>NC_058375.1:188364883-188672105 GCF_018350175.1 Felis catus
TATACAAAAATTTTCCAAATATAGAAACATTTTTATATCTCTATAAGTTTCTTATATAAATATCACCTTGAGATTATACTATACATACTAGTATTGTGGTTTTATCCAGAATAAGAAATGCAACTCTTTTAGGGGCTGAGTGAGCCATGTTAGTACAAGCTTTGGAAGGCTAGACCAGGAGGTGAGAGGGGAGAAAATGAACAAGAAATCAACTCTTTTTTAACTACTATTTTTGTCTTCCAATTGTGACAGGAATCATTATCTTCTGTTTTTAGTTTCATTGTTGGTGAAATTATAGTCTGATATTCATTAATGAGAGTAATGAATGTAAATACTGAGCCTATTTGGGCCTAAATATAAATACTCAATAAAGTTATCATTGACTTTGTTCTGATTGCTCTGTTTCTTTGTATACCTAGAGACTTATTTTAAATTTCAGAAATTGTATAACAATTTTTTTCAACTCAGGAGCTGTAGTTTTGCTTAATATAATATTTATATAAGGTTTCCTTAAAGAGAGGAAAGAAATATGTTTTTGGTAGGGCAGCTTAGGTTAGATACATTCTTTTCAGTCAGCAAACATTTATTGTGTGCCAAGCCTTTTGAATTCAGGTAAAACATGTTCTCTTTCTACCTTCATAGAGCATATAGTCTAGTGATAAGTAATGTGAGTATAATAGTGCTCAGCTTCTCTGTAAAATCAGAAAACAGGTTTTCATATCTTGTGAGATACCAGCTCCTCTACTTATTCTCCAGGTCCATTGTAAAACTTTTTCTAGTTTGATTTGAATAACTGAGGTGGACTTAGAAACAGGGCTAACCCTGAGGGCAGAACTGGGATGTTCTGTCATAGGTTTGATCAGTGAAGCCATAGGAGAATAGTATAACATACAATATACAGATTTTGGAGGCATCTTGGCAAGTTGACTTTTTTTAGTTATTTATACTAAATATTTCTTTCTCTGTTGCCTCCTTTTGCTACCCTTAGAAAAAGGGGAAAAAAAACAAGTATGTTTTAAAGTTAGAAGCAATAGCATGTTGGCTATTAGTTGCAGCTAAATATTTAAAGCTTAATTACACATGCAACAGTAGTTTATGTTGTAAAATATAGTGAAAATAGTGATGATTATGAGTTGAAACTGCTTTCTTGTGTCCCTTTCTGTTATTAGAAAATTAAATGGCAGAAAAATAATACAATCATCTATATTTTTGTAGTCCCTATTACCTGCATGTTTATGTCCAACAGTGCTATTTAAGCATTAATAAATATTTGAAATTATCTAAACAGATCATTATAAACCTGCAATTTCCCATCGAGATTTAAACAGCAGAAATGTCCTGGTGAAAAATGATGGAACCTGTGTTATTAGTGACTTTGGATTGTCCATGAGGCTAACTGGAAATAGACTGGTACGCCCAGGGGAAGAAGATAATGCAGCCATAAGTGAGGTGAGTGTATACAAAAGGTATCACTCTGATGTACTTCGAGAAGATAATGAAGCATTAAAAAAATCTATCCAGGACAGTTACCCTTATATGCTACCAATTACAGCATATTAGGAATTACAAAATTAAGACCTACAGAAGACCTTGCATGAAGTTTATCAGTTCTTTATGGAAATCACTGCTTGTTCCAACTCATTTTTTTAAATGTTTATCTATCTATCTATCTATCTATCTACCTACCTACCTACCTACCTACTTATGTATTTATTTTGATAGAGAGAGAGAGAAAGCACAGGGGAGGGAGAGAGAGAATCCCAAGCAGGCTTCGTGCCATCTGCGCAGAGACCTATGCATGGCTTAGTCTCATGAACTGTGAGGTCATGACCTGAGCCAAAATCAAGAGTTGGATGCGTAACAGACTGAGCCACCCAGGTGCCCCCCACAACTCATTTTTGAGAGGCATTGGGAGGAGGATTGTCAGAACTGTATTTTCTTTTTTAAGAACTGATTTTTGAAGCAGGAGTAAAATTTCGAAGTTTAAGACAGGACAGTCACCTTCTGATAATCACTGTTGAAATGTGGACCTCATCCTTCCTGACCTTTTTCTCTGCATCCCCATACACGTCTCTCTCTCCATGTGTATGTATTTTTTTAATTAAAAAAATTTTTTTTTAAATATTAAATTATGGGGGTGCCTGGGGGGCTTAGTGGTTGAGCATCCGACTTCAGCTCAGGTCATGATCCCATGGTTTGTGGGTTTGGCTCTCACATCGGGCTCTGTGCTGACAGCTCACGGCCTGGAGCCTGCTTCGGATTCTGTGTCTCCTTCTCTCTTTGCCCTCCCTTGCTCATACTTTGTCTGTGTCTCTCAAAAATAAATAAACATTAAAATATATATATATATTAAATGACGTACATATTATTGTACTTTTTATATTATACTATTGTATTGCACTTTTCTCATTGTGTCTTGCAAATGTTTCTTCATTGACATACATAGGATAGTTTAGCTTATTCTTTCTGATTGATGAATAGTATTCAATAGAAAAGATTTACCACAGTTTATTCAAGAAGGGTGTTTTGTAGGTAAAAAATTAGGTATAGAAAGTTTCAGTGATATACATAAGGTCAAATAATGTGTCATTGACATGTAGTTGACATGAAATTTATGTCTAACTTCTGGTCTGATGTATGCATGTCAGAATATGCTACATTATGTTTCTGAAAAATGTCACTCTAATTTATCAGGTTGGCACAATCAGATATATGGCACCAGAAGTTCTAGAAGGAGCTGTGAACTTGAGGGACTGTGAATCAGCTTTGAAACAAGTAGACATGTATGCACTTGGACTCATTTATTGGGAGATATTTATGAGATGTACAGACCTCTTCCCAGGTAAGAGAATTGCTGTCAAAAATTGATACATGTTTTGAGTGAAGCAGTTATATCCTCTTTTTCGACTTTTAAATTGAGTCAACTTTTATGTTTTTACTTTCACTTAAACCTTTAGTTTATTGCCATCTAGTGTTCAGAAACATTATTAGCAGAAGGATGTCAATTAGAAATAACTGTAAACAGATCCCAACTTCGCATCTGAGTGCAGGTGTTTGTTTTTATATTGATTTTTGAGAGAGATGGAGAGACAGAGTGTGAGCTGGGGAGAGAAAGAGAGAAAGAGGAAGACACAGAATCCAAAACAGGCTCCAGGCTCTGAGCTGTCAGCACAGAGCCTGATGCGGGGCTTGAACTCACAAACTTGGGAGATCATGTCCTGAGCCAAAGTCGGATGTTTAACCAACTGAGCCACCCAAGCACCCCTGAATGCAATTTAGTTAATTGTTCATAATAGCTTATCTATGTTTAGTTAGATTGCTTTAGCAGTCATTGTTGTCCTTATGCACCCTCTGAACATTTGATAAGCTATACTTAAAATATTCCCTGAATTGACCCAAGAAGTTAGAAACAATGAATTTACCATTGGAACACTTTTTTCTTTCTTTCTTCCTTTATTTTTTTCATTCTTCCTTCTTGACTTCCTGATTCCTGCTTTCCTTCCTTTCAATGAAAGAACACCCATTTAATATGAATGCTTATTTAAGGCTTATTTGAATTAACCAAATGAGTTTATAGTTTTTCTCTTTTTGTTAGGATTACATTACTCTCATTATTGTCCTATAAAAACTTTAACTACCAATATGTGTGCATTGCATTCTGCTAGATGGTGTACAAAATGACTTGATATATATATGGCTTCTATCTTACAGGAATAATACCATTAAAAGTATAGAAAAAGGAAAAATGGTCAATTGAACCAGCACTGGACAAACTATATAATGGAACTATTTAATAATAACAAAGATTAGTAGTGGGGTTGAGGTGTTTTTTGTTTTTGTTTTGTTTTGTTTTGTTTTTTTGTTTTGTTTTTTGCTTTAAAAACAGTAAACATTTAGCAGTAGTTTATAATTCTAAAATAAAATAAATTAATAATTACTTAGATTAACTACAGGTTAGGCAGTTATTATTTAGAAGTATATTTTCTAGTTAATTGGAAGTACAGAGTACTCAGTTGAGGTGTTTTTCTAGGCATAGCAGAATTGCAGTAGTATCACAGCATTATTAGAACTTTGAAACTTTTTATTTATATTACTGGAATTTAGACCACAGATATTTTTATATATCCTAATTCAGAATTTTTGTTTTTTTAGAAACATGACTGACTAGAATTCTTAAACCAGCATTAGTACATTACCATCAGCAATATTTTTTCAACAATTACTGCATTCAGAGAATAACTATTGCTTTTGCCCTGATAAATAATATCAGGTGTATGAAAATGGAAAGGCAATTAAATCTTATTTGCAGAAGATTAATTTAGCAGATATGTAGTTTGAATTGAAATAGAACTAGAGGTGGTTTAAAAAGGAAAAAGACAGGTGCCTGGTTGACTCAATCAGTAGAGTATGCATCTCTTGATCTCTGGGTCAGGGTCATAACTTCAGCCCGACACCAGGAGTGGAAATTACTTAAAACAACAACAACAATAGTTTAAAAGAAAAAATATAGGTAAGGCGTGCCTAGGTGGCTCAGTTGGTTAAGTGTCTGACTGTTAATTTCAGCTTAGGTCATCGTCTCATGGTTCATGGGATCAAGCTCTGTGTCAGGCTCTATGCTGACAGCTCAGAGTCTGCTTGGGATTCTCTCTCTGCCTCTCTTTCTGCCCCTCCCCCATTCGTGTGCATGCACATGCTCTCTCTCAAAATCAATAAATAAGCATCTTTTAAAAACATGTAAAAGAATAAGGTGTTACTATTTTAATGGATGCATGGTTTCAGTTTGGGAAGATGGAAAAGTTCTAGAGATGGGTAGTAGTGATCATTGCACATTATTAACATACTTACTGCCATAGAACTTACTATACACTTAAAAATTGTTAAAATGGTAAATTTTGTGTTATGTATATTTAACCACAATGAAAATAAAAATAAAGGAAAAAAATGAGAGTTGCATTAAGAGATCTTATAATCTTGGATATGGAAATGGAGAGAAGAAATGTGTGGTTCTGCTTAGCTATTGTAAGAAAATCTAAGGAACTGAGAAATATTAGGAGATCTAAGAAATAATGAGGGTGGCAGCCAGGAACTTAGGAAAAAATATTAGTTTATATTGGAAACATGAGTTTCTCCAATTATGAAGACTTTCAGATGGGGTATTGATGGACAGCTGAAGAAAGTTTTTAAAAATAATTTTTAAGGGGCCCCGGGGTATCTCAGTCGGTTAAGCATCCGACTTCAACTCAGGTCATGATCTGAAAGTTCATGAGTTCAAGTCCTGCCTTGGGCTCTGTGCTGACAGTTCAGAGCCTGGAGCCTGCTTTGGATTCTGTGTCTCCCTCTCTCTCTGCCTCTCACCTGCTAGTTTCTCTCTCTCTCTCTCTCTCTCTCTTTTTCTCAAAAATAAATAAAACATTCTAAAAAGTTTAAAAAATAAAGAATTTTATAAATAAAAAGGATGTTGAGAGAACTAAAAGTGAAATGATTTAGAAATTGTTTATGTAAAGATGGTAAATGGGAACACTCTGCTAAGAGAACAAATGAAGAGTGCAAAAAATTATTGCGTAAAGACTGAATATTGGGGGACCTCCCTGTACCAGTAGGTTAGTTTAGAAGACTGTTGGTCAGAAAAATAGTGAGAAAACTAAGAAATTGTTGTAGGGAGTATGGCCGGAGTTGCAAAAGATGAGTCTGCAAACAAAGTACAGTTAAGTGAAGGTCCTCATACTGGAGTCCCAACTCCAGGATGAAGCTTCTTCTTATTAGGATAATTGCTAAAGACTATGTGCATAAAGTCAGCTAAGCAAGAGTGTTAATCAGTCTAATGGTTTAGCTTTTCAAGGTTACATTTCGAGTTAATTGGTTTCTGTAACACTAGGAAGGGTCAGGTGTGAAGGAGGATCGGCCCTGGACAATGTTAATGGCTCTAGGGGTTCCTTACTGCCACAGCCATGTTCAGCTGTGTAAACAAGTCCTAAGGCCTTGCACCTTCTCCAGCCCTTCCCTTTTGGAGTCTTTTCCTTTGATGCTTCTCTCCTTCATCTCCCACAAGAAATCATAGTATCTTGGAAGTCAGTGTTAGAAAATGTTAAGAACCAAGATTGATAGCAGTAGATGTAATATAAGGTCAAAAGGAAATAGAACTGAAGAATGATCTTTGAATTTAAATAACAAGAGGTCATTAGTATTCTTAGAGGAGTTTCTGTGGAATAGAGAAGATGGAAATATCAGAGTATGGGAAGGAAAAGTATTAGGAAAGCACAGGAAGAAGATACAAGATACTCTTAAAAATGTTAACAATGAAACGGGATGGAAGTTGAATAAAAAGGAACCCTTAAACATATTAATAAGCATAGAGAATAGCATGTTATAGTTATAACATTTTTGGAAAACATTTTTTTCAGATTTATATGATACACCTCCAAATGCAGTACATGCTTTATTATTAAATGTAAACACTATGTAATGTAGACTGATTCTCGCTGTAAAATATATGCAGAATAAATGAATTAGATGTTTGTATTACAAAGAAAGAGTGAAATGCTGCAATGTTTATATAAAGAAGGAATATGAAAGGAAGATAAAAAAGGAAGGCAAGAGAAAGAAAAAGGAAGAAAGAATAAGCATAATTTAAGAAGGGAACTAAAATGTTCCTAACTGCTTAGAGACATAATTAACAAATAGCAAATGAGGTGAGAAGCAGGGAATGGTATCTGATATTCTAGATATTTGATCTATTTTGGACAATTTGAAAGAAAGTGGGATTATAAAACCTCCCTTGAGCAATCCAATGTTTATGAAGTTTTAAGGAAATCCAGTAAGACTAATATAATTCATGATGATGATGTCATTAACATTCATCTTTGTGTCCCTAGTGCCTAATACTAAGTTAGCTCTAAACAAGTATCTATTGAACAATTAGATTAAGAACCATGAAGATTTCTTAGAAATTTGCAATTCTTCTGGGGCGCCTGGGTCGCTCAGTCGGTTAGGCATCGGACTTCAGCTCGGATCATGATCTCGCAGTTTGTGAGTTCGAGCCCTGCATCGGGCTCTGTGCTGACCGCTCAGAGCCTGGAGCCTGCTTTGGATTCTGTGTGTGTCTCTCTATCTGCCCCTCCCCTGCTCACGCTCTGTCTCTCTCTCTCAAAAATGAATAAACTTAAAAAAAATTAAAAAAAAGAAATTTGCAATTCTTAATGTCATTTCATTCACAAAACAAGATTGTATATCAATTTTATTTAGTAGGTTTTCTAATTATATTTTAGACCTGCTTAAAACAAATAAGTAAAATTATGAATTTTTAGTTCTTCTACTTAACCAGCATTTGAAAAAAAAGTGACTAATAAATAATACTTGGAAGACATCTATATGTGTTGTGTATATGTCTCAGAGAAACAGATATGATGTACTAGTAAATATCTTCTGGTTCACAAACATTATGGATTGAGGTTTTATTAGATGAGGTTTCATGAACAAAAGTGATATACTAACTAGCAGGATTAAAACTTCTGGTTTTGTCTTTCAAGTTCAATATTGATGGTGATTGTCAACAGTAAGTATTTGCTTAGGAGTGCCTGAGTGGCTCAGTCAATTAAGCATCCGACTCTTGATTTCAGCTCAGGTCATGATCTCATGGTTCATGAGTTAGAGTCCCGCACTGGGCTCTGTGCTGACAGTATGGAGCCTGCTTGTGACTCTCTCTCTCTCTCTCTCTCTCTCTCTCTCTCTCTCTCTCTCTCCCTCCCTCCCTCCCTCCCTCCCCCTCTCCCTCTCCCTCTCCCTCTCCCTCTCCCTCTCCCTCTCCCTCTCCCTCTCCCTCTCCCTGTCCCTCTCCCTCCTTCCCTCCCTCTCCCTCCCTTCCCCCTCCCCCCACCCCGCTTCTGACCCTCTCCCACTTGCACTTTCTCTCTCTCTCAAAATAAATAAATAAACTTAAAAAACAATAAGTATTTGCTTAAATCTTTAGAGTTACAAAATATCATTTGTATAGATACTGCAATATTCCAAAAATTTTGGGTTATGTTGCATAAATTATAAAATTAATCTTTGTAATATAATCTTTTTTAATATTGGTGGAGGGAAAATGTTTATAGGTTTTTGAATATCCAAATTGAAAATTGAAACATAAAACTTAAACAAATGTTTTATAAAGTATTTTCTATCTGGTCATCATAACTTTTGTATTATTTCCATGTGAGTGAGATAAGGAAGACAGACATTGCCATTTTGCTGACAAGAAAAGTAAAACACAGAATAGTTAAATGACTTTTCCAGGGTAGAGATGAAGACACGATTGGAGCTTAAGTGCCTTATCCTGCATTCTGGTGTTCTTCCTTCTAATTTATCATGTCACTCTAATGGGATGGGAGCTGGGGCCAGCAGACAGTCTCTCTCCTGTGTTCTTTGTCAAGATTTTGACTAGACCACTGGTATTCTGACCCTTGTCTCAGCGGTCTTCTGTATGGCACAGTATGTTTATAAAGTTTAATTTGATCACATTTTGTAAAAATCAAAGCTTCTTATCACAAGCAGCTGATTGTGCTTAGGGGTTATAAATAGGGTTATTAAATAGTGGTAGAATAGTTAATGATACTTAAAAATCCTTGATCTAGATATTACTTCTTAGGGATTTTTAAAAAATCAGTATATTTAGTTTTCTGTCGTGGCCATTATCATAAAAATTTTTGTGACATTTGATACAATCTGGCTGGACTATAATAGAGCCAGTGACATATTAAGACATGATGACTATACATCCTAGACACTTATATTTGGTTCTACAGACATGTGTTATACTATATCCTGGGCTTTCTCCTTATATTCACCACCCTCAATCCCTGTATGGGGTAGGAATTCAGGCATTTTCAAGTATTAAATGCACCTTATGTATGTAATAATCCCCCCCAATTTAGTAATTCTAGAAGCCATTTAAAAATAGCTATGTCCATTATTGAAACTACCACTTGATTTATCAACAGACATTTAATTTATTAAAGACTACTTTAGTTAAAACCTTTATTAACTAATATTGTATTAAACCCACAAAAGGATCTCTTTTGCATTTCCAGATAGGCCCAAAGGATTAAAAAAAAATAAAAAAGATTGTAACATAATTTCTTTGCTTACTTAGTATCAGAAATTCTGCTCCTGTTCCATCATTTTATAATAATTGAAAATTTTACTTTATTCATTTTTAAAAAAAAATACACAGGTGAATCTGTACCAGAATACCAGATGGCTTTTCAGACAGAAGTTGGAAACCATCCCACTTTTGAAGATATGCAAGTTCTGGTGTCTAGGGAAAAACAGAGACCCAAATTCCCAGAAGCTTGGAAAGAAAACAGCCTGGTAAGAAAAAAACTAAATTATTAAAAAGAGGACTTATGACTGAATATGTTTTAATGTTGTTTGAAGCAAAAATAGACTGTTAATGTTAATAGTTTTTAGAGTTGTCTAATGCCAAAAATCCTTGCTTGACTTTTATGATGTTATACAGTTTCAAAATTTTCAATATAAAAAAGTCCTCTTTTTGGTTCAGATGTAGTTTTTTCCAAGTAAAAATACTAGAGAGACTAAATTGTGTCTGAGCTTGCCAAATTGAATAACAGCTGGAATAATTAACAGATTAATATTTTTAAACATTATTGAAATTCCACCTTACTCTCTTGAGAGTGGGTACCAAAAATGTTAATTAGTGCAGACTTACATATTCAATAGAAATTTAAACTACCTAAAAAAGAAACCAAGGTATGCTTTAAATTCTGCCTTTTAAAAATGCATTCTAGGGCCTTCCTGGCTTGCTCAGTTGGTGGATCATGTGACTCTTGATCTCAGGGTTGTGAGTCTAAGCCCCATGATGGGTGTAAAGATTATTTAAAAATAAAATCTCAGGGGTGCCTAGGTGGCTCAGTACGTTGGGCGTCCGACTTCAGCTCAGGTCATGATCTCGTAGTCCATGAGTTCGAGCCCCACATGGGGCTCTGTGCTGACAGCTCGGAACCTGGAGCCTGCTTCCGATTCTGTGGCTCCCTCTCTCTGACCCTCCCCCACTCACACTCTGTCTCACTCTCTCTCTCCAAAATAAATAAACATTTAAAAAAAATTTTTTTTAAATATAAAATCTTTAGGGGTGCCTGGGTGGCTCAGTTGGTTGAGCGTCCAACTAGGCTCAGGTCATGATCTCACAGTTCATGAGTTTGAGCCCCACGTCAGGCTCTGTGCTGACTCGGAGTCTGGAGCTTGCATCGGATTCTATCTCCCTCTCTCTCTGCCCCTCCCCCACTCACACTCTGTCTTTCTCTCTCTCTCAAAAATAAATAAACATTAAAAAAAATAAAATATTTAAAAAACAAATGTGGTCTAAAATGCTAAAATATCTACAAAGGCTTCTGCCATTTTAGTAAATTGTTGCTACAGCACTATAAATATCTTACAAAATTTACACGCACATGCACACACATTCTCTCTCTTTTTGTCATATAATTTCTTTTAACATAAGTAGGATCATTTCATTATCCAGTATCATTTTTTGCTTATGTACAGTTTTTCATGTCAATACCTGTCATGTATCTCTTTATCCATTTAGTCAGTATTCTATTGTATGATATATCCTAATTATTGAATTACCCTTTATTGATGGTAGTACCTATATTTCTTATTTTAAACATTTTTTAAAGAATTATAAAGTTATACCTATACATGGTAAATCAAATTAAATAGAAGGGCATAAAAAAGGAAATGGAAAAGGAAAAGACTACATATCCCTAGCACCACTCTTCAAAAGTAACTCCTGTTAACAGCATTCTGAGGTTTTGGTTTTTGTTTCTAACTTTTTCTTCTGGAGGTTACTGTTATAACTGTGACTACCATATCTATTATTATTTCTTATTATCTCTCATTTGCTCTTTCCTAGTTTTGTAATGCTGTAACTATTATTAAATAATTTGTGTTTTGTCTACAGGTTGCTCTAAAATTCAAAATAAAAACATCAGAAATTGTAGAATTATGATTATGTAAACATCCACTGTACAATATAGTATTGTGCTTGGACTCATAGAGAAGGAAGTAAAAATCCTATGTTAGTTAATATAAGCCTCTGCTGCTTAAGAAAGAATGTTTCAAAAGTCACCATCCACTGGATTCTCTTTGATATACATGGCGCTTTTTAATTTCTTTCTTCTCTATAGATTCTACCAAGAAGCAACATTTAAAAAAAAAATCTCATTCTTTTTCTTGTAAGTCATTATTTCTTTGATGAAGCCTCTTTAAGTGATATGTGTTAGTATGAGCATGGGTAGTATGGATACCTGCACCCTCAAAAATGTTTTTATCTTGTCCTCATGTTTGTATAATAATTTGGCCAGGTAATGATTTCAAGATCAAAATCACAAAATCCTCATACTGGTTCCTGTGAAATCACTACTCTGTTGTCCTCAAGCATTCAGACATATTAAGAATTCCAGAGTCATCTAATCTCATTTCATTATTTTTTGTCTTTTTGTTTTATGCCCTTGTTTTCTTGTCTCTATAAGCTTTTACACTTTTACTTTATTGTTGAAATTATCAAATTTCACCTGGACATATGTAGGCGTGGATCTTTTCACACATTTTGCTTTGCAGTAGACAGGTTTTCAGTTGGAAAACTCAGAAGTTTCTTCAATTCGGAGGGATTTTCTTGTATTATTAAAAATTGGGGCGCCTGGGTGGCTTAGTCAGGCATCCAACTCTTGATTTAGGTTCAGGTCATGATCACATGGTTCGTGGGTTTGAGCTCTGTGCTTACAGTGTAGAACCTGCTTGGGATTTTCTCTCTGCCCAGCCCCCCCCCCCCCCAACATGCTCTGTCTCTCTCTCTCATTCGCTCTCAAAATCAATACGTAAACTTTAAAAATAAAAAAAACTAAAAATTATTTCTCCTCTTCCATTTCTTCCTTCTCAAAATATTGGTTCACTTGACACTCCAGGTCTCAATTTGTTTTTTGTATTTTCCATTTTTTTTTTGTTCTGTTTTACATTGTTCAAGATTTACTCAGCTTTAGCTTTTAAATCACTCTTTTCATTTTTCACCTTCACCACACTATTGGTTATCTGTTCATTAAAATTTTACTTTCCACTCTTATATTTATAATTTCTAGAAATTCTTAGTGTTTGCTTCTTCCATAATAATCTGTTCTTGTTTTAAGACTATGACAGGAATTTGTGGGGCACGTTGGTGGCTCAGTTGGTTGAGCATCCAGCTTCGGTTCAGGTCATGGTCTCACGATTCATGAGTTCGAGCCCCGCATCGGGCTCACAGCTATCAGTGCAGAGTCTGCTTAGGATCCTTTGTCTCCCTCTCTCTCTGCCCCTTCCCCACTCACATGTGTGTGCACTCTCTCTCTCCCTCTCTGTCTCAAAAACAAACATTAAAAAAAAGAATGTGATAGGTATTCGATTATTTCTCAAGGTGTAAATCAGAATTTTTGATACTTTGTACAAATAATTTTCTTGACTATAGTTAAAGAACAAAAATGAAAAATTCATTAAGCAATTTAAATCATATTACTATGTATTTTTGCATTTTAATTTTAGGTTGTCTTCATAGGATTAGCGTATTTTCATTCTTGATCCCCACTTATATGGGATGGCGGCATGTCAAAGAGAGGCTAGAGATGTCATATTTTTCCATACAGAGTTAGACTGAATATTTTCTCCATTGGTCATCTCCACTTGTCATCTTGTCCATTGGTCAAGGAAGGCTTCCGCTTCAGATGAGATTGACATCTTCTTCAAGGCAATTGAAGACCTATTGCCAAAAACATATGCCCAAGATTGCCTCTAAACTGCAGTCCCTGTTTGGGAACTGGGACATATCTTTAAAAAGGCCTTGGCAGAGGTGAGGCTGAATCCCGTACCAGGATTCACTAGATATGCTAGCCTCACAGTAAAGCATCTCTTAAGGAAAAATTTCTGTATGAAATTTTATCTAGTAAAATACTTCATCTTAATATTTTATTTCACCAAAGAAATTTGACTCATTTTCAAGTATCTCTTAATGACCTTGCCATTACAGGATATGCATCGTATTCATATTTACCTGAAAACTTTTTGCTTCCAATTTAGAGTAGGGAAGTAGGGAATAAGTAATACTTGGTTTACTTCCAGTGAATCCATTTAAGTCTAATGTGCTATAGTCAATATAACTGCTTCTCTGTAAACACAATCCAATACTAGAGAGGAATATAACAAATGCATAGTTTATAAAAAGAGAAAGATACCTCTATATCTAAAAGAAGATATTTTTGCTTCATAATTGCATTGAAATTTAAAAATATTTTATAATAACAAAACTCAAAATCTTCCAAATATAAATGAGTGTAAAAACTAGTTTTTAAAAACTGCCAGGGACCTAAAATAGATCAGGCAATAAAAGGGGGAAGGGGACGCCTGGGTGGCTCAGTTGGTTAAGTGTCATACTTTGGCTCAGATCATGATTTCACAGTTGATGGATTTGGGCCCTGTGTTAGGCTCTGCACTGACAGCTCAGAGCCTGGAGCTTGCTTCATATTCTGTGTCATCTTCTCTCTCTCTGCCTCTCCCCTGCTTGTGTTCACACTCTCTCTCAAAAATAAATAGGCATTTAGGGGCGCCTGGGTGGCGCAGTCGGTTAACCGTCCGACTTCAGCCAGGTCACGATCTCGCGGTCCGGGAGTTCGAGCCCCGCGCCGGGCTCTGGGCTGACGGCTCAGAGCCTGGAGCCTGTTTCCGATTCTGTGTCTCCCTCTCTTTCTGCCCCTCCCCCGTTCATGCTCTGTCTCTCTCTGTCCCAAAAATAAATAAACGTTGAAAAAAAAAAAAAATTAAAAAAAAATAATAAATAGGCATTTAAAAAAGGGGGAGGGGAATAGTTTTCTTATAAAAAATGGAAGTATAGAAAATAGTCTGAGGGAAATACATGAAAATGTTAACCATAGTTATCTCTGAATATTGGATTTATGAATGACTTATTTTTTCCCCCTGAACTTAGAGTTTATATTAAAAATGAACTGTTGTAACAATCACACATACACACAGTTTCAATTGGAATAATAAGAAATTATAGGCAAAATTTATTTTTTAAATAGGTTTTTTTCTCATACATAAAATGTCCAGATTATAATTTGTTTAACCACACCACCATTCTTCATATTTTTCATTCTTTTCCAAATTCTGAGCCTCTGTTTCTTAATCTCTTTTGAATACTGGCTTATTCTCTTTCCCCTTTTGAAATCATTTGTCTGGCTTATCTTTATTCCTTAGTCTTATTTCTGTATAACCTTTTTTTCTCAACAGTTTTATCTCAATGTATTGTCATGTAAAAGTTTGAAAGTTCCTCAGTTGTTCTTTTTTCCTCTAATCTTTTCTTTCTCCACCCATTAAATCCAGTCTTCTAACATATACTATGTGTCCCAGAAACTCTCTCTCCCTTCTTCTTTTCATACTTATTTCAGCTTTTACTATTCTCTTCTTGACAAATCAGCAAACTTTTGCTATGATCTGGAATTTAGCATTTCCCATACTTTTTTCCCTCTCACACAGTCTACATTAAGAAATACACATGCACCTCATGATCTAGTGCCTTTAGGATTATACTTAACCTTACTACATATTCTATATTTTGGTATTTTCTATTCTACCCTAGAGTACTCAGTTTGGGGAGACTGGTATAGTTGTTTGTTTTAAATGTTGTTTCCCAACCCACTAAGCTAATTTCATGTCATGACCCATCCATGAGCCCTCA
The DNA here is from genome assembly GCF_018350175.1 of Felis catus. NCBI lineage: Eukaryota > Metazoa > Chordata > Mammalia > Carnivora > Felidae > Felis > Felis catus. Next base: position 188,379,642 of record NC_058375.1, read on the forward strand.
CATCCGTTTTCCTGTCATTAGGTGGGAAAGATTTTAAAGTTTCTTTTCTTTTTTTCCCTACTTTTTCTGCTTGTTTTTCTTCATCATTGTTAATAATGATAACCCCTTTATCTCATTTACCCAAATGCTGGGTATCATTATTTATATATTTGCAGTTAGAGTCCCTTGTTGAAGCACTCACCTGATTTTGCCTGAATATCTATATTTTTCTCTAATCTTATTTTATCTCCTCAACAAATTTTAACATTTAAACAGAGATCATTTATATAGATTAAACTGCACATATTAAGATACATAATTTGTTGGAGCACCTGGGTGGTTCAGTTGGTTGAGCATCCGACTTTGACTCAGGTCATGATCTCGTAGTTCTTGAATTTGAGCCCCCACATTGGGCTCGCTGCTGTCAGCCTGTCAGCATAGAGCCCACCTCGGATCCTCTGTTCCCTTCTCTCTGCCCCTCTCCCACTTGTGCTCTTCCCAAAATAAGTAAATATTTTTTTAAAAAAGATATATAATTCATTAAGTTTTGACATATGTGTATACCCAAGACCATCACCACAGTCCTTATTATGAACATGTCAGTTAGCCCCCAAATTTTTCTTGTGCCCTTTCGAAGTCTCCTTCCTGCCTCTCTCTATTTGCCATGAATCACCAGGCAACTACTGATCTGCTTTCTGTCACTAGTGATTTATATACATTTTCTAGAATTTTATATAAGTGGAATCTTACAATATGTACGTACTGTTGTTATCTGGCTTCTTTCACATAGCATAATTATTTTCAGATTCATCCATGTTGATATGTGTATCATTAGTTTATTCCTTTTTATTACTAAGTAGCATTCCTTTGAATGGTTATGCTACAATTTGTTTACCCATTCACTTGGTGGTGGATACTTGGATTATTTCCAGTTTTTGGCTAGCACAAGTAAACCTCCTATGAACATTCATATACAAGTCTTTGTATGGACATATGCTTTCAGTCTCTTGGGTAAATACCTAAGAATAGAATGTAGTACATGTCTGTGTAACCTTTTGAGAAAGTGCCAAACAGTTTTCCACAGTGGCTGTACCATTTTATATTCACACCAGCAGTACATGAGAGTTCTATCTAGTCCTCCACATCCTTACCAACAGTTGGTATGGCCATTCTTCTTAATTTTAGATATTGTAATAGGTATGTAGTAGTATCTCATAATGGTTTTAATTTACATTTCCCTGGTGACTAATAATATTTAGCATCTTTTCACTTGCTTTTGCCATCCTTCTTTGAGGACATGTCTGTTCAAGTCTTTTGCCTACTTTAAATTGGATTGTTTTCTTACTGTTAAGTTTTGAAGTTCTTTATATGTTCTGAATACAAGTCCCTTATCAGATACATGATTTAAAAATATTTCTTCCCAGACCATGGTTTGTGTTATTCTCCTAACAGTTTATAGGAACAGATGGTTTTAATTATGCTGGAGTCCAATTTATCAATTTTTTCTTTCATGGATATATTTTTGTTTTCATATTTTAGAAATCCTTGTGTAACCCAATTCTTGGTTAACACTCATTTTCTTTCAGCACTTTAAATATATCATTCCTGGGGCGCCTGGGTGGCGCAGTTGGTTGAGCGTCTGACTTCAGCCAGGTCACGATCTCGCGGTCCGTGAGTTCGAGCCCCGCGTCGGGCTCTGGGCTGATGGCTCAGAGCCTGGAGCCTGTTTCCGATTCTGTGTCTCCCTCTCTCTCTGCCCCTCCCCCGTTCATGCTCTGTCTCTCTCTGTCTCAAAAAAAAATAAAACGTTGAAAAAAAAATTTTTTTTTTAATAAATAAATAAATAAATAAATAAATAAATAATCATTCCTCTGCCTTTTGGCTTTCATGATTTCTGATGAGAAATTGGCTATTAACTTTTATTGAGGATCCCTTGTGTATTTCAAGTCACTTCTTTCTTGCTGCTATCAAGATTCTCTTTATCTGTGGCTTTTTATAGTTTGATTCTAGTGTGTCTCAGGATAAATCTTTTCAAGTATTTCCTATTTAGAGTTCATTGAGTTTCTTGGATGTGTAGATTCATTTCTATTATTAAATTTATTATTATTATTAAATTATTATTAAATTTAAAATGTTTTTGACCATTATTCCTTCAAATATTCTTTCTGCCCCTTTTTCTTTCATCTCTTTCTGGGGCTTCCATTATGTGTATTTGGGTAAAATTGATGGTGTCTCACAAATCTTTTAGGCTGTGTTTATTTTTCTTCATTTCTTTTTTGTTTCTGTTCCTCAGCACATTTCAACTCTTTGTCTAGTAACCCCAGTATCTTTGTATCCTCAGGGACAGTTTCTTAAATTTCTTTTTTCCTGTGAATAGGCCATACTTTCTTGGTTTTTTGTTTTTGTTTTTGTTTTTGTTTTTGTTTTTGTTTTTGTTTTTGTTTTGGCCTGCTTTGTAATTTTTTATTTAAGACTGGACATTTTTAACATCCTGATGGGCAAAAAGAAAAGAAAAGAAAAAAAGAAAAAAGAAAAGAAAAGACTCTTTGGGTCTTTGCAGATTGACCTTGTGTTGAGGCCCTCCTTTAACATTTATCTGGACCTTTTTCGATTCTGCTTTAGCCTTCACTTTCTGCTAGTGCTGAGCCTAAAGACAGCCAGTTATGAAAGCTTATGGTCTTCTCTGAGCATGCATCCCATCCTGGATATATGCATGACTTTTCTAGGTTTCCCAGTATATGCAGGAGCTTTTCAAAACCCTCATTCCCCCAAAGTCTCAAACACCCCAGCTTTTCCTCCCTCACTTTCAGCATTTCTGTTTTGTGGCTCAATTGTTGTATTTTATCCCACTTGTTGTATTTTAACACTTGTTCATTTGACTTTCAGTGATTTCAAGGAATGTTCTCCATTTAGTCATATCTACTTCTCTTTCCTGAGAGAGTTCTGATTTAGGCAGAATAAAGACAGGCCCCTCTCATGGGTTCTTCAAGGAATTCATAGACCTGTCAAAACAGACAACATAATTTCTTGGAAACAATATTACTTCCTCCCTCTGGGACCAGATACCCACGTGGGGAACACAGGCTACCATCTTCATATTTTACTTGGTTGCTATAAACATTTGAGCAACTTTCAGAGCTTCAATAAGGTTGATTCTGACAGTTTTTTTTCTTAAGTTGTGGGGGGTTTTAATGTTTATTTATTTTGAGAGAGAGAGTGAGAGAGCACATGCACATGCTGGGGAGGGGAAGGGAGGGAAGGAGGGAGGGAGGGAGGGAGGGAGGGAGAGAGAGAGAGAGAGAGAGAGAGAGAGAGAGAGAGAGAACGAACCCAAGCAGGCTCGGCACTTCCAGCACAGAGCGCAATGTGGGGCTCAAACTCACAAATTGCGAGATCATGACCTGAGCCAAAACCAAGAGTCAGATGCTTAACTGACTGAGCCACCGAGGCACCCCAATTCTGACAGTTTTTACCAGGATTTTTGGTACTTCCAGGGAAGAATTTTCCCTGGTCTCCTTCCTGTGCTATTTTCTCTGATACCCTTATAAGTTGAGGAAATATTCTTCCCTCTTTGATTTTCTGGAAGACCTGGGTAGAATTGCCATTAACTCCTTCCTGAATGTTTGGTAGAATGAAACCATCTGGGCCTGGAGTTTTCTTTATGGGAAATTTTTATTATTTTATTTTATTTTATTTTATTTTATTTTATTTTATTTTATTTTATTTTATTTTAAATATGAAATTTATTGTCAAATTGGTTTCCATACAACACCCAGTGCTCATTCCAACAGGTGCCCTCCTCAATACCCATCACCTACCCCCCCCTCCCTCCCACCCCTCATCAACCCTCAGTTCTCAGTTTTTTTTTTTTTTTCAACGTTTTTTTTTATTTATTTATTTTTGGGACAGAGAGAGACAGAGCATGAACGGGGGAGGGGCAGAGAGAGAGGGAGACACAGAATCGGAAACAGGCTCCAGGCTCCGAGCCATCAGCCCAGAGCCTGACGCGGGGCTTGAACTCACGGACCGCGAGATCGTGACCTGGCTGAAGTCGGACGCTTAACCGACTGCGCCACCCAGGCGCCCCCTCAGTTCTCAGTTTTTAAGAATCTCTTATGTTTTGGCTCCCTCCCTCTCTAACCTCTTTTTTTTTTTTCCTTCCCTTCCCCCATGGTCTTCTCTTAAGTTTCTCAGGATCCACATAAGAGTGAAAACATATGGTATCTGTCTTTCTCTTTATGACTTATTTCAGTTAGCATAACACTCTCCAGTTCCATCCACGTTGCTACAAAGGGCCATATTTCATTCTTTCTCATTGCCACGTAGTATTCCATTGTGTATATAAACCACAATTCTTTCCATTCATCAGTTGATGGACATTTAGGCTCTTTCCATCATTTGGCTATTGTTGAGAGTGCTGCTACAAACATTGGGGTACAAGTGCCCCTATGTATCAGCACTCCTGTATCCCTTGGATAAATTCCTAGCAGTGCTATTGCTGGGTCATAGGGTAGATCTATTTTTAATTTTTTGAGGAACCTCCACACTGTTTTCCAGAGCGGCTGCACCAGTTTGCATTCCCACCAACAGTGCAAGAGGGTTCCTGTTTCTCCACATCCTCGCCAGCATCTACAGTCTCCTGATTTGTTCATTTTAGCCACTCTGACTGGCGTGAGGTGATATCTGAGTGTGGTTTTGATTTGTATTTCCCTGATGAGGAGCAACGTTGAGCATCTTTTCATGTGCCTGTTAGCCATCTGGATGTCTTCTTTAGAGAAGTGTCTATTCATGTTTTCTGCCCATTTCTTCACTGGATTATTTGTTTTTTGGGTGTGGAGTTTGGTGAGCTCTTTATGGATTTTGGATACTAGCCCTTTGTCCTATGACATTTGCAAATATATTTTCCCATTCCGTTGGTTGCCTTTTAGTTTTGTTGATTGTTTCCTTGCCAGTGCAGAAGCTTTTTATCTTCATGAGGTCCCAATAGTTCATTTTTGCTTTTACTTCAATGGGAAATTTTTTAACTACGTATTTATAGATACAGAAACCATTCAAGTCATCTGTTGTTTATGTCTTGTGTCTTTGAAGGAATTTGTCCATTTCATCTAAATTGTCAAATCCTTTTTCAATATTTGTTTAAAGACCTTAAACTAACTCCCCAGTGGTGACTTAATTTTTCTGTTTCTATACAGTTTATTTCCTTAATCTTCTGTTCTCTATTTTTTTACTTACTCTGGGACATTCAGTATTGCTTTACTTACTTTTAGAACAACCATCTATGACCAAATCGTTATTCAGGACCTCAGAATCCTGTTTGTAGTCAACCTCTTTAAATTCTCAGCTATTTTTCTTATTTTTCCCTTCCCCTATTTCATTATATTAATTTACTTCTAAATCTTTACTTGTGTAAATGACTTACTAACCATTATTTATACTTTGTTTAGAACTTATAAAGATTTTTCTCAAAAAAAAATCAACTTACAACTTTTATAATAGAACCCATTTATTCACTAGGAACTGGCTGTGTTCTATCAGCATAGTTTAGAGGCATTCAACATACGATAATGTATGAACTGTGGAGCTATGCAGCCTGGGCTTTGACCTTAGCTTTGCCACTTACTAGATGTGTGCCCTAATTTCTCCTCTGGGTCTCTTTTCCTGCATATGAAAAGTGGGGATGATAATTCCCACTTACTTCAAATAAGAATTAAATGAATTAGGGGCTCCTGGCTGACTCAGTCTAGTGGAGCATACAACTCTTGATTACTGGGTCATGAGTTCAAACCCCACATTAAGCATAGAGCCTCCTTAAAATATAAAAGAATTAAATGAATTAGAACAGTCTAGTACATAGTAAGATCTCAACAGTTGTTAACCACTATGTATTATTATGCATCAGTGATGATTCTATCATAAAAATGGAAACTTCATAGAGGTAGAGACCAAGGTTTCTGTTTATCAAATTTTCATTACATCCAGGACAATGCCTTGATGAGTTGTCTTGTTTTGGTGGAGGGTGGGGTCTCTTTTTGAAAAAGTTTTTTGAAAATTATTTCCCAACTGTATAATGAAAAGTAATAAATAGAGCCTCATTCCATGTCTCTCTTAACTTCAGATACAGAGAACAGTCAATATACAATTTTTAGCTGCTTGGATTTTGGTATTTCTGAGTCTTCTGGGCCAGCAATTGGTGAATGGGACTCTGTGCAATAGACAGTGCTCTGTTTGGGGAAGAACAGTCTCTTTCAGTTTTATATGGAAAGCTGTCCAAATCTTTGCTTTAGAAAGATTTCACTGTGTACACTTCACTGTGTTACACTTTATGTTTAGTAATGAATGGAGCTATAAATTTGTGTGTATGACAGGTATTTGTTTGAAGAAAAATGTCATTAAGTTTCTCTGAAAGAATACCCAAGAAACTAGTAACATTGTTTGCCTATAAATTAGGAGAACAGATGGTTGATGGATAGGAACCTTTGTTAATCTTTGTTAATGTTATAGGTGAAAATGGATCTTGTTTTAATTTGCAGCTAGTAAGTAGTAGAGCCAAGATTTGAAGCCAGGTTCTTAACTGAGCTGGCACTCTTGCTACAAAACCGGAACTAATATTCTTAAATACTACACTGTACTGCCTCAACATAGTGAATAAGATTAAACATCTTTGCATATTTTATAAGGCATTTGCTCTTCTCGTTTACGTGCCCTTTGTCCATATTTCTATTTTGTGTTTACTATCATTTTTTGAATGTCTTGTAACTAGCAATCATCACAGAAATTCAACCAACAAACATCGAGATGCCAAAAATGGTGGGTGAAAAGTGTATAGAGAACATTATATTTACAGACACTTTAAGTATTCCTCCCACCCCAAAAACACTGATGAAAGTTTTTAAAAAACCCACTGATTGAATATAAAAGGGAAAAATGGAACTTTACAATAGAGAAAGAACCCTGGCAGACACCAACTCAGACATGTGATCAAGATTAACTTCACTAGTAATGAGACAAATCAAAATTGTGAACCACATGATAAGATGAAGTGAGAAAAACACAGCATCCCTTCTGTGATTTTTCTGTCAAAGTTTCAAACTTTGAATCTAACCATGAGATTCTAAAAAGTAATTGGCCTATAATCCTGAGATTCTAAAAAGTAACTGGCCTATAATCCTCAAAAATGTCAAGACTGTGAAAGACAAGAAAGTAAATTTGAAATTATTTCAAAATAAAAAGAAAAAATTCTCATTTCATAACTGGAGACAAACTCATTTTATCAAACCAATATCAAAATCCACTAAGATAAATGTATAACTAGTTTTTAGAGGTGTGTTTATTTAAAAAGTTAATTAAGTTGATTTCTGAACTTCCTTTGTGGTCTTCAAATCCAAGTCAGTTTTAAATCCATTACATACAGTCTTTTCTCGTGTTTACAGATTTCATATTTGGAATTTGACTACCTGCTAAAATTGATTTGTAATCCCCAAATCAGTACTCTGAACGCTTTTATGGTCATTCATGGATGTACACAGAGCAGCAAAAAACTTTAGTCATCAGATGTATATTTTCCCAAATGAAATCAACAAGGCACTCTGTCTTTTTGTTTCATCTCTTATACTATAAACAAGTGTACTTTTTGGCATTTGTTTAGCATATTTTTCATATTTGGGGCATTTTGTTAGTGATTTCTGGGTTTAAATAGCCCCACATGTAGTGCTGAAGTGCTGAGTACAGTGCTCCGAAGCATTAAAAGGCTGTGATGTGCCTTTTGAAGAAGAAAAATGTATGCTAGATTTACTTTGTTAGGCGATTATGTAGAGTGCTATTGGCCATGAGCATAGTTAATAATTAATAACTATTTTTAAAGATGTCTTTAAACAGGGGGGCGCCTGGGTGGCTTAGTTGGTTGAGCATCCAACTTCAGCTCAGGTCATGATCTCTTAGTTCATGGGTTCTAGCTTCACTGTGCATGCAGACCTGCTTGGGATTCTCTCCTCTCTCTCTGCCTCTCCTCCCCCACACTTTCTCTCTCTCAAAATAAATAAACTTTAAGAAAAAAGATGTCTTTAAACAGAAACACAAATAAAACAAGATTATGTGTTGATCAGTTGGCAAAAATCTTGTGGCCAGAGGCTCACAGGAGTCTAACCCCGTATTTCCCCCAGGAACAATGGTTCAGTGTTCACTAATTCAGCATTTACAGCAACTTTGTAGAACATAACTACCATAAATAACAGATTCAACTTTACTTCTAACATAAACACCAAACTTCTACCTCAGGGAGGTTACACAGTTGCCCTTAAACTCTGTATGATCAGTATCTATTCTTTAGGTTCTTCTAAAATTTGAGAAATAGGTAGATTATTATTTAATGAGAAGATTATTAATTGATATCTATATTGTTTGAATTTTACTCAGTAGTCAGAGCCTGGAACATATATTAAAATAGATTTCAAAATTCAATATAAATTTCAGGACACTTGGGTGGCTCAGTTGGTTGAGCGTCCAACTCTTGATTTTGGCTCAGGCTGTGATTTCATGGTTTATGGGTTTGAGCCTTGCATAGGGCTCTGCACTGACATTGCAGAGGCTGCTTGGGATATTCTCTCTCTCTCTCTCTCTCTTTCTCTCTCTCTCTCTCTCTCTCAATAAATAAATAAACGTAAAAAAATTTCAATATAAATTTCAGCCTTAAAAGATATAGTCTTGGATTTGTGCTGTGGCACTGAGGCAGGCAGCTTAGAAGACCCAAGGGAACAGGAAAGATGGTGTCAGGGGTGGGCCATCATGCAGGTATTCATTTAGCCTATGCCCAGAATAAACATTATCAAATTTCCTACATGTTTGGATCTGTTTGTCAAGAACAGAGATTATTAGGAAAACACAAAAAAAATGTTGCCAAGATTGCTAACAAGGATTTTAGCTTAAAATAGGCTTATGAGATAAAATGCTCAGATTAAGCATTGCATGGAATATATACTAAAAATTATTTGTCAGTTATCTGAAATTAAAATTAAGTAGTATATTTTTATTTGTTAAATCTGACAACGATTACCTTAATTTTTTTGAATGTGTTTTAAAGGCACAAGAACTATGAATATCAGCAGGTGAAAAACTTTCAAGCTTAATAACAACAAATCCAAAAACAAGTCTGAAAGGATTCTGGATGGACAGTTTGTCAAATACACAAAATCTGTTTTTTACTTTAAAAAAATTATTTTAATGTTTATTTTTGAGAGAGAGAGAGAGAGAGAGAGAGAGACAGAGACAGCATGGACAGAGAGAGAGAGAGACAGAGAGAGACAGAGAGAGACAGAATCTGAAGCAGACTCCAGGCTCTGAGCTGTCAGCATAGAGCCCGACATGGGGCCTGAACTCACGGACCACGAGGTCATGACCTGAGTCGAAGTCCAGCCCTTAATTAACCAACTGAGCCACCCAGGCATCCCAAAATCTGTTTTTTATTTTATTTTTTTTTTTTTTTAAATTTTTTTTTTTCAGCGTTTTTATTTATTTTTGGGACAGAGAGAGACAGAGCATGAACGGGGGAGGGGCAGAGAGAGAGGGAGACACAGAATCGGAAACAGGCTCCAGGCTCCAAGCCATCAGCCCAGAGCCTGACGCGGGGCTCGAACTCCCGGACCGTGAGATCGTGACCTGGCTGAAGTCGGACGCTTAACCGACTGCGCCACCCAGGCGCCCCCCAAAATCTGTTTTTTAAAAGGAAGTTCAAACCATCTTTCCCCAAAAGGGAGACTATTGTTCACTACTGATTTGGGTGAATACTACAGAATAAGACTGCTTTAGATACTACTATTGAAACTAGTTTAAAGAATAAGAAAATGCCAACCCTTTAAATTTCATAGTTAGAATGTAGTACTCTTTACTAATAGTAAAAAGGCTCACCTAGAGATTGAAGATAGCCTCGTGCCAAAATTCCATCAAATTCAAAGCTCATTTTTGAAGTGAGATTAATGGTTATTGATCGAAATAACAGTCCTGTGAATGAATAATGACATAAACCTGTGACCTTGGCGAACCATGTAACTTTTTACAACTGCTTACATTTATGGGTAATTCTTTAGGAGTTTAAGTTAAACCCTGCTTGCTTAGCTGTTCCTCATCTTTTGAGAAATGTGACCCTTTACAAATCTCTGAAGTCTAAAATATTTTATGATAGCTGTGTAAAATATTGGTTAAAGAACATTTTTTTATCTCATGTCACTCAAAATCTCAATACTTAATTTTCTTTAAAGATATACTATTTGACATTTACTTCATTACAGGCAGTGAGGTCACTCAAGGAGACAATCGAAGACTGTTGGGACCAGGATGCAGAAGCTAGGCTTACTGCACAGTGTGCTGAGGAGAGGATGGCTGAACTTATGATGATTTGGGAAAGAAACAAATCTGTGAGCCCAACAGTCAATCCCATGTCTACTGCTATGCAAAATGAACGGTAAGACTTAGAGGGCTTTGGCATTCATCAGTCAATATTGAAAATTGAGACTAAACAGAGAATAGGAAAAAAATTGCTATTAAACCAGTCTAATAAGGCAATGATTAACTCATATACTTTAACATTATAATTTTTCTTTCAATATGCCTGGTTTTTTACAGAGCTTTTTGCTTGGTAGATGTACAAGATGGAATCTATGTTTTTCTGTATCTCAAAATATAATAAAAGAGACTAGTCTTTACTAATGCTCCTACTTCCCTAAAATATAAAGGCAAAACACTTTCATAGTTCCAAAAGTTTATAAGCACTTCTACATAAATTGTCTAATTTATCGTTGGTTGTTATTATCCCTCTCTCTCTTGCTTTTTAAAATTTTTTTAATTTTTAATTTTTTTTTTTTAAGAGAGAATAAAACTATGAACTCGCCTGTGTATCTAACCACTGTTTCACTGGAGACTAAGGTTTCCAGCCTTCCTATCCAATGCTCTTTTGTATAGAATATACTTCTATTACTTTTACATGAAAGCAATTCATAAGGCCTTTCTATCCCATCATGAATATTACTTTATGAGACATTTCTCTGTTAGAACTATGATTTTTGGTTCTAAATAAATGGGCTTTTAAAAAAATTTCTTTAAAAAATTGGAACTTTTTTTGTTCCATGTTTGGGGGGGGGGGGATTTTCCCACAAAGTTATCATTTTATTTAATACATGTTAAAAATTTTTCAGAAAAGCACCCAGGAAAGTGTTACCAGAGAAAACTGGGATAAAAATATACTTGATTATTGAATAATTTTTTTTTGCTGTTTTCTATTGTTCTAATTTCTAAGAGCAATTTGTATTATGAATTGTAGACCCAAAATTGGGTTTATACTGCTTATGTTTAGATTGAATTAGCTTCAGCATGTGAACCCTTATTCCTTATGTATCAGCAAGCCAAGGAAGGTAAAAACTAGCAATTCTAAATATAAATTTTCTCACTCTATGCATACCTGGGGATAGTCTTCTACTTCTGTCTTCCCTTATCTCTGTATTTTCTTTATACTCTAGCATGTTACTTGTACCTCTCTCAAGAGTCAGTTGCTTTTATTTTTAAGTGCTTTTGAACTTTTCCTGAATGGTAAGAAGAAATCCTTGATGCTACTCCCCCCTCCTTGTATTTCCCATTTTTTGCCCCCCACAGTCCTTCGGTTCTATGCTTTACATGCTGTTTCTCATGTCCAGTCACTTCTAAATAGTTTCCCCTAAATCATGGTTCATCCCATAGTCATTCTACTCTAGGTTTCATTATTTTGAACCTTACCCAGACGTCCTTTCCTTGTGCAGTACAGCTGCTTTTTTGTTCTTCACCTTCCTGTCATTCCCCTCATAACTTTATTAGTCTTTCTTTATAGCACCTCTTTTCCTTTAGCTGCTGCTTTTCTCCTATAACATTTTGTATCTATTAATGTTGCCATTGTTTAATTAAAGCTAGTCCTGGCTTTTATTTTAAATAACCTAAATAAGTTACAGTGTAATGCTCAAAAACCATCCCTCTCAGCGGGTGTTGATGGCTGTGAAGAACTGGAGAGCAGTTCTGAATTGTTGTTCCTTTATCTGTCCCACTTTGCATTATACTCTTAGGCTGTAGGACTTTCATTGATATGGCTCAGTTTACCCCCAGGAAGATACATTCTATTGCTAGACTGCCTCTTAATGGAAGCACTTTAGAACAACCTAAACGCTTATATTCTTTATACCATTTGGCCATTGGAACTTAACTGGTAATGTATTTGTTGAGTAGCCACAATGATGTATCTAGGATTGTAGGAGTACAAAAGAAATATACACCATGGCTCCTCCTCTCATGAAACTTTGTCCGGTTGTGCAAGAATACAATTCATAAAAATATATTTGGTAGTGTTACAAAACTATAGGGGACATTTTTAAATTAAGTCCTATAAATCAAAATAATGAACATCTATGAAAATCATATCTAGATCGACATAAGTTTTTCAGTAGTCTTAAATAATATAAAACTATCGTTTAGCAAGTTATTAATTGATACTTGATTATGCGATCAGAATTTTAAAATAACTTCTAGAATAATATGGGTTAGGAATAAAATGAAGAGAATTTTATACTTTAAAATCAGAGGTCTTAAACTTGGAGGGTCAGTTTGTCATAAATTTACATTCTCAATGTGGCACTTTTTTTCTTTCTTTAAGCAACCTGTCACACAATAGGCGCGTGCCAAAGATTGGCCCTTATCCTGATTATTCTTCTTCCTCATACATTGAAGACTCTATCCATCATACTGACAGCATTGTGAAGAATATTTCCTCTGAGCATTCAATGTCTAGCACACCTTTGACTATAGGGGAAAAGAACCGAAATTCAATTAACTATGAACGACAGCAAGCACAAGCTCGAATCCCCAGCCCTGAAACAAGCGTCACCAGCCTGTCCACCAATACAACAACCACAAACACCACTGGCCTCACTCCAAGCACTGGCATGACCACTATATCTGAGATGCCATACTCAGATGAAACAAATCTGCATGCCACAAATGTTTCACAACCAATTGGGCCAACCCCTGTCTGCTTACAACTGACAGAAGAAGACTTGGAGACCAACAAGCTGGACCCAAAAGAAGTTGATAAGAACCTCAAGGAAAGTTCTGATGAGAATCTCATGGAGCATTCTCTTAAACAGTTCAGTGGACCAGACCCACTGAGCAGTACCAGTTCTAGCTTGCTTTACCCACTCATAAAACTTGCAGTAGAAGTGACTGGACAGCAGGACTTCACTCAAGCTGCAAATGGCCAAGCATGTTTAATTCCTGATGTTCCACCCACTCAGATCTATCCTCTGCCCAAGCAACAGAATCTTCCTAAGAGACCTACTAGTTTGCCTTTAAACACCAAAAATTCAACCAAGGAGCCCCGGCTGAAATTTGGCAGCAAGCACAAATCAAACTTGAAACAAGTAGAAACTGGAGTTGCCAAGATGAATACAATCAATGCTGCAGAACCTCATGTGGTGACAGTCACAATGAATGGTGTGGCAGGTCGAAACCACAGCGTTAACTCCCACACTGCCGCTACTCAGTATGTTAATGGGACAGTACCAAATGGCCAGACAACCAACACAGTGGCACATAGGGGCCAAGAAATGCTGCAGAATCAATTTATTGGTGAGGATACCCGGCTGAATATTAATTCCAGTCCTGATGAGCATGAACCTTTACTGAGACGAGAGCAACAGGCTGGCCATGATGAAGGTGTTCTGGATCGTCTTGTGGACAGGAGGGAACGGCCACTGGAAGGTGGCCGAACTAATTCCAATAACAACAACAGTAATCCATGTTCAGAGCAAGATGATCTTACGCAGGGTGTTTCAAGCACAGTAGCAGATCCTGGACCATCAAAGCCCAGAAAAGCACAGAGGCCTAATTCTCTGGATCTTTCAGCCACAAACGTTCTTGATGGCAGCAGTTTGCAGTGTAAGTGCAGGGATCATTTAATCTCTCCTGCTTGTCTTTTGGGACCATTTAAATAATTAATTAGATAAAATCAAAATGTGTTTCAACTAGCAATTACTTATTTTTACCACTTTTGGAAATAAAATAAACTACTTGGTTGAACCTCAAAGTGATCAGACTATTATAAAGAAAAAAAGTAGTTTTTTGTTGCTGATAATGAAATAGTCAATGTCACAATAGTCAATAATTAATTACCAACTTAATACATACTTATATAGCTCCTGGTTTATAACGCAGTTTACATACTTGTTGTGAATGGTTGAGATTAAGTAAATACAAGTTTAGAAGCTTCAGGTAACAGGCACCTGGGTGGCTCAGTCAGTTAAATGTCTGACTTCGGCTCAGGTCATAATCTCACAGTTTGTGAGTTTGAGCCCTGCATCAGGCTGTCTGCTGTCAGCACAGAGCCCGCTTCAGATCCTTTGTCTCCCTCTCTCTCTTCCCCTCCCCTGCTTATGCTCTGTTTCTCTCTCTCTCTCTCTCTCTCTCAAAAATAAATAAACATTAAAAAAAAAAAAAAAGCTCCAGGTAGAATGATGCCAGTAGAACTTTTGAAACAGTTTGTTGAGTATATTAACATCTGTTTTAGACACACGTAGATTTTATCAGACTAAACTTAATAAATCTGAGAAGTCCAGAGAAAATTCAGAAAAAGTCACTATAAAAAAAAACAAACTTGTTCTTATTTTTTGTTTTTTTTGTGTTTTTTTAGTGTCATCTTTTTCAAGAGTTACATGTTGAGCCTCCTACATGCCTATAGCATTGTGTCGTTGGGTCCCCTAGAAATCTAAACAAATAACTTGATACTTGGTTTCTGGCTATAAAGAGGTTATAACCAGACAGGAGAGCTCACCAAAATCTTTAATAGTCATCATTATACAAAACAATTTATGTTTTAGACTGACAGCACTTTATGAAAAAACTCAAAGTCATATTATATGGTTGTTGCCAAGGACTACCAAATGGGCTGAAGGGATTTAGGTCTCAAAAATTAATCAGTAGTGGGGCGCCTGGGTGGCTCCGTCGGTTAAGCGTCCGACTTCGGCTCAGGTCATGATTTCACGGTTCGTGAGTTCGAGCCCTGCATCGGGCTCTGTGCTGATAGCTTGGAGCCTGGAGCCAGCTTCACATTCTGTGACTGCCTCTCTCTCTGCCCCTCCCCCACTCACACTCTGTCTCTGTCTCTCTCAAAAATAAATAAAACGTTAAAAAAGTTAAAAAAAAAATTAATCAGTAGAGGGGCACCTGGCTGACTCAGTCAGTGGAACATGCAACTTGATTTTAGGGTCATGAGTTCAAGCCTCATGCTGGGCATAGAGCTTACTTAAAAAATTAATCAGTAAAGGGGTGCCTGGGTAGGTCAGTCGGTTGAGCATCCCACTTCAGCTAAGGTCATGTCTCGTGGTTCACGAGTTCAAGCCCTGCATTGGGCTCTGTGCTGACAGCTCAGAGCCTGGAGCCTGCTTCAGATTCTGTGTCTCCCTCTGTCTCTGCCCCTCTCCCACTCATGCTCTCTCTTTCTCAAGAATAAATAATAAACATTAAAACAAAATTTTAAAAAAATCAGTAGAATCTAGCCCTTTGCTTGAGTGGCTTGTATCATAGATCATTTGACACACCCTGTGGCAGGGCTTCATATCAATAAAATGTCTTGTCAGTGTGGGAAGGGGGAATTACTAGAAAATTTGTATTATAGTATTTGTGTCATTCTTCTGAAAATATTATATGCCAGGTGCCTTTAAAATTTTATCTTTTTTGGGGTGGCTCAGTCTGTTAAGTGTTTGACTCTTGATTTTGGCTCAGGTCATGATCTCACAGTTCGTGGGTTGGAGCCCCACGTGGGGCTCTGCCCTTAGAACCTCCTTAGGATTCTGTCTCTTTCTCTCTCTGCCCATCCCCCGCTCACTCACACATACTCTCTCTCTCAAAAAATTAAAAATTAAAAATAAAGTTTGATCTGCTTTGAACATTAAGTAGAGTGATTAAATGCATTTGCCAAGTTAGGATCACTACCAATAACCAAAGGATTTGAGAATACAGCTGAGAAGTTTTCATTTTCTCCTCTGTTTTTGCTTGTCCTTATATAATAATTCAACCAGTTATAAAAACATTGGACTTGAAGAGTCTCAAAATAAGTTGGTTAAGTTTTGCCTAGAGAATAATTACCTGGCATCATGAATTTCAAGTAATATCTATTAAAATCTCCTGTAGATAATTAGTCTATTCTGTTCTTAAGTTACAACCCTAAGTTTTTATTATTTAATAGTTTCTTTATATATAGTTTATTTTTCTGTACCTTTATTTCCAGTAGGTGAATCAACACAAGATGGCAAATCAGGATCTGGTGAAAAGATCAAGAAACGTGTGAAAACTCCCTATTCTCTTAAGCGGTGGCGCCCCTCCACCTGGGTCATCTCCACTGAACCTCTGGACTGTGAGGTCAACAACAATGGCAGTGACAGGGCAGTTCATTCCAAATCCAGCACCGCAGTTTACCTTGCAGAAGGAGGCACTGCTACTACCATGGTGTCTAAAGATATAGGAATGAACTGTCTGTGAAATATTTTCAAGCCTATGGAGTGAAATTATTTTTTGCATCATTTAAATGTGCAGAAGACATTAAAACTGCTTTATCTTCCTGTCAGTATCCCCTCCCACCCCTGCAACAGGACTTGCTTTAAATAGATTTCAGCTATGCAGAAAAATTTAGCTTATGCTTCCATATTTTTTAATTTTGTTTTTTTTAAGTTTTGCACTTTTGTGTAGTCTCCTTAAAGTTATATTTGTCTGTTATGACCACAGAATTATATGTGTGTGTATCAAAAGTGGTCTCAAAATATTTTTTTAAGAAAAAAAGCAAAAACAATGTATTGCTGATAATCAGTTTGGACCAGTTTCTAAAGGTCATTAAAACAGAAGCAAATTAAGACAGGTTTGACTGCAGTGGTGTCTGGTATCCATGTTTTATTTCTGGGCCCAAGCTAGTTTATATGTTGAACTGTTGTGAACATATTATCTGTTGGACATTCTTTTCTCTTGTGTTTTGTTTGAACGTGCAATAGTCTATAGTCCACAAATAAGCTTTCTTATAAGTTCTCTTCCTAACAGAGCACACATTCTTCCATGAGTACATTTTTCTGCCCCACCCCCCATACTTTTGGCAGGTCAGTTCTATGACAGTGAATTTTGCACAAGAGAAAGCAGCTACCTGATTTCTTGCTTTCTCTCTCCTAATGGAGAATGCAGAAACATTGTCTCAAAGGGCTCTAGAGAAGGAACTACCAAAACCTAATTTGAAATGCCATTTATTTTAACCTTCCAAGTCCTAAATGTTTCTTTCCAGGCATTTTAACAAACATATTTGGTTCTGGTTTTTGGAAGTTCATAAGAGAGCATAGAACAAAGTAGACAAAGTCAAATATTAGCCTTTTTTCATTTTATTTTATTTTTTGTATGTATGTTCATGTTCCATATTCATTTATTTAAGAAGCACATTTTTATCAGAAAACTTATAGAGCTATACTTATATGGAATTTTTAAGTAGGTAGGTGGTTAAGACTACATAATGCTATAGCCTTCATTCTCTGAATAGGCCATCTTTCACTCAAATAAAATTACATTTCCCATTTAAAATAACTTCAAAAATAATTTGTAGTTTTGAACTGGTAATATCTTTTTATTCCCTTCCTAAGCAAAGCCTGGTGACTTTATCTGAAAATGAGTCCTCTTCCCATGACCTAAAACACTGTGTGGAAAAATCATTCATCTGGCATGCCACATCCCTGTGGAAGGAAGGATTGCTGCCAAACTATCATTTTTGAGCAGACTGAGGCTTACCTCTTTTTTCATAACTGTTTCTTCACTAATCCTATTTTCATAATTTCTCTTTCTGCCAGTTTTTCATATGATCTTTGATATGTGAGAAGCATTTATTATTTACATTATAATAGAATATACCTTTTAGTGATAACATGTTATATATCCTTCAAATCATATTGTCTTTTTAAAAGCTTCCTTTGCTTCTTTCATTACTGATAACTATCTCTAAACAACACCTCAGCATGTTTTTTTTTAAAATAAAGCACTTTATGTCAAATAAGGGACTTTTTTTTTTATAAGCACAGATTATTTTCTTTCAATTTGCAAACAGTGATGATCTCACTTAATTTTTCCAAATTCTCTATATAGACATTATTTAAGATCTAAGATTTTTATGGGAGGTTAAAAAGCTAAGAGGAAAACACAAATCCCCATATTCTTGCTTTTAGGTTTTTATCTCTTGAACAATATTTTCTCACTCATATTCTTCTATCTTCATTTAGCTAAAGACAACCTAAATTTCCCAATTTTCTGTCCAAAATATTTATGACTTACTATATAAGCCACCTTTTTTTTTTTTTTTTTTTTTTTTTTGCCATCTGCTATGATCCTATGAGTTAGATGTTACATCACTTAACATTTATTCTATTTTTCTAGTGCCCGGGACTTCCACCTTTTATGTTTTATTGGCCCTTCTGTTGATTCAGATCTTTAACATATTTTTCAGTCTTCTGATACAGTTATTCTTCTGTCTGTGAAACAAATTATATCTTTCCCACCAAATTTTCACTTAGTTCTCTTGCCTTTAAATGTCTTTGAACTGCATTTCAGAATATTATTTTCAAACATTTGTAGGATATCTTTGAGTCAAAGTAAATTATATTCCTTCTCCAATTGAAAGCATTGAGGATAAATAACCATTGGAGGTCTAACACCAGTTAGACCTGATTATCTTTTCCTGACAGAAGAAGAGTTATCTTACATTCTACTTTGTGTTTAGGCTAGTTGGTTTTAATTTTTCTAGCATTTTTTTTTTGATGTTGACTAATAAAATGCTTTCAAAAATTTATATACCAAATTAGAAGAATCCTTAGAAGTTTCCCATTTCATGCAAGCATATTTAAAACAAATAATTTTCTTTCCCTAGTTTTTTTAGTAGACTCTGAAAAAAATAGAAGTAGAAAGTAGATCATTTTAATAAATTTTAAATTAAATCATATATCAGACTGATTCAGAATCTGTAATCTACAAGCAGGCAAAATTACTTAAAATACTTGGTAACTTTATTCATCTAATAATAAATGTTTCTTGAAGCTAATATTTAACTGCTATCACAAAATTTTGCATGTAGAAAAGCATTTGGGTGCTTTTGAATAAAATATTGAATGAAATAATGAAATAAAATATTTAATGAATAAATATTAAAATTCATTTTGCTGGTTTTACAACCTCAAAAGCATTGTAATTGATAACCAAAGTCTAATATTAATCCCTTAACTATCCTAATTGTGTATCAGAACTAAGTCATTGAAAGAACTTGATTTGAATTGTGTTTAAACAAAAATGAATTAATTATGAATCCTAACATTGTTCCCCCTTTTTAAATTCATAATTTGGTTGGGAAAACATTATCAGTGCAAAATGTTATGTGAAGGCACAGGAATTAAATAATACAATTTATTATATACTGAATGCTGCGGTATATATACACAATCTCTTGTAATCTTCATAGCAACAATTTGAGGATTATAGTTAATATTCCCACTTTACAGATTGAGAAAACTGAAACTAAGAGAAGCTAAGTAATTTGCCCAAGTTCCACATCCTAGTAATAGAGAAAGCTGGGTTTTAACCTGGGGTTTACCTCTCCACATCTCTTTCATCCACACCACACTGCCTACACACTGTATGGAAGGATGTGTAATATACTGACATTTTGTAAGAAATTCAGTTACAACACTCCAATACAGTTGTGGCTTGTATATAAGCCAAACCAGATACCTTAATGCCTTTAGAAGTTAGGCAAACATAAAACATGTAGACATGTCTATACTGACTATTGCTTGAGAAATAATTATTAATTCAAGATAAAATTCAATCCCACATCTGCCATCATGGTTCTTAAAATTGTTTCACTTTTCTTCACTCCTAATATTCTTACATTGCAGAAATAAAGGTAAAGCAAATTTTAAGGGAAAAGTGAAGGTGGCTTGTAGGAACAGAGACTCCCCTAAATTGATTCCATACTTGATTTGAAGGAATTAATTTAACGTGGACTTTAAGTGTTATCAATCATTTGACTTCATCTTGAAAATTTCTGCTTATAGTGAAAATTTTATTAATCCAGAAAACTAATTGAGGAGGATGTAGGAAGGATACAAGGACAATATCTTTCTTATGAAGGAGTTTCAATAACTTCCTTATATGTACACACTTATTCCAGAAAATATACATTGGTTCTGAATGTGAAAATAACTAAAGAAAGGTAAAACACACAAGCAGTTATGTGTTTCAGTGGGAATTGTCACAAAATTTGACAAGTATTTTTATTTAAAATATTTTCAAGTTTGGTATCTAAAGCCAAATGGAATACCTGGTAGACTGCAGTTATTTACTGAATTTTACATTCTCTATAAACCTCTCTTCATACTCATTTGCTATGGAAAAATACGTCAATACAGTTTTTGTTTCTTTTTTTATATTTATGGAAATGAATATTTTATTGGAGGTAGTTAGCTCCTAGAACTTGAGATTACATTGTATTTCTATACAACCTTTTATAAATTTATGTTGAACTTAATGACCAGTTATGTGCAGGTGATTGTGTAACTATTCATGGATTGCTTTCTCTGTTACTTTAACTTCCAAGCTAACTTGTTAGAATCTGTACACATGTAAGTTGATTATCTAGACCTGTTATTCCAGAAATTGTGTCACACTCCCACATACACCCCAGGAGTTTTTTTTTTTTTTTTTCAGACCGAGATGTTTCTAAATATACCTTTTGCTGTCAGTTTGCTCTTCAGCAGATAAAATTGCATTTTAATTTGTAGATTCTGAACGATGCAAACTTTAGCCAAAACTACCTGATCTACTCTTAAATATATTCTTTGATTTAGTAAGTCTGGCAGATCACTGTTTGAGCTAGTTACACAAATGTTATCAAAATAAGGCTTTTCTATAGCTTCTCAGATTAAACTAACATAGAAGAAAAGAGGAAATCTCAGGGTGCTCTGGTGCACCTACCCATTACTTTCGTTCAATCACCTCTTTCTGACTTACTCTGTCTCTTGGTTATCTGATTTGCAATCTTCTGTATCAGGAAAATTTTCTTCATGTCTATTCTGCTTCCCTCCTGTTTTGTTTTAAAAGCATTTCTCTTCTCCAGCAGTAAAAAAAGAGAGTGAGTTGTTATCTTCTCCACTATTGTTATTCTTCAGTATGCTTCAGGCTTCTCAACATCTAAGCCAGTTCTTCAGACAAAATTACTTTGGCTCCCTTAGTATTTTCTTCTCAGCCCTATTTTTAGAACTATTTATGCTTAAGAACACCTAAAATTATATTTTATGTTCTATTCAAATTCATTACTTCAGTTAAGTAATAGTTCAGTAGAATAGAATTAAGAATTAGGATGTACCGTTTGACAATGGATCCAACCATCAGATTGTCAGAAAATCAGTACTTAAGTTTATATTATCTAACATTTTCTATTGCGGAGTTTTACAGTTTTATATTCTCATTAGTTACAACTAAAAAGCCATGCATACAGAATTGTATGTAATTTTGCCATTAAGAATTTTAACCTATATTGCAGCAAGCTTAGCATTATGATTGAGCCACAACATTTTACATATTTCTTTGTATCAAATATTAAACACAAAATGCAAGATTAACTTTCAAAAACAAACCTTATAATAATTAGGTATTATCCATGAACATTTCTGCAGACCACTTTTGAAATACTTATTATTTTGCAACATAAACTGGACTATAACAATTTTCATTTAACTTTTAAGTGGCTGGCTAAAATTGAGTGTTTGTGCATATAAAGCAAAATTTAGGATTTTATCTCATGACTGATGCATTTGAAAATAATTCAGATTTTATGCTGTATATTAAAATTGTGCCCCAAATCTTATCAGATCTTAAAAATTTCAATTCTGTTATTATTAGTATGATGTTCATAATGCTACTACTGATTGTAGTGACATTCATTTTTAAACTTAATTTGCAACCCAGATTCTAACATTTGGGTAAGAGAGAAGGAATCTTTAGACATAAATCATATCACTAGGGCGTCCAGTTCATCATTGAATTTTTAAGCAAATTACTGGATTTTAAACAACTTCTTAAAAATGTTTCAAAAGGCAACATATAGATTTTTTTTTTCATTTTATTTGTACTTTTAGATTTCAGAAACATCTTCATGTTTTAGACGCACACTGTAGACCTAACATTACTTAAAAACTCAGGGCCCTTTTCATCCCTTTGCACATGAGAAACTTTAATTGGTAGCAAACAAGCAATTAGTCCAGTTGAATATTTAAAGTGTTTGTTGCACACACAGTTCCTTTAATGTTTCATCTTATGATTTGACTTAATTTTAATAGATATAACATCAGATTTCATTAATCATAAAAACTTGCCCCGTTCTATAATTACTGAATAGAGGGAAATGACTCAACTAATTGGCTACATGTTGCAGCATATTTAGGCCTTAGAGTTGAAACACCATCTTAAGACCATTTCCCTTCTTTGGGCAAATGGTTATACATGATGGGACAAATCATTTAATTTTGCTTTGTTTTTTAATGGGAGAACTTAGTAAAATAGTTCCTCTGAGATAAAATTTTCTTGAGGTAATTTAACATAAAACTGTCTTCTAAAAGTGAAATAATGAGTTTATAGTTTTAGTAATAGTTTGGATGGTTTTAAGAAGGTAACCTATGGTAAGCTATTTATCACTTTGTCAGAAACAAATGTTCAAGCTCCAAATTGATATGCTGTATACTTAAAATCCTAGCAGTGAAGTTATTTGTAACCAGTCTCTTGTCTCAGGCTCTCCACCTTATTACCAATTCTCTTGTGTATGATAGGGAAACATATTTTTAAAGAAGCTTAATAATAAAACTAAGTTACTAAAAGATGCAATTCAAAGATAGGTTCCAGTTAAAATTGAATTGCTTGGCTTCTGTGGCTTTTCTTTTTCTCGTCACATTTATTTATTTAAAGTTTTTGTATGCCTTGTTGTCATGTTTCCATGGAAATTATATTGTATAAGTGTTTGTATAAGCTGGAATCATCCTTAATTTTCTGTTGATAATTTTTCAAATAAAGATAAGTGGATAATTGTAAAGTACACTAACTCTTAGGGTGTTGTAGTAGCTGAAACATGGAGATGTGTAGCTGCCATGCTTTTTCTGAATGGACAGGAGAAACATAAGCTACAGAGTATTCATTTCTGAGGATGCTTTTCTGGAATAAGAAAGGCTAAAAAATATTGGCAATTCCTCAGAACCCTCTTTCTTGTTAACGGGTATCTTTTGTTGGTGTGTTTTGCTCTTACATTACAGATAGAATATCATATGAATTTATGAAAAATTACTTTCAGTTATTTTGCTTTTGTAAAAGCCGTCTGAGACCTTGCTATGCTGTATAAGTTGTGTTTGATGGATCAGTGTGAGTATGAAATAAAGCAAATCACTTTTCTTTTGTATTATCTATGGATGCCACTATGAAAGCTGACATTAAGCCACTAAAGAGTTTTTTATGAATAATTGTAAGTAAATGCTTTGATATATATAAACCTAAATAAAAAGATTGTATTGCTACAGAGACATTGGAGAAGGAGATTTTAAGACAGTTCTTTAGGTTTAAAAAAGGCTTGCTGTAAAATGGTGCATTATTCCATTTATTAAAGATCATATTAATGACAACAATAATTGTATCTTTTGATTTTTATGAGGTCACCAGAAATTATGACTATTAGTGTGATATTTTAGGTGTTTTGTACCAGAGTAGTAAATGTCCTAATATGACTGTCATTACTCAGCATGATAACATAAACAATTATCTAACGTTAGAATAATAGTTGCATACTTTCTATTTGCCAGGCACAGTGGTAGTTTTTCTACATAGGTTGACAATTCTCATAGTAATCCTACAAAATACATATTGTCTCCATTTTTAAAAAGCTGTTGCTAAAGAAGTTAAATATATTGTCCAAAGCCACAGAACTGGTTTGAGATTCTAATGTATTTTGCATTTTGCTTTGAAACACAGTTTTCAACCTCTGATTATGCCAAGAGAATTCAAAAATAGAAGTGAAAATGGCCCAGTGGTTAAATAGAATAGCCTGGGACATACATGAAGCAATTTGCAGTTACTGAAAACCTAGCAGGTACCAAAACATCTCTATTGGCCTAACATTGTGTTTGTGCTAAACATCATCAAATCATCTTCTCAGATCCTTGAATTTTTATAAGTCCTTGTTAAAATGCAATATGAGTTTTTGAAGGCAACACATTGTTTTTGATTCTAGGTGAATCCAGTGTATTAGCTAAGTGTCCGGAACAGGGACAAGCATGTTTTAAAAGAGTGCTAGATTTGGGCGTGTGGTTGGCTCAGTAGAGCCATGTGAGCCTTGGTCTTGGGAGGTGAGTACAAGCCCCAAATAGAGATTACTTTAAAAAAACTAAAAAATTGGGACACCTGGGTGGCACAGTCAGTTAAGTGGCTGACTCTTGATTTCAGCTCAGGTCATGATCTCATGGTTTATGGGATTGAGCCCTGTGTCGGGCTCTGTGCTGACAGCATGGAGCCTACTTGGGATTCTCTCTCTCCCTCTCTCTAACTCTCCCATGTTCATGCTCTCTGTTTCTCTAAATAAATAAATAAATAAATAAATAAATAAATAAATAAAAGAATTAATTAATTAAAATATTACCAAAAAAATAGAACAAAAGAGTGTTGGCCCTGTCTTATGTAGATGCCAAGGGAATTTTTGCTTCAGGAGAAGCATAGCCTACTCTAGGAGGTTCTGTTGTCACCATAAATAATATTTTAAGGATAATAGATTTGCATGCACAACCTTACAATACAATGTTGCAGGCACTGCTGCAATTCTCTGCAGAACATTCAGGGTGATAACTAAATGTCCTTAGAGAAAATATGAATACGTTGGCTTGAGAAAAATGTGTAATAATGGCCTACTGAAACTTTTAATAAGGACTTAACACAAGTAAAATTATTTTCATTTACACCTACACCTATCTGATCCATCTTCCTAGTTTACATCCTCTGCGAGTGACTAACTTAAGCTAGTGATTAATCTTTCTTTTTAATCCTAATGATGAGTCTTCCTCTTTATTCTCTAGGGTTTTTCAAATTCAATTCTACATTTGGACAGCTTTCATTTTATTGTTATAATATTCACTTTTTTGAAATTGAATCACTGTTACTAGATACAAAAAAGTATGATCTTATTCCTTCCCCCCAGGAACTTAAACCATCTTGTGGTGGAGGGAAGGCCTACACAAGAAATAGTTACATCCAAAGAAGATGACATGTAAGTCACCAAATTAGTGGTAAACTGTATGCTCAATATGTGTTTGAAGAGCCAAAGAAGACTTTTGTGAGGAAATGATTGCTAAGCAAGGTCTTAAAAGGAGGGGTGGGATTTCAATAGGAAGAATAAAGGCAGAGTATTTGAAGTGACCAGAGATAAGAGAGAATAGGGACTGGAAATTAGGCAGAAGTAGTTCCAAACATCTTTTAAAAGCCAGACCCAGATGTCTAGACTTGCTGTCATAGACAATAAGGAGATCAAATTTTCTTAGTAAGGAAGGACCTTGACAGTAATTTGAAGAAGTTTGGACTGACAGGTATGCAGGATAGATTGGAAAGGAAAGTGATTGGACTGAAGGCATGAGAGAAACTGCAAAAAAATGCAGTTTCCATTGTGACCAGAAAATTCCTTTTTCAGAAGGGGATCAAAATATATTTTGTTTT
Source organism: Felis catus (assembly GCF_018350175.1). Classification (NCBI taxonomy): domain Eukaryota; kingdom Metazoa; phylum Chordata; class Mammalia; order Carnivora; family Felidae; genus Felis; species Felis catus. Next base: position 188,405,430 of record NC_058375.1, read on the forward strand.
TTGTTTTTTATTTTTTATTTTTTTATGTTTATTTATTTTTGAGAGAGACAGCATGAGTGGGGGAGGGGCAGGGAGAAAGGAAGACACAGGCTCCAGTCTCTGAGCTGTCATCACAGAGCCCCATGCAGGGCTCGAACTCACAAACCGTGAGATCATGACCTGAGCTGAAGTGAGACGCTTAACTGACCGAGCCACCCAGTTGCCCCAAAATACGTTTTGAACACCTAATGTGTAATTGTAACAAGTACCATAGTAGAAAATAAAAAACACAGCCCCCACCTTCAAGTTGCTCATAGATGATTTGGAGAAAATTATAGTACAGTTTATAAGTGTTATGGCAGAGTGAAAATCCAGTGTATTACAGAAGTACATGGCAAAGATACCTAATCCACTTTAATTGAGTCAGAGATAATTTCTCCTTTTGAGAGAACTTTCTTCATTGTCTTAAAATATGAGTAGGTATTAGGCCCTGTAGAGGCCTGAGAGGATGCTTTTCCAAGGGGGTGGGAGGATATCAGATTGGAGTAGAGTTTGGGATACTACGGCAAAGTATGAAGAGAAATGGCCCAGAAGAACCCAGATGATCCAGATGGGATTACATCACAGACAGGTTAGCATGCTATGCTAAGAGTCTGGACCTATCCTAGAAATCATTGGAAGAGTTTAAGCATAGGAGGTTCAAATTAGGTAACTCAGCTGATACTATAAAGAATGAATTGAAAGGAAGGGAATTGATAAACATGGAAACCAGTGTGGCACTGGCAAGAGATCATGAGAGCCTAATCCAAAATTGAGCGATGAAGGGGAAAAGGAAGCAGATTCAGTCAGGATTAAAGATAGGCAGTGGGACCTAGTGAACCACTAGGATGAGCACTGTAGAGATGAAGATTGTAACTTCAAGGTTCTAATATGGCAAAGACTGAGAGAAATTAAAAATCTCAGAGAATGTACAACTAACTGTCTTTATAGGTTTTCTAAACAGAACAGCTTTGACACCGTATATTCAAATTTTTGGTTCCAAAAATATATGCAGACACCTTTCACCTATTACCTGTAGAAATGCTTCAAGAGCAGAGCCTTCCCTAGGTAAGTCACACGGAAGTTCAATTTTATCTTTTTGAGTGAGTGCCTTGTTGGACCGACTTGTTGCACATAGTATTGTACTAGGGCATTGGGGGTAGCCCTCCTGATAAAAATGAGTATCAAAAGCAGCTGTAAAAGGAGCAACAGCAGGAGTGCCTGGGCGGTTCAGTTGGTTAAGTGTCCAACTCTTGATTTTGGCTCAGGTCATGAGCTCAAGGTTTGTGGGATCGAGCCCCACATCAGGCTCTGTTGTCTCCCTCTCTCTCTGTCCCTTTCCTGCTCTCACTCATACTCTCTCTCTCTTAAAATAAGTAAATAAATTTAAAATAAATGAATAAATTAAAAATTTTTTAAAGGAGAAACGGCAACTGAAAGATATCCTAAGATGGTAATGGTGGAAAGATAACATAGAAGTTGTACTGATGGTAGATGTGTGTCCTTCTCTTGCCCAGTGTTTCCTTCTCCCATCAAGTCCTCAACCTACTTAACTTCTCAACCCTAGAGCCATGTTTCCCTCTCTATATAGTTAAAAAGGAAGATGGAAAAACACAGGAACTATTTCCTATTCAAGGAAGTAAGTATCCCAAACGTGTGGTTTGTTTTTAATTGGATAAATGGAACAGATAAAAGGGGAGGTTTTCTTTTGCTTAACAACCTTTCCATAGATTGAACCAATCCATAATTTATGTAAGACATCATGGAAAGTATACCTCAATTCCTAAGAAAAATATATTCAAGAAAACAAATTATTTTCTTTAAACTTAAAAAAATGTTTTTAATGTTTATTTTTGAGGGAGAGTGACAGAGCATGAGCAGAGGAGGGACAGAGAGAGAGGGAGACACAGAATCTGAAGCAGGTTCCAGGCTTTAAACTATCAGCACATAGCCTAGTGTGGGGCTTGAACTCATGAACTGTGAGGTCGTGACCTGAGCCAGTTGGACACTCAACCAACTAAGCCACCCAGGTGCCCCAACAAATTATTCTCTTTAGATGTCATGTAGAACTTCAGAACTACTTGGGTTGTTTTTTGTTTTTTGTTTTTTAATGTTTATTTAGTTTTGAGATAGAGACAGAGAGACAGAGCACGTGCAGGGGAGGGGTAGAGAGAGACGGAGACACAGAATCCAAAGCAGGCTCCAGGCTCTGAGCTGTCAGCACAGAGCCTGATGCAGGGCTTGAACCCACAAACCGCAAGATCATGACCTGAGGTGAAGTTGGACACTTAACCAACTGAGCTACCCAGGTGCCCCTTGGGTTTTTTAAAATAAAAATTTAGTTTTTAAAGTACAAGAAAATAAGTTTGTTAAACTTGTTTATCCATGACACTAGTGATGCCCTTTAGGAGTCATATATTCTCACATATATAAAAGTAAACATTTTCAGTAAAATTTTAAAGTAAAAACTCTTATATGTATCTCCTTAACTCCCACTGCCCTTTTTTTAAATGACATTCGGAACCCCACTGTGAGCTGTTGCAATAGGCATTCAGTCTTTGTTTTTTTGTTTCTCCCTACTATAAAGCAATTTTATACTCTTTTGCCAGTCATCTTGTCAATATTCTTACCAAATTACCAATAAACTTGAAATTCCAAGTTGCAGCAATTTACTTTTTTTATCTTCCACCATTCTACTAAATAGTTTCTAGTTACTTCTTTACTTTATCTCCTCACTAGATTGTCAGCTTTTGCATCATGCACGAAGTCTTAATTTTTTTCTGTGTCCCTCAAGTACTGATTTTAATTGACTAATATGCTGATACCAAAATAGCTTTGTTTTGTAATTTTTAAGAAGAATTTCATTTAACTTCTGTTAATCAGGTTTCTTTTTCTTTCTCTTTTTAAATTTATTTTCAAGTTAGTTAAGATACAATGTAGCCCTGGTTTCAGAAGTAGAACCCAGTGATTTGATGGGCATTGAGGAGGGCACTTGTTGGGATGAGTACTGGGTATTGTATGTAAGCAATGAATCATGGGAATCTACCCCGAAACCAAGAGCACACTGTATACACTGTATGTTAGCTAACTTGACAATAAATTATATTTAGAAAACAACAACAACAACCAGTGATTCATCTCTTACATATGACACCCAGTGCTCATCCTGAAAAGTGCTCTCCTTAATGCCTGTCACCCACTTAACTTCCCACCCACCACCCCCCTCCATCAACCCTCAGTTTGTTCTCTGTATTTAAGAGTCTCTTACTGTTTGCCTCCCTCTGTGTTTTTATCTTATTCTTCCTTCCCTTCCCCCACGTTCATCTGTTGAGTTTCTCAAATTCTACATTTGAGTGAAATCATATGATACCTGTCTTTCTTTGACTGACCTATTTCACTTAGCATAATAAATACCCTCCAGTTCCATCCACATTGTTGCGAGTAGCAAGATTTCATTTTTTCATCACTTAGTAGTATTCCATTGCATATATAAACCACATCTTCTTAATCCATTCATCTGTTGATGGACCTTTGGGGTCTTTCCATAATTTGGCTACTGTCAATAGCGCTGCTATAAACATTGGGGTGTATGTGCCCCTTCAAATGAGCATTTTTGTATTCTTTGGATAAATTACTAGTAGTGCAATTGCAAGGTCATAGGGTAGTTCTATTTTTAATTTTTTCAGGAACTTCCATACTGTTTCCCAGAGTGGCTGTACCAGTTTGCATTCCCACCAACAGTGCAAACGTGTTCCCCTTTCTCTGCATCCTCACTGATTTGTTGTTTCTTGAGTTGTTAATTTTAGCCATTCTGACTGGTGTGAAGTGGTATTTCATTGTGGTTTTGATTTGTATTTCCCTGATGATGAGTGGTGAATCGGACTTCTTAATCTGAGCTCTCTATGTGCTTGAAAGTTACTTAACTGCAAGTCATTCAGTGAAGTTATTCTGTCAGATTTGTGGCATATCTTTAGGGTTAAAACTGAACAAAATGATAAGCACTGATAGAATGTGTGGATGTGATATATATCTGGAGAGAGAGAGGATTTTTAAATTTAAATTTTAAATAAACTAGTTCCAATATTTTCCATAAACCACTTTCAGTAAGTATGGTTTTAGAAAAGGTGAGTTCGAGTAAGTGGGTTTGGAAAACAAACAGGCCCTTTGGTTAAATGCTTTTATCTTTTTTTTTTTTTTTTTTTACTACAGTGTCTTGTTTTTTTTTTACTCCTTACTTTTTCAGTTATGTTAATAAAACAGTAAAATCACTATTCCTCAGGTACCAAAGCAACAAGACCATGTACCACTTTGACCACCAGGCGGCTCCCTAATTTCATGTTCTAAGAACTGGAGCTCTCCATTCTTTTCAATGTCTAGTTGTGTTTTGTTAAATTTGGTAACAATGTTTTCTTACTGAGTTTGAATAATGAACGAACAGGCCCCATAAACACTATTTAAATTAGAAGAGTCCAATGCTTTGCATTGGCAGAGAAGGTTGGGGCTACGAGGCAAAAGTCTGCAGGTTACCCCTTCTCTCAAGAACAACACAAATACCAAAGCCAGAACTTAACAAACAAGACCTTGTTACGACTTCACTTTAGTACTGCAATGAAACATAATTTACAATTCCTGCGACACTGGCAGAGGTGTCTAATCCAGAGTTGTTCGAACATTTTCATGGAATACTAGCATTTGCCAGGATTCTATCAAAGTTTAGCAGAGTTCTATGAAGGAAGGCATTTTGTAAGCAAAGTTAGGTTTTAGATTTTTTTTTTAATTTTTTTTTCAACGTTTTTATTTATTTTTGGGACAGAGAGAGAGACAGAGCATGAACGGGGTAGGGGCAGAGAGAGAGGGAGACACAGAATCGGAAACAGGCTCCAGGCTCCGAGCCATCAGCCCAGAGCCTGTCGCGGGCTCGAACTCAGGGACCACGAGATCCTGACCTGGCTGAAGTCGGACGCTTAACCGACTGCGCCACCCAGGCGCCCCAGGTTTTAGATTTTTTTTTAAAATTTAACATTTATTTATTTTTGAGAGACAGAGCATGAGTAGGGGAGGGGCAGAGAGAGAGAAAAAAAAAACCAGAATCTAAAGCGGGCTCCAGGCTCTGAGCTGTCAGCACAGAGCCTGACATGGGCCTCGAACTGTGAGATCATGACCTGAGCCGAGGTCAGACACATAACCGACTGAGCCAACCAGGCACCCCTAGGTTCTAGATTTTTTTAAAAACCATTATTGACTTTGGCTTTCTCGATAATTCATTTTTTGAGAAAACAATTTCTGATTATTTTCTCCCCTTATTTTTCTCTTTGCTGATTATTTTCTACCTTAAAATTGCATTTAAATAATATTCAGAATTGTTGAACAGCCTTCAGAATTACTCTGTGTAAACTCAGGCAACAACAGACATTGGTGAGGATGTGGAGAAAGAGGATTTCTATTGCACTGTTGGTGGGAATGCAAACTGGTGCAGCCACTCTGGAAAACAGTATGGAGGTTCCTCAAAAAATTAAAAATAGAACTACCCTATGACCCAGCAATTGCACTACTAGATATTTATCCAAGGGATACAGGTGTGCTGTTTCAAAGGGGCACATGCACCTCCGTGTTTATAGCAGCACTATCGACAATAGCCAAAGTATGGAAAGAGCCCAAATGTCTATTGACAAATGAAAGGATAAAGATGTGGTATATACATACAATGGACTATTACTTGGCAATAAAAAAGAATGAAATTTTGCCATTTGCAACTACGTGGATAGAACTGGAGGGTATTGTGCTAAGCTAAATTAGTCAGAAAAAGATTAATATCATATGACTTTACTCATATGAGGACTTTAAGATACAAAACAGATGAACATAGGGAAGGGAAGCAAAGATAATATAAAAACAGGGACCAGAAGAAAATATTAGAGACTCTTAAATATAGAGAACAAACAGAGGGTTGCTGGAGGGGTTGTGGGAGGGGGATGGGCTAAATGGGTAAGGGGCATTAAGGAATCTACTCCTGAAATCATTGTTGTACTATATGCTAACTTGGATGTAAATTTAAAAATTAATTAATTAATTTACTTAATTAAAAAAATAATAAAAGAATTACTGTATATTATCATAAAAAGGAAAAAAGTATCAGTTTTTCCTATTGTTATAAAATTTTTGTGTCTTTAAGTTTCCATCAAGTTTCCATTAACTTTTCCATCAAGTTTCCTTCCATACGTGCCTTCAGATGTATAAGGGTGCCTAGCCAGAAGAGCATGTGATTATTTTTAAGTTTGTTGTGTTCTTTTTTTAAATATTTATTTATTTTAGAGAGCTCACAAGTGAGGGAGGGTCAGAGAGAGGGGGATAGAGGATCCGAAGCTGGCTCTGTGCTGACAGGCTGACAGCAGCGAGCCCAGTGTGGAGCTTGAACTCACAAACCGCAAGATCATGACCTGAGAGGAAGTCAGACACTCAACCAGCTGAGCCACCCAGGTGCCTAGGAGCATGTGACTCTTGATCTAGGGATCGAGAGTTCAAGCCCCATGTTGGGTGTAGAGCTTACATTACCAAAAAAATAAAGAAAAGAAAAGAAGAAGAAAAGAAAAGAGAAGAAAAATAGAAGACTTCTGATTTATAAACTGACAGGAAGTTCCCCAATTATAATGTTTATTTATTTTTCAGAGAAAGAGACAGAGCACGAGTGGGGGAGGAGCAGAGAGAGAGGGAGACACAGGATCCGAAGCAGGCTCCAGGCTCTGAGCTGTCAGCACAGAGCCTGAGATGGGGCCTCACCCATAATCCGTGAGATCATAACCTGAGCTGAAGTTGGACGCCCAACCGACTGAGCCACCCAGGCACCCTGGAAGTTCCCCAATTATAAGAACTTATTTGGAGGAGGGTCTGGGTGGCTCAGTTGGTTGAGCTTCGAACACTTGATCTCAGCTCAGATCTTCATCTCAGGGTCATGAGTTCAATCCGCACACTGGGCCCCTCATTGGGCATGAAGCCTACTTAAAAAAAAAAAAAAAAAGAACTTATTTGGAATTTTAGGTGGTAAATTCAGCTACTGATATCTCCTTTACTAAAGATGAAAAAATAATAGTGAGGGATGAATGAGACATTGCTACATCTAGCCTAATAAACCAAAATATCCCAAATGATGAGGGGAATGTTGAGCAATCATAGATCATAATCTGACTTGAATATGATTTCAGATTACCTATTTCAGGAATGCTAGATAATTTTCAATATTATTTTATTACCTAAATCAGAGCTATTATTTTCTCATGTTCTCAAAAGAGAAATCATTTCCCTCCATCTTCCAAACATCTGTCCTTTTAAATTTGAAGGCTGTTTCTACTATATCATATATATCAAGTCTTCCATGTGTTTCAAACAGGACCTCTTTCAACCTGAAAATTCTTAGCAACACAAAGCTGATTTGAAGAACTAAAAAATCAGAAGTACAATTCCTTTAAATCATAGATTTACTAAAATTCTAGAAATAACCTGTCCTAAAGTAGATAGACTCTCAGCAAATTATGTTCTATCTAGATATTACTCTTAACTAGTTTAGATTTTCTGTATTATTTACATATTTAACACGTAAGAGGAGAATACTTTAATACCTATTCTCCAGGAAAGGAGTAAAATCATAATGAGCCTGGAGCTGAACTCAGCCTGACAGCTGTGTTTTGTTTGGCCTGTATAATATAGTTTTTTAAAATATTTATTTATTTTTTTGAGACAGAGAGAGTGTGTGGGGGGAAGGGTAGAGAGAGAGGGAGACTGAGGATTCAAAGCAGGATCTGTGCTAACAGCAGCAAGTCCAACGTGGGGCTCAAACTCACAAACCGTGAGATCGTGACCTGAGCCGAAGAGTCAGATGCTTAACAGACTGAGCCACCCAGGTGCCCCTGGCCTGTATAATATTTAACATTTGATTTTATTTGAATGCCTCTGAGCTGGAACCTGGACTCTTCCAAAACCCAGCAATTCCTAATCTTTGAAAACTTTTGGTTTGTGCCCCCTGTTCCAGGAATTTCCATCTCAGGCGTTACATAGATATAAGAGCCTAGAGGAAATGCTTGCCATATGGGAATAAACTCAGGAGGAGAGGCAGCCCTTGCTAAAACTGAAGGAAGGCTGCTTGTTTGCTCTCTCTACTGGTGAGCACTTTTCTTCTTCCATAAGAAGTCAACACTTATGTCTTCATCCTTTCTCCATCTCCCTTTGAAACCTGCATAAATATTCATGGGATAAATGACTAAATTTTTTTAAGTTTATTTATTTATTTTGAAGGGAGAGAAGGTTTGAGAGAGGGAGAGAGAGAATCCCAAGGAGGCTCTGCAGAGCCCAACGTGGGGCTAGATCCCACAACCATGAGATGGTGACCTGAGCCGAAATCAAGAGTGAGACACTCAACCAAGTGAGCCACCCAGGTGCCCCACGACATAATTTTTTTTAGGCTGTGTTATTATGTCCCAATATGGCTTTCTTTAAACCAAAACCAAACTTTTACAATATAAGCATCACCATGCCAAATGGAGTAATCAGCAATCACCCCAGACTTGAACACTACTTGGTTATTTTTACAGAGGCTTCTCTTTCTTAATGCTTTCTTTTTTAACTTGGTGGGAGAGATGATCAGCAAAAGTAGAAAAGGAAGGCTACTTTTGAGAAAGGAAAAGGAGACAGAAAGAGTTTCAATTCCTCCTTTTAGAATGGTAAAACCAGAGAGAAGAGGCATCCAGATATCATTTGTTGGTCAAGCCTCTTGCTTCGTGGCAAATGGAACCAAAGATGTATGGAACTGTGTGCTTCAGGCCTTCTCAGAAACTCACCTCAGTGTCCTTTACCATCTCACCTAAAATCTTTTTGGTGGTAATTCTGGGTTATTTATTTTTTTAGTCGCTCATGTCAAAAGAAGCACTTGGTGAGATGCTTTTAAATAGATAAATCTCAAAGTTAATGTAAAATCATCCCTATAACTTTTCTTCTCTAAACTATAAAATCTCCTTCACCTTCCTGTTAGCCTTTTTCTCAAATGTCTTATTTTGAAATGCTCTCCTCATTTATTGCTAATCTTTTTCTGTTTTGTTTCCATCTAAATTGTGGGGGCCCAAATCAGACCTTTAGTACCTTCAACTTTAGTGTACAATGAATAACTTACAATTTCATTTTGGGGAAGATTAGTAATGCTACTAACCCTGCAAAACTGGCCTTTCTAGAACAAAACAAGCCAGATTCAAAAGGTGTATGTTTTAATATACAGCATACAGATGTACCTCTCTTTAACCAAATCTGCTACCTGAAAACCTGGCTTTAGAGATTATAAAGTGATTCTTTAATTAAAAGGATTTACCATCAAAACCATAATGAGATACCACCTTACACCTGTCAGAATGGCTAACATTAACAACTCAGGCAACAATAGATGCTGGCGAGGATGCAGAGAAAGAGGATCTCTTTTGCATTGTTGGTGGGAATGCAAGCTGGTGCAGCTACTCTGGAAAACAGTATGGAGGTTCCTTAAAAAACTAAAAATAGAACTACCCTACCACCCAGCAATTACACTACTAGAGATTTATCCACAGGATACAGGTGTGCTGTTTTGAAGGGACACATGCACCCCCATGTTCATAGCAGCACTATCAACATAGCCAAAGTATGGAAAGAGCCCAAATGTCCATCGATGGATGAATGGATGAATGGATAAAGAAGATGTGGTATATATATACAATGGGGTATTACTCGGCAATCAAAAAGAATGAAATCTTGCCATTTGCAACTATGTGGATGGAACTTGAGGGTATTATGCTAAGTGAAATTAGTCAGTCAGAGAAAGACAAAAATCATATGACTTCACTCATATGAGGACTTTAAGAGACAAAACAAATGAACATAAGGGAAGGGAAACAAAAATAATATAAAAACAGGGAGGGGGCAAAACAGAAGAGACTCATAAATATGGAGAACAAACTGAGGTTACTGGAGGGGTTGTGGGAGGGGAGATGGGCTAAATGGGTAAGGGGCAGTAAGGAATCTACTCCTGAAATCATTGTTGCACTATATGCTAACTAATTTGGATGTAAATTTTAAAAAATAAAAAATAAAATTAAAAAAAACCCCAGTCATTTCCCCTTTCACCATACTGACTCAATGATATTCTTGAGTTCACTTCTCTCCAACAATACTTGAGTACATTCTCATTAACACAAGCCGGTGTTTTTTGAAGTGCAGGTAGCAGTCAGTCTATTAGGGAGCTGCAAAATCAATTTAGTGTTTTTTTGTTTTTGATTAAAGGAGTAGAGTACTATAGAGAATAAAATAAAATAGAAAATATCTGAATGCATCACATAGTAAGGATGTATTTTAATTTGTAAAACTTTCATTTGCATTTTATATATGAATTATGAAATGTGTTTATGCATGTAGTGAGTTGGGATGTACAATGTAATTTTCACCGTGGACATATCTCAAAAATGTTGAAAGCCTCTAAATGTATCTAGCTTCATGGTGGTGGTTTGTTTACAAATTATTCAGTGATGGTGATAAAGCTCTGGCCAATGAAATGTCAAGGGAAGTCTGGTGGGAAAGGCTGGGGTACAGGTGTGGGGTATGGGAAAAGATTCTTCACTCAAATCATGGTGCATGGTATAGCTACTGTCTTTTCTTTTATTGGATATGGTTGTATCTGTATGTGCTTTCTAGAACTGAGGTACCATCTTGGAACCACAAAGAGAGTTGATATGAGATCATGTTGAATAGAGCAAAGTGGAGGGAAGATGGAGGAAATCTAGGTCTTAGGATTATTGTTAAAATGTGATATTAAATACTTCTGGAACTATTCCAGCTCTGGACCTGTTACATGAGATAATAAATCCCCTACTGTTTAAAAAAAATAAAAAAAATAAAAGGATTTACCAATACTTTTCTTTAAAATAAGCTGTCCTCTGGTACAAATAGTCATTTTATTCTTTTTTTTTTTAATTTTTTTTTAACGTTTTTATTTTTATTTATTTTTGAGACAGAGAGAGACAGAGCGTGAACAGGGGAGGGGCAGAGAGAGAGGGAGACACAGAATCTGACACAGGCTCCAGGCTCTGAGCAGTCAGCACAGAGCCCCACGCGGGGCTCAAACTCATGGACTGTGGGACCGTGAGATCGTGACCAGAGCCGAAGTCAGACGCTTAACCAACCGAGCTACCCAGGCGCCCCACAAATAGCCATTTTACAAACACATTTATTATGCAGATTGACATATGCTTGTATAATTTGAGAGAGTAAGAAGAAAACTGTAAATTGAAACAATATAAAAGCTGCCAACTTTATAGAAAGCAATAGTGTGTCTTTATGTCATGTTATTCTACACTGCTCTTTTTCACACCTTTCTTAGAAAGTCTCCGAGCAAAAGCAAAATTTAAAGGGCTTCATTTCTATAATCCTCCAGCTTAAGTAATTGAACTCTTCAATACAGATAGTAGGTAAACAAATGAAATTAACTCTTCAATTAAAAAAGGAGAAAGCAAACCTATATAATGATCATCTCTCTTCCTTTTTCAACTTCAAAATAATTAGATTGATTTGGACTCTGACTCTTTATTTTGTAAGATTACATTTTAACTAAAATAGACAAAGCAAGAACTTCCCTTATAATTCAAACAGTTCCTTGAATTTTTCAGATAAGCTCCACCCTTGGCAGCACTGACATCTGAAAGGTATGAGCCAACACCCAAATCCCTTTTGTACTTGGGATTAGGGAACAGTATTTCCGTGTATGTGTGTGCGCGCGCGCGTGCACGGTGGGGAGAGAGAGAGGAACAAGAGTCAGAGACAGGCAACAAATTAAAACTGAGAAAACAGAACCAGTTACTAGAATTCATAAAGCTCAAAGCCCAGAAAACTTTTGATCCTTAGAGCAGTGGAAAATCCATTTCACTTACCTTATTACCCAGAAGTTAGATGTGGCAAAACATGGGGGACTTACAGTCCTCGAAACATAGCAGGCCACCAGGGTAAAGGAAATAAGTGGTTTGAGAGGGCTGCCCATTCTTTTCTGCTGAAAAACACCCTCTTTCCACCTTTTCCCATGGAGGTAACTATAGGAAATTCAGTGCTTCTCTCTGTACTCACCAATTCTACACCTTTGGTAAACTCAGGAGTCTGTGTTTCCAAAGTGGGTCATTTACTGCACAGAATTTATGGATTATTTTTAAATTGTTGCTTTATGACTATGGTCTAAGTCAACCCTTGACTTCATTGTCATATTTTATCCCAATATGGCTTTCTTTAAACCAAAACCAAACTTTTACTCTATAAGCATCACCATGCAAAATGGAGTAATCAACAATCACCCCAGACTTGAACACTGTTTAATTGTTTTTGAAATTTGAAATAAATGCATTTGTCTAGTCTTTCATTTTCTGTAAGGAGATACCAGCTAGAAATAAAATCATGTCTTTAGTTAGTAAGTAGGCAAGTTATTTTGGAAAGAGATTAAATCCTTACATATTAGTTACTTTTAAAATTGACTAATTCAGGGGCGCCTGGGTGGTTCAGTTGTTTAAGTGTCAACTTTGGCTCAGGTCATGATCTCACGGTTCATGGGTTCAAGCCCCATGTGGGGCCCGGTGCTGACAGCTCAGAGCCTGGAGTCTGTTAAGATTCTGTGTCTCCCTCTCCCTCTACTCTTCCTCCACTCGTGCTCTGTCTCTGTCTCTCAAAAATAAATACACATTAAAAAAAATAAATAAAAATAAAATAGACTATTTCATACATTCAGCAAACAGTTTTTTTGTTTTTTTTTTTAATTTTTTTTTCAACGTTTATTCATTTTTGGGACAGAGAGAGACAGAGCATGAAGGGGGGAGGGGCAGAGAGAGAGGGAGACACAGAATCGGAAACAGGCTCCAGGCTCCGAGCCATCAGCCCAGAGCCTGATGCGGGGCTCGAACTCACGGACCGCGAGATCGTGACCTGGCTGAAGTCGGACGCTTAACCGACTGCGCCACCCAGGCGCCCCAGCAGCAAACAGTTTTTGATCACCTACCATTATTGTCATTTCTCTTTTTTTTAAGTTTATTTATTTATTTTGAGAGAGCATGAGCAGGATAGGGGCAGAGAGAGATGGAGAGAGAGAGAGAATCCCAAGCAGGCCCCACACTGTCAGCACAGAGCTGGACGTAGGGCTCAAATCCACAAACTGTGAGATCATGGCCTGAGCCTAAATCAAGAGTCAGATGCTTAACTGACTGAGCCACCTAGGTTCCCCCCATTATTGTCATTTCTAACATATTTTAAACCTGGATCAGATCGGTTTTTAGCACCATTCTTCTATATAACTATTTATTATTAATAAGAATCATAAAATGAAATGAATGATAAAAATGACCAGAAAAGGAACATGAGAACATCAGGGTGAAAATTTTGTTTTATTAAACATCATATGTATGTACTCATGACATTAATAAATAAATAATAAAATGAATATTACAGGACAAAAAAGGAAAGAAATAATTGATAGTTTTTATTTACATTAATGTAGTTTTTGAAAAATATTAAAAAACTTATGCCTATATATTGATTTGTTCATGAATAATTATATTTTAGCTTGTTAAATAATAAGAACAATAATTTTAGAAGAATAAATTAAACATTTAAAGATATTATTCAAATTCAGTAAAATAGTCCAGGTATGAACTGAAATATGAACTAACCGGATAAAAAGGTTACATCCTGTAGTGTGCATTCTATTTAACTATTTTTAATTGTGACCACAAATGAAACTTGAAATGATTACATAGAATGGAGAGAATAGAAATCATCATGTATCTTAATCTCTACAATCACATACTATCATTTCTTTTGAATCTACCATTTAAATTCAAGAATATGTTGTACTACTACAGGAGTCTGAGACACAAACTATCCCCTAATAAGCTACAATTCTAAATTGTTGTGAATGTACTCTTAAAATGCCTCTGTAGAGATTAATCTGCATGTCTTGAGAGCCTGCTGCATAACTGGGAATTCTCTGAATTAACTTTTATATAAAAATAAAATGTTTATTGAAGCATACATAACACAGATGTGCTAATTTGAAGCTTTCATTAGTGAATCTCAGTAATAGCAACAATCAGTATAGAATTTATATCAACAAAAGAATTTGGGAGAGAGTATTCGATCACTGGCATTATTAGAATTAAATACTAATCATCATAATAAAAAGCAAACCAACTCCTAGTTTTTGTTGTTGTTTTAAAATGCATCCCCTTATTGCCTGAACCAGTGAAAGCACTACCGCTGCTGCTCTTCCCTTGTTACAAAGCTGCCTACCATGAGCCAGGCATGGTGTCAAGTGTTGGCATGCCATGATGGGCATAACAAATGAACTCCTGTTCTTATGACACTTCCAAGTTAGTGGGAGATCAACAAAGAATAAGTAAACAAATAAGAATTTACAAAATTCAAAGAGCTATGAAGGAATTAATCAGATCCAGAGACAGAATTACAAGAAGTCTATTAGGCAAAGTGGTGAAAGAGGGCTCATGTTCTCCGTACTTGATGAGCAAGGGGGAGAGGAGTGCAAACTGAAACTGGCAGATAGGCAGACACCTGACCAACTTTGAAAAATTAGGCTTTTCTTCAAAGTGCAGAAAAAAATCCAAGGTTCAAGCAATGGAATCACGTAAACTTATGTTTCCAAAAGATTACTCTGGCTACTATGTGGAGAACAGATTGAAATCTGGCAAGAATAGATGCTAGAAGACCTGTTAGACTATTTCTAGTCCTTGAGAAAGATAATCGTGGCTTGACCTCAAAAGATGGCAACAGAGATGGAAAGAATATCAATATATGTCTTTGATAAGAATGAATGATAGTGGAGAATGAAGTAAGGGACGTTGTCAAGAATGATGCCCAGGTTTTTGGCTTGTATAACTAGGAAAATGCTCATGATTTTCACTTAATGGGAAGTTTGGTAGGGGGCAGGTTTCCTAACAATGACTTGATCTAACATGCATCTTTCTGTGAGTTTTTAGTTATTTTGTTTTTAAAAGACTTTATTTTTACAGCAGTTTTAGGTTACACTAAAATTGAGTAGAAAATACAAAGAATTCCCATAGACCTCCTGTCTCTCTTCCCCCACTGCCCACCTCAACCCCAGCCTCTCCCACTGTCAACATCTCACATTGGACTGGTACATTTGTTAAAATCAATTCATCTACATTCACACATCATTATCACCCCATATTAATACTTTGCATTAGGGTTCACTCTTCTTGTACGTTCTCTGAGTTTTGACTAATGTGTGATGAAATGTATCCTCCATTATAGTATCAAACAGAATAATTTCACTGCCCTAAAAATCCTCTAGGTTCTGCCTATTTATTTCTCCTTCCTGCTAACCCTTGGTAACCACTGAGTTTTTGCTGTTTCTATTGTTTTACTTCCAGAATGTCATATCATGAGAATTATACAGTATATAGCCTTTTCAGATTGGTTTGTTTCACTTAGAAATATGCATTTAAGTTTGTCTTTTCATGGTTTGATAGCTCATTTCCTTTTAACATGGAATAATATTCCATTGTCTGGAAGTATCACAGTTTATTTATCCTTGGTTGACTTCTTGGTTGCTTCCAAGCCCTGGCAATTACGAACAAAGCTGCTATAAACATCAAGGTGCACGTTTTTGGGTAGACATAAGTTTTCAATTCATTTGGGTAAATATCAAGGATCACAACTGCTGAGTCATATAGTAAGAGTATATTTAGTTTGTAAGAAACTGCCAAACAGCCTTCCAAAGCAGCTGTAACATTTTGCATTCCCATCAACAATGAATGTTGCTCCACATCCTTGCTAGCATTTCGTGTTGTCAGTGTTTTGGATTTTCACCATTCTACTAGGTGTCTAGTGGTATCTTGTTGTTTTAATTCAGAATTACCTAATGACATGTTGAGCATCTTTTCATATGCTTATTTGCCATCTGTATGTGTTCTCTGGTGGGATATCTGTTAAGGCCTTTTGCCCATTTTTTTTTTTTAAATCAGGTTGTTCATTTTTTCTTTTTTCTTTTTTCCTTTTTTTTTTAAAGTAGGCTGCACACGCAGTGTGGAGCCCAACGTGGGCTTGAATTGACAACCCTGAGATCAAGACCTGAGCTGAAATCAAGAGTTGGACACTTAACCAACTGAGCCACCCAGACACCCCATGTTGTTCATTTTCTTATTGGTGAGTTTTAAGTGGTTTTTTTTTTTTTGGTATATTTATTTTTTAAAGCATTTTAAACAGTTCCTTGTATATATTTTTTTCATTTTTAAAAAATTTAATTTCACTCTAGTCAACAAAGAGTGTTATATTAGTTTCAGGTATATGATATAGTGACTCAACAATTCTATACATTAATCAATGCTCATCATGATAAGTATACTCTTTAATCCCCTTCACCTGTTTCACCCCCATCCCCCCCCTCCCCTCTGTAATCATCAGTGTAGTTAAGAGTCCATTTCTTGGTTTGTCTCCCTCTCTCTTTTTTTTTCCCCTTTGTTCATTTGCTATGTTTCTTAAATTCCACATATGAGTGAAATCATATGTATTTGTCTTTCTTTCTCTGATTTATTTTGCTTAGCATTATATTCTCTAGCTCCATCCATTTTTAGTTTATTTTTGTTTATGGTATAAGAAAGTGGTCCACTTTCATTCTTTTGTATGTAGCTGTCCAGTTTTCCCAACACCATTTGTTGAAGAGACTATCTTTTTCCCATTGGATATTCTTGCCTCCTTTGACAAAGATTAATAGACCATATAATTGTGGGTTTATTTCCAAGTGTTTTATTCTGTTGCATTGATCTATGCATCTATTTTTGTGACTCCACTATACTGCTTTGATTACTACAGCTTTGTAATACAACTTTAAGTCTGGAATTCTGATACCTCCAGTTCTGTTTTTCTTTTCCAAGATTGATTTGGCTTTTCAAGGTCTTTGGGGGTTCCATATAAATTTTAGGATTATTCGTTCTATTTCTGTGAAAAATTCTGTTGGTACTTTGATAGGGATTCCATTAAATGT
Source organism: Felis catus (assembly GCF_018350175.1). NCBI lineage: Eukaryota > Metazoa > Chordata > Mammalia > Carnivora > Felidae > Felis > Felis catus. Next base: position 188,422,501 of record NC_058375.1, read on the forward strand.
AAAAGTTGCTTTGGGTAGTATGGACATTTAACAGTATTTGATCTCCCAATCCACGAACATGGATTTATTTAATTAATTTTTAAAATTAAAGATGACACATTTGTTTGTGTCATCTTTTATTTCTCTCATCAATGTTTTATAGTTTTCAAAGTACAGGTCTTTAACTTCTTTGGTTAAATTTATTCCTGGGTATTTTATTGTTTTTGATGCAATTGTAAATGGGATTATTTTCTTAATTTCTCTTTCTGCTACTTCATTATTAGTGTGTAGATATGCAACAGATTTCTGTATATTGATTTTGTATCCTGCAACTTTACTGAATTCATTGATCAGTTCTAGTAGTTTTTTGGTGGAGTCTTTAAGGCTTTCTATATATAGTATCATGTCTTCTGCAAATAGTGAAAGTTTGACCTTCCTTACTAATTACGATGCTTTTTAATTCTTTTTGTTGTCTGATTGCTGTGGCTAGAACTTCCACTACTATGTTGAATAAAAGTGGTGAGAGTGGATATCCTTATCTTGTTGCTGACCTTAGAGAAAAAGCTGCCAGTTTTTCACTATTGAGTATGATGTTAGCTGTGAAATTTTCATTTGTGGACTTTATTATATTGAGATATGTTCCCTCTAGACCTACTTTGTTGAGGGTTTTTATCATGAATGGATGTTGTACTTTGTCAAATGCTTTTTCTGCATCTATTGAAATGATCATATGGTTATCTTTTCTCTTGTTTATGTGATGTATTTCATTGATTGATTTGCAAATATTGAACTACCTTTGCATCCCAGAAATAAATCCCACTTGATTGAGATTAATGAGTTTTTAAATATATTGTTGGATTTGGTTTGCTAATATTTTGTTGAGAATTTTTGCATCTATGTTCATCATAGATATTGGCCTGTAGTTCTCTTTTTTGTGGTGTCTTTATCTGGTTTTGGTATCAGGGTAATGCTAGCCTCATAGAATTAATTTGGAAGATTTCTTTCCTCTTCTATTGTTTGGAATAGTTTGAGAAGAATAGGAATTAACTCTTCTTTAAATGTTTGGTAGAATTCACCTGTGAAGTCATCTGGTCCTGGACTTTTGTTTGTTGGGAGTTTTTAAACTACTGATTCAATTTTGTTGTTGGCAATTAGTCTGTTCAAATTTTCTATTTCCTCCTGATTCAGTTTCGGGAGATTCTATGTCACTAGGAATTTATCCATTTCTTCTAGGTTGTTCAATTTGTTGGCATATAATTTTTTATAATATTCTCTTATCTCTTATAATCCTTTGTATTTCTATGGTATTAGTTGTTATTTTTCCTCTTTCATTTCTGATTTTGTTATTTGACTCTCTCTCTCTCCTCTCTCTTGAGTCTGGCTAAAGATTTATTAATTTTGTGTTTTGATCTATTAATTTGATTTTTTGATCTTTTCAAAGAAACTGCTCCTGGGTTGACTGATCTGTTCTATTAGTTTTGTGTTTTTTTGTTTGTTTGTTTTAGTTTCTATGTCATTTATATTTGCTCTAATATTTATTATTTCCTGCCTTCTACTTGGTTTTGGTTCTATTTGTTCTTTCTCCAGATCCTTTAGGTGTAAAGTTAGATTATTTATTTGAGATTTTTTCTTGCTTTTGAGGTAGGCCTAAATTGCTATAAACTTCCCTCTTAGAACAACTTTTGCTGCATCCCAAAGATTTTGGACAATTGGTCTTCATTTTCATTTGTCTCCATGTATTTTTTGCTTTCCTCTTTGATTTCTTGGTTGAGCCATTCATGGTTTTGTAGCAGGTTATTTAACCTCCATGTTACTTGTGTTCTTTCCAGATCTTTTCTTGTGGTTGTTTTTTCATTTCATAGTGCTGTGATCAGGAAAGATGCATGGTATGACCTCAATCTTTTTGAATTTGTTGAGGCTTGTTTTGTGTCCTAACATGTGATCTATTATGGAGAATGTTTCATATACACTTGAAAAGGATGTGTATTCTGCTATTTTAGGATGGAATGTTATGGATAGGGAATCTGTTAGATCCATCTGGTCCAGTGTATTATTCAAAGCCACTATTTCCTTGTTGATTTTCTGTTTGGATGATCAATCCATTGATGTAAGTGGAGTGTTAACATCCTCTACTATTATTGTATTAGTATTGATTACTTCCTTTTATGTTTGTTGTTAGCTGCTTTATTTGGGTGCTTTCATGTTGGGTGCATGGATATTTACAATGTTCATATCTTCTTGTTAGGTTTTTTTTTTTTAACGTTTATTTATTTTTGAGACAGAGAGAGAGCATGAACGGGGGAGGGTCAGAGAGAGGGAGACACAGAATCTGAAACAGGCTCCAGGCTCTGAGCTGTCAGCACAGAGTCTGACGCGGGGCTCGAATTCATGGACCGCGAGATCGTGACCTGAGCCGAAGTCGGCCGCTTAACCGACTGAGCCACCCAGGCCCCCTCTTCTTGTTAGATTTTTCCCTTTATTATTATATAGTGTCCTTCTTTGCCTCATGTTACAGTTTTTTTTAAGTCTATCTTAGTCCGTATAAGTATTGCTATCCCAACTTTCTTTTGACATCCATTAGTATGATAAATATTCCTTGATTCCCTCACTTTCAATCTGTATGTGTCTTTAGGTCTGAAATGAGTCTCTCATAGGCAGCATATAGATGGGTCTTGCTTTTTTATTCATTCAGTTACCATATGTCTTTTGACTGGAGGGTTTAAGTCCATTTACTTTCAAAGTAATTATTGATAAATATGTACTTATTGCTATTTCATTACTTGTTGTCATAGTTTTGTAGTTTTTCTGTTTTTTTCTTCACTGGCTCTGTCACGGTTTGCTAACTCTCTTTACTGATATACTTGGATTTCTTTCTTTTTATTTTTTGCATATCTATTATTGGTTTTTGATTTCTGGTTACCATTAGGTTTATATATAACATCTTATGCATTTGTAGTCTATATTAAGCTAACGGTCATTTTAGTTTGAACCCATTCTTTGTTTGATCCCCTCTTTCCCATGATTTAGGTATATGGTATCATACTCTATATCCTTTTATTTTGTGAATCCTTTAACTGATTTTTATAGATATTCTTAATTTTACTGCTTTTGTCTTCCTACTTTTCTTGCCCCTACTTATGGTCTTTCCTTTCTACTCAAAGTGTCCTTGTAAATATTTCTGGTGAGCTGGCTTAGTGGTGATGAATTCCCTTAACTTTTTTTGCCTGGGAAACTTTTATCTATCCTTCTATTCTGAATGATAGCCTTGCTGGATAGAGTATTCTTTGTTTCAGGGTTTTTTTTCTTTCAGCACTTTGAATATATCATGCCACTCATAGCCTGTGAAGTTTCTGCTGAAAAATCAGCTGATAGCGTTTTGGGGTTTCCCTTGCATGTAACTTTTCTCTTGTTGGTTTTGAAATTCTCTCTTTATTGCTACTATTTGCATTTTAAATACTATGTGTCTTGGTGCAGACCTCCTTGGGTTGATTTTATTGGGGGCTCTCTGTGACTCCTAGATCTAGATTTCTGTTTCCTTCCACAGATTCAGGAATTTTTCAGCTATTATTTCTTTAAATAAATTTTCTGCCCCCCTGTTCTCTTTCTTCTCCTTCTGGGATCCCTGTAGTGTGAATGTTATTACACTTCATGGTGTTGCTGAGTTCCCTTAGTCTATTTTCATTATTTATTATTTTTTTCTCCCTCCTGTTCAGCTCTATTGCTTTCTATTACTTTGTCTTCCAGATCACTGATCCCTTCTTCTGCTTCCTCTAGTCCACTATTTATTCCATGTAGTGTGTATTTAATTTCAGTTATTGAGTTCTTCATCTCTGATTGGTCCCTTTTTATGTCGTCTATCTCTTTGTTGAAGATCTCACTGAGATCTTCCACTCTGTCCCCAAGTCCAGTGAGTATCTTTACGACCATTACTTTCAATTCTCTATCAGACATATTACTTATCTCTGTTTTGTTTAGCTCTCTTGCTGTGATTTTGCCCTGTTGTTTCATTTGGAACATATTCCTCTGTCTTCTCATTTTGCCTAACTCTCTGTGTCTGTTTCTTTGTGTTAGGAAAGTCAGCTGTGTCTCCTGCTCTTAAAAGTAGTGGCCTTCTGAATAAGAGGTTCTATAGTGCATTGCAGTACAATGTATCATGTTCACCAGAACGCTGGGCTTTAGGGGTATCTGCTATGTGTGTTGCATATGCCGTACTGTTATGGCTGAGCTGCGTTTGCTTTCAGTCCTGTCATCTCCAATGGCTCTCTTTGCCTGTTGTGGGTAGGGCTTAGTCCCTGTGTTGTTAGTGAGCCAGTTTGGGGCCACCTTTGGCTTGAGTTGAGTCAGACCAGGTATTTTCCAAAGACGAATAGCACTGAACTACATGGTGATTTCCTTGTGTCTTCCCCTGAGAAGTTTTCATTGGTGGGTGGTGCCTGCAGTCAGACCCAATGTCTGCTTCCAGTCCACTGCTGGGGCCAGAGCTGGACTGATATATGTGACTATCTTCCCCTCTCCCCAGGACAGGAGTCACTTTGGAGTAGTTCTACCCTCTGTTGGAGCTGTTTGCATACTGCCAGGCTTGTGGCACTGCCCTGGATCAGCTCTGGCCAAGGGATTATTGGAGGGGAGGTCTACAAAAGAATGTGGGGATGGGGAGTGGGGTGCCCATCCATGCTGATCCACTGCAGGAGGGGACCTACAGCCACTTGGGAAAATTCCCGCCAAGGCCAGCCAGGTTGGAGGGGAAAGATCCATTAAAGGGCAGGCAGGTGAGTGCTGCTAGCAAGCTATGTAGAGAATGTGCTGCTGTACTGGTTCCAGCAGGTATCTGTGTATCTAGGCTGGGTGGGGGCAGGGCAGGGAAATGGCACTTGCCAGCTCTTTTATTCTTAGAGAAGCCTCCCAATTATCCCTGTCCCTCATGCTTGAAGATTAGTAAATAAATCTTCTTCTCATATACCCAAGGCATTTTTCAAACTGCTGCATCTATGCTGTATCTCAGTGGGGCTGTTTGTTGTGCAGTTTCTTTAAGGGCAGAGACTCAGTTTCTTATTGCCCTTTGGCTCTCTCAGGTGTTAAGCCCCACTGATTGTAAGAACTCACAAGGTTAGGCCCCTCTCATTTTCAAAGCCAAATGTTATGGAGATTCACCTTCCCAGTGCAGGTCCCCCATGCCTGGGGTACCTGTTGTGGGGTTTTGCTCCTCTCCTCTCTCCACACCGACCATGTCCCTCCCTCCTGTGGACAGTCCTGTGGGTCATTTTTATTACTGACTGGGTCTCTACCCTTATGATGTGGCCTCTTTTCTACAATTAGCTGTGGAGAGAATCTGTTCTGTCAGTCATCAGGTCATTTTCTGGATTATTTATACTGATGTGGTTGTTCTCCAGTTGTATCTATGAAATGAGATGAGCTTAGTGTCTTCCTACTTAACTATCTTCCCTGGAAGTCCCTTAGGTAACAGTTCTTTATCAGATATGTCTTTGCAAATATTTCTTCCCAGTCTGTGGCTTATCTTCTCATGTTCTTTTTTTTTTTTTTTTTAATTTTTTTTCAATGTTTATTTATTTTTGGGACAGAGAGAGACAGAGCATGAACGGGGGAGGGGCAGAGAGAGAGGGAGACACAGAATCGGAAACAGGCTCCAGGCTCCGAGCCATCAGCCCAGAGCCTGACGCGGGGCTCGAACTCACGGACCACGAGATCATGACCTGGCTGAAGTCGGACGCTTAACCGACTGCGCCACCCAGGCGCCCCATTGTCTTCTCATGTTCTTGATTAGCTTTCAGTTTTATCTCTTCAAACCACTGTTTCGTGTTTCATTTTAATTCAGTCAAATATGGAAATCTTTTGTATTGTAATAGGCTTTCTTTTCCTTTTAAAAAATTTGTGTATTTTGGGGTGCCTAAGTGGCTCAGTCGGTTAAGCGTGATTAAGTGGTTCAGGCCATGATCTTATAGGTTGGGAGTTCGAGCCCTTCATTGAGCTCTGTGCTGACAGCTCAGAGCCTGGAGCCTGCTTCAGATTCTGTGTCTCTCTCTCTATCTGCCTCTCCCCCACTCATGTTCTGTCTCTGTCTCTCTCTTTCTCAAAAATAAATAAACAAAAAAAAATTTAATGAATATATTTTATTATTATAAAAGCAGTATGTATTCCTAATGGAAAATTTGAAAAACACGTAATTAGGAAATAGAGGAAAAACCTGTGAAAAACTCTGGCACCTGGAAGACTAGTGGCCTTGGGAGTATCTGGAAACCACACCCTTGTCCTGGGCAATTTGACAATACATGTCAGAAGCCTAAAAAAGATACCCACCCTTTGACCCAACAGTCCTTGCTTAGACTTGTATTCCAAGAAAATAATTGGACATGTGCCCAGAGAGTTAAATACAAGGATGTTCTTAATTGGAAAAAATTAGAAACAACCTATATCAGTTTGCTAGGGTTGCCATAACAAAGCACCACAGACTGAGTGGCTTAAACAACATAAATTTATTTCTCACAATTCTGGAGATTAGATTCCGAGATCAACGTAACAGCAAGTGAGTCTTCTCTGTTTGGCTTCTAGATGGCCATTTTCTCCCTGTGTCTTCATATGGTCTTCATTTTACATATATCTGTGTCCAAATGTCCTCTTCTTATAAGGGGATGAGTCCTACTGGATTAGGGCCCAAACTAATATCCTCATTTTAACTTAATTACCCCTTTAAAATCTAAATTCTAAATAAAATCACATTCTGAGAAAGTGGGTGTTAGGACTTCAACATATAAAGTTTAGGGGGATGTGATTCAGTCCATCACACAACCTAATCCAAGAATTTGGAATTAGTTAAATAAAGCATGATGTATTCACTCAATGGTATATCCATACATTTTAGTTCATGTATGAATTTTTAACTGCCATTAAAAATAGCCCTAGAAATTTATATGGCATAGAAAGAATTTCATGATATATGTTGGTCAGTGAAGATAACTGGCTACAAAATAATATAGGTAATATGATCCATATTCTTTCTATGTGAAATAAACATACAAATGCACAGAAAAATAGCTGAAAAAGTTTAATATTAATTACATTTGGGGGATAATATGGATGGTTTTCTTTGTTTTATTTCTGTTTACTTATTTGTTGCTTAACTGTGCATTTATTTTATTTTTTATTATATTTTTTAAAGTTTGTTTTTATTTTTGTTTTTTTGTTTTACAGAGAGAGAGTGTGTGAGCAGGGGGAAGGGCAGAGAGAAAGGGAGAGAGAATCCCAAGTAGGCTCTGTGCTGTCAGTGCAAGCCCAACATGGGGATCAATCTCACAAACTATGAGATCATGATCTGAGCTTACATAAAGACTCAGATATTCAGTCAACTAAGCCACCCAGGGGCCCCACTTAACTGTGCATTAAGGTTTTTTTCCACAATAAGTTTGTGCAATATTTTAAAAGAACCCCTCCCCGCCATGACACAAACACCTACTGGGCCCCACCAAAAAATAGAAGGGGAAAACATACCCTATGCCTAAGCATTTTTTTAGATAATAATTCACTGCCATGGAGTTGTTCTGTAGCCATTTCTGTTTTCCCGTTCCTAAGCTGAGCTTTAGTGGGATATGAAAGCTTGCTGTTTCTATTTGCCCCTATATAGTAATGGTTTGCTCATTTAATGTGCAGTGAAGTGCTCAGTGTACTTTATTCTTTTTTGGAGGTTATTTGGAAAGGTTTTTGCCTAATCATAAGGCATCACTGAAGCCAGTGATATTATGAGTAGATGATTCATCTTGGTTTAGGGCTTATGATCAGATGGCTCTGGACTCTATTTTCAAATTTATAGAGAAGATTTTAAAAAATGAAGTGGGTTCCCAAAAGGAGAGGAGGGTGAATATGTTCAGAGTCCTGAGCTCTGTGATTTTTAGCTTAGGAGGCAGAAGATACCGATTCACCTCATTCATGGGAGAATAAACTATAGTCATTTTCTTCTAAAATCTGTTATTTTTTTCAGGGGCTGAGCGTACTACTCCAATTATTTTTTTCTAGGCCTGCTCCTCATCCCCACCCCCCTGCCCATCCCACTTCTGTAGCTTGGGTAATTTACGCACAAAATAGGTAATGTTTTAATAAAAAGACAACACCTAAGTTAAGACATCAAGTAATTTGAGACTACCTGTATACATGATTCCACATGTTAAGCTTTCACTCTGCATAATATACCTATATGGCCATGAAAATTTTTGGTGAACTGAAATGTAGCTACTCCCCTGGTTATTACATGGAGTAGTGATGGATTTAGCATCACAAAACTTGTACAAGCATGTGGTATACAATAAGAGCAGAATTCAAAAATTAAGTCTTATAATAAAGAAGGTATCTTATATTGAGCACCTTGTTTATACCTCTGACAAGTATTTAAAAAAAATTTTTTATGTTTATTTTTGAAGGAGAGAGAGAGACAGAGTGTGAGTGGGAGAGGGGCAGAGAGAGAGGGAGACACAGAATCTGAAGCAGGCTCCAGGCTCCGAGCTGCCAGCACAGAGCCTGACGCAGGGCTTGAATCCACAAACTGCGAGATCATGACCTGAGCCGAAGTCGGACACCCAACCGACTGAGCCACCCAGGCCCCCCAATACCTCTGACAAGTCTTAACAATACCTCTAGAATTAAGAATCCTCTCCCAAGGCACATATTTTATAGATCACTTCTTGCCCTCACCTTATCATACAAACAGAAATGCTTTTGTTGATTTGTCCATTTTTAGAGCAGAGTAATGAGCATGTACTTCAGATTCCTAGCATTTTGGTTTGATCCAGAATAAAATTTGATTAAATGACTGTTTACATCTATTATTTACACCACTGTCAGTGAGTAGCTTGGATTACAGTGTCTGACCTCCATGCTTCTAGCCAGTAAGTATGAATTAGGAATACTCTTCAGGTGGGTTCTTGCAAGGACCCGTTAGCCCTTACTACCTTGTAATGCCTGGGAGTTGAACATGTAAGAAGGGAAGAAACCAGGAAGTTGCCTACCGACGTGTTACTGTCAAAACCCTCCTGAATAGGCTGGATTTTGTTTGATCTTTGGTCAGACCCAGATAATACTTAGATAAGAGATTATCTGTGAATACAGGGTCTTATAGGTCTTTTCCCTAGACTGTCAGCTCCTCAAGAGTATGGGCCATGTCTTCTTTGTCTTGGGAGTTCTAGGCCTGGCATAGAACAAGCACGTAATAAATATCTGTTTGACTTAATTAAAAATCAACCACCTACTTACTCATCACCTTCATTTTATATATATTGTTCTGTTACTAACCTGGGATATGATAAAATCCTATTAGTATCATGAAACTTTGAATACTGTCCTAATATTATGTTAAATTTTGGAGATGAATGACACATCTGAAGCTAATGTAACATTGTGTGTCAATTGTACTCCAAATTAAAAAAATAAACAAAAATTTTTTAAGTAGACTCCATGCCCAACGTGGGGCTTGAACTCGACAACTCCAAGAATACAAGTCTCATGTTCTATCGATTGAGCCAGCGAGGTGCCCCAAATACATATTTTTTACAAACATTAAAGATGAGGGGCACCTGGGTGGCTCAGTCTGTTAAACATTTGACTTCGATTCAGGTTGTGATCTCACGGTTCATGAATTTGACCCCCTGTCGGGCTCTGTGCTAACAGCTCAGAGCCTGGAACCTGCTTCAGATTCTGTCTCCCTCTTTCTCTGCCCTTCTCTGGTTCACCCTCTGTCTCTCTCTCAAAAATAAATAAACATTAAAAAAAAAAAGTTAGAGATGAAAGAGGTCTTATAGATAATTTACTGTAGAATGCCTTTATTTTATAAATGGGAAACTGAAGTCTAAAGAGGTTAAATGACTTTTCAAAGCTGGTTAGTGGCAGAGATAAAGCCAGGAAAATCCAGGTCCTCCTGGCTCCCAGTTTGCTACTAAATACCCCTTACCCACTAAGGAGACTGGTTATACACTTTTGTTTTGGTTTTTCTATCTTTTTTTTTTTTTCTGTCTCTCATCACATTTTTCCCCCTCCCACTTAGACATGAGATCAACATGCAAATCATAGAACTTGGAAGTTTTTAGAAAAACTGGAAGTTTTAGAAATACTGCGTTGTGGCCCAGTAACAACACAAACTTCATCTTTCCGGAAAGATATGTTTACTCATGTTCTCTGGGCAGCAGCTGACTGTGAGAGCTTTCCCCAAGTGCAGATATCTTTACTGTTCAGTGGATGTACTTTGCACTGGAATGTCAGGAGACTTGATCTTTCATCTTGGCTCTATCACCACTCCTGTGGCCTTGGGAAGGTTAATTTTCCTCAGTTCCTCATTTTATAAAACATAGAACCTGAACCATATGAACTCTAAAATCCTATGATTCTACCTGTTTCCACTTCTGATTTATAAACAATTAAAAATTTTTCCACATTTAAAGTAAAAGCCACACCTAAGCCCCATGGAATTTGATCATGCTTACATTTTTAAGTGAATGTTGACAGACCTTCTCTGATCTGTTTGGTGTAACTGAGTGATTTAATTTTCATTTCAATGGCTTCAGTTATTATCTTCCATTTGTCATTCTACCAAAGGAGTAATTGACACAATGGTTAAAGTTGTTCTATGACTCAGTTCCTTTGAGTTCTATTTCAAGCATTACTTTGAAATCTCTAAACCTCCTCTTCTAGCTATCCCTTATCTGGAGTTACATGGTATCCATGGATCCTGTCTTTTTTGCTTCTAGTAGAGTTGGGAGAAAGGGCATAGTGTCTCCTCAGGATTAGAGATCCAGGGAGGGGCCTGGAAGAGGGAACATTAAGAATAAGGGGGAAAGCTGCCACGTTGCTGACTCTACTACAGTGGGTGACAAAGAGTTAGTTGCAACCTGACTCCTCTTCCCACCGTGGGGTTACTGGCTTTGTGTTGTCTTGGTAAAGTCCCCTAGACATATCATCCCAGCCTATCCCTTGCCTTCTTCTACTTACATGTCTACATGCCCAGGAATGGAGAATCAAGAGATCAGTTTTCTGGCTGCCATTGAAAGGATGCCCTGTTTGTCAGAGGCAAGTGGCCTGACTTATCCTGAAAATTACCCTGATGTGCAAAGCTGCAGAATGCATAGCTATTTGTTACCTGCACTTAAAGGAACATAAGGCCCAGTGTCGCATTACTTTGTTTGCCTCTAACAGACCTTTCTCTTTTTCCATCAACTCTTTCACACCATCAATTACCCAATAGCATTTATGAAACTTTCCCTTAAGAATGAAGCAAAGTTAGGAAGGAAGAGAAACCATGATCTCTGGCCTTGAAAACTAAAACAATACCGAGAGGTCTGAGAATGCATGAAAACACTAAGTACTATAGAAACAAGTACAAATGAATGTAATGGAGAGTATTTCCAGATATGTTTAGGAGTTAACTGGCATGATCAAGCCTGGGTGAAGTTAATCAGAGAAGGCCTCTAGCTTCTTAGAAGAATAATCACTGCAAATTTAATTGAATATATTAACATACTCACCTAGAAAACCCAGGGACAATTTTACAAAGGATTTAAATAATTAAAGGGGCACCTGGGTGGCTCAGTCAGTTAAGCCTCCCACTTCGGCTCAGGTCATGATCTCACAGTTCATGAGTTCAAGCCCTACATCGGGCTCTGTGCTGACAGCTCAGAGCCTGAAGCCTGTTTTGGATTCTGCGTCTCCCTCTCTCTCTGCCCCTCCCCCACACTTGCGCTCTCTCTCTCTCTCTCTCTCTCTCTCTCTCTCTCTCTCTTTCTCTCTCTCTCTCAAAAATAAACATTCAAAAAATTTTAAATAAATAATTAAAGAAAGGCCCACCAAGTCATATTCCAGAGAATACAAAAGACACAAATGAAAAAAAAAATCACATAGCAAGCTATGTGAGAAGGGCTTGAATAGAGAGTGAATGGAGAAGCTAAATAGGCAATTTGTAGAAATATAGTTGAATGCCAAGCTGAGTAATGGGATCTGATAAAGTTTGGAATGGGGAGTCAATGAAGTTTCTTGAGAATGGAAATGGCATGTGAAATGATCTAAGGAAGATGAATCTTCCTGCTGTATATAAACTAACTAGAAAAGTTAGTGGCAAGACCCAGGTTAGGGCTGCAGCTGTAGGTTTGGACAATAATAGCCAACACTCACTGATTGCTTTCTTTTTTTTAATTTTTTAAAAGTTTTATTTATTTATTTTGAGAGAGAGAGAGCACAAGCAGGTGAGGGGCAAAGAGAAGGAGAGACAGTATCTCAAGCAGGCTCTGTATCACCACCATAGAGCCTGACACGGGGCTCAAGCTCAAAAACCATGAGATCATGACCAGACCTGAGATCAGAAGTCGGATGCCTAACTGACTGCACCACCCAGGTGCTGTCACTGATGGCTTTCTATGTGCTGGTCACCGGGCTGAGGGCTGGTCACACAAATTAATGAGTTCTAACCTCAACAGAACTATATGAGAATAAATTAAATAACTTGCTCCAGGTAATACAAGTATAAGTGAGGAACTGGAATTTGAACTCAGGTACTCTTGTTCTAAAGCAACTTAACTACTATGCTAGACTGCATCTCTGAAGTCAAAAAGTACAGGAGAAAATTACCTTAGTGCAAGGGTTGACAGTTTGACCTTTAGATTCAGACTCTTTGGGATTTTATCCTGCTGTAGCCCTTATTATACAGTCCCAGATAGTCCACTTAAAATTCTACCCTTCCTTTTCCTTGTCTATAAAAATGGGGATAAATAGCACCTATGTATAGGACTACTGTAAAGTATAAATGTGTTGTAGTGTGTTACTACTCATCACAGTGCCTGACACACAGTGAGTGTTAAATAAAAGTTAACTACTGCAATCCTTATCAAAATAATACCAGCATTCTTCACAGAGCTAGAACAAACAATCCTAAAATTTGTATGGAACCAGAAAAGACCCCGAATAGCCAAAGCAATCTTGAAAAAGAAAACCAAAGCAGGAGACATCACAATCCCGGACTTCAAGCTATACTACAAAGCTGTAATCATCAAGACAATATGGTACTGGCACAAGAACAGACACTCAGATCAATGGAACAGAATAGAGAACCTGGAAATGGACCCACAAACATATGGCCAACTAATCTTTGACAAAGCAGGAAAGAATATCCAATGGAATAAAGACAGTCTATTCAGCAAGTGGTGCTGGGAAAACTGGACAGTGACATGCAGAAGAATGAACCTGGACCACTTTCTTACACCATACACAAAAATAAACTCAAAATGGATGAAAGACCTAAATGTAAGACAGGAAGCCATCAAAATCCTTGAGGATAAAGCAGGCAAAAACCTCTTTGGCCCTGGCCTCAGCAACTTTTTACTTAACATGTCTCCAGAGGCAAGGGAAACGAAAGCAAAAATGAACTAGGGGACCTCATCAAAATAAAAAAACTTCTGCACAACGAAGGAAACAATCAGCAAAACTAAAAGGCAACTGACGGGATAGGAGAAGATATTTGCAAATGACATATCAGATAAAAGGTTAGTATCCAAAATGTATAAAGAACTTAGGAAACTCAACATCCAAAGAACAAATAATCCAGTGAAGAAATGGGCAAAAGACATGAATAGACACTTCTCCAAAGAAGACATCCAGATGGCCAACTGACACATGAAAAAATGCTCAACATCACTCATCAGGGAAATACAAATCAAAACCACAATGAGATACCACCTCACACCTGTCAGAATGGCTAACATTAACAACTCAGGCAACAACAGATGTTGGTGAGGATGTGGAGAAAGGGGAACCCTCCTGCACTGCTAGTGGGAATGCAAGCTGGTGCAGTCACTCTGGAAAACAGTATGGAGGTTCCTCAAAAAATTAAAAATAGAACTACCCTACGACCCAGCAATGGCACCAGTAGGTATCTATCCAAGGGATACAGGAGTGCTGTTTCAAAGGGACACACGCACCCCAATGTTTATAGCAGCACTATCAACAATAGCCAAAGTATGGAAAGAGCCCAAATGTCCATCGATGGATGAATGGATAAAGAAGATATGGTATAGATATGCAATGGGGTATTAGCAATCAAAAAGAATGAAATCTTGCCATTTGCAACTATGTGGATAGAACTGGAGGGTATTATGCTAAGCAAAATTAGAGAAAGACAAATATCATATGACTTCACTCATATGAGGACTCTAAGATACAAAACAGATGAACATAAGAGAAGGGAAGCAAAAGTAATATAAAAGCAGGGAGGGGGACAAAACATAAGAGACACTTAAAAACAGAGAACAAACAGAGGGTTGCTGGAGGGGTTGGTGGGGGGGAATGGGCTAAATGGATAAGGGGCATTAAGGAATCTACTCCTGAAATCATTGTTGCACTATATGCTAATTAACTTGGATGTAAATTTAAAAAAAAAGTACAAATAAAATTGTTATCATCCTATGTCTTGGATTCTGGCAAAATAGTGCAATAATTGCCAGAATAAGAAAAAGGGGAAATTTGGTTTAAGGTTATTTTCCTCTCACAAGTCCTTTGCTCTTAAGTTACAGTTTTAGGGATCAGTAGAATCACACTGAGGGAAGTAATGAGAAACGTAGTGATGTTCCTAAGAGAATAAATAAAAAAAATGCCAGTCTTACTTGAAGAAGAATCACGCTAGAAGTTAGGGAAAGGAAGGAAGCCTGAGACTTTGGTTAGTGTAGAGCCTCTTGGGTTGTACACAGGGAGGAATGGGATTGCCATTTTATTTTTTTTTTTTAATATATATATTTTTAATGTTTATTTGTTTTTGAGACAATGTGAGAGGCAGAGTGCAAGCAGCGGAGAGACAGACAGAGGGAGACACAGAATCTGAAGCCGGCTTCAGGCTCTGAGCTGTCAGCACAGAGCCCAACGTGGGGCTCGAACTCACGAACTGTGAGATCATGACCTGAGCCCAAGTCAGATGCTTAACCGACTGAGCCACTCAGGTGCCCAGGGATTGCCATTTTATTAACTTGCAGATTGAACATGAATTTAACTTCCCTTTTGGTTTCCTCTTTTTCATCCTTACTATTAATAGACTATAGATATATTGAGAAGTAATCTACGCTCCAACTCCTCCTCAGAACTGCATGCACTTAAAATGCAGTTAGTAGGTGAGATTTTAAAAGGACATTTCTTTTTTTTTCAACGTTTTTATTTATTTTTGGGACAGAGAGAGACAGAGCATAAATGGGGGAGGGGAAGAGAGAGAGGGAGACACAGAATCGGAAGCAGGCTCCAGGCTCCGAGCCATCAGCCCAGAGCCCGATGCGGGGCTCGAACTCACGGACCGCGAGATCGTGACCTGGCTGAAGTCGGACGCTTAACCGACTGCGCCACCCAGGCGCCCCTAAAAGGACATTTCTTAAAAATACAAAAAGCAATAATATGATAGGTGACTGCCATTGTTCATAGGTTGGTCAGAGTGTTGCTGGCCCTCTGAAATCCTTTTTCTTTCTAGAGAGATCTCCAAGAAGAGGTCTTTTGCCCCATGTGTAATGACTTCTTAGGAGCTGAGTCAAACAAGGAGTCTTATTTTAGTTTTCTAAATACCAAGTCTGGGCAGGCCTGCGTTTTCACTACATGGGTGGAGTACAGAGTTAAGCTTATTTACATGTTAGCTGCCTAAGTCATCTCACAAAGTACCATGACCAGAGATAGCATAAATGGGGGGCTAAGCTACTTCCCATGGAGTATAACAGGAAGTAGTTATTTGACACCCTCCCCTTTGAATTCATTCTGTATTCTGACATGGCTAAGTGATATTGAGAAAAGATAGAGTAATCTTTGGTGGTATTAGTACTCAAAATCATTCATTTGCAAATATTTATTGACAATGGTGAGTATCTGTATAGAATACAGTATCTGGAACATAGTAGAAGTTTATATTTTGTTGACTATGAGCTAGTTCTTGGACTGCACATTTGCCAATATAAAGCATTTAATTGCATTTCTTTTTCTTATGATTTTATTTTTAAATAATTACATCCAATGTGGGGCTCAAACAACCCCAAGATCAAGAGTTGCATGCTCTTCCAAATGAGCCAGTCAGATGCTCCTTAACTGCATTTCTTTAAGCAAAATTCAGCGATAGCTACAGGTAAGAAAGATTAGGTACAATGTAGATTAGATATATTTTCTCACTTTTGTTTCTTTGCTAAGAAATCCCAGTTCTGGGGGCGCCTGGGTGGCCCAGTTGGTTAAGCATCTGACTCTTGATGTCAGCTCAGGTCATGATCTCACAGTTTGTGGGATGAAGCCTTGTGTCGGGCTCTGCACCAATGGCATGGAGCTTACCTAGGATTTTCTCTCTCCCTGTCTCTCTGCCCCTCCCCCTCTCACTTTCTCTCTTTTATTAAATAAGCATTAAAAAAGAAAAGAAAAGAAAGAAATCCCAGCTCCAGTTTAGCAATGGTAAAGTGATTGCTATTACACAGCAGTGATTGGTGTCTATGAGCTTATGTTGTTACAGAATTTGAAAAGGCAAGGCATATTTCATGTATTAGTCCTCAACTGTCTGCATCAAGTTGTCACCATAGAGACAGAAAACTTGAAGACTTCGTTACAATCATTTTGGAAGGGAAATGTCTATTTGTGGCTGAGACTTGGCCTCTCAGAAGTAGAGTTTATGAAGAGTTTCTTATTGTCTACTATGTAGCGAGGAATTTAGCACAAAATATGGAGTACCCTTATTGGGTAAGATGATTAGCAATTATAAAAAAGAAAAAACCTCCTTTGATTAGCATACAGCTAGGTCATACAGGTCGGTTATGACCTGAATATAATTTAGGTACTCTAGCAATAACTATCTTCATGTTCTGTGGCCTGCCTCTCTCTGGTGTGTTATTGAATAGTTTCTTGCCCTAATTATTCTCATAACCTACAGAGAAAGCACTGCTTTGAGATTAAATCTCCCATAAACACTGAAGTCATAAACTCAAAATCAGTGACTAAAGATCGTGTGGTTTAAGCAGTTTTTTTTAATCTGCTATTTCCCTAGGTCTTTATAGATAAATAAGACCAAGCACTTCTTTATAGATTTCCATTTTTGTTTCTACTGCTATACCAACTAAATGTTTTTTTGTTTTTTATTTTTTGGAGAATATAATTTTGTTTTCTAGAAAGATGAAGAATTTACTCTTTCAAACAACCTATGTTAGCACTAATTCTGAAGCAAAGTAGAAAAGAAGAATTTATTTCAGTCTATTTTACCACTTGGAACATTAATTCCATAAGGAAAACACTATTAAATTCTTCTGGCATTTAAAGCTTATAAAATGCATTTTCTTGGTTCTTTTAAGCCATATTGAGCTTCTTTCTTTGGATGTTTCCAAAATCACATTGGAATCCATCAAATTTTAAAATGCATATCCTTGGATACCACAATTTCACTTCAAGGAATTTCTTCCAGAAAAAATATTCCCATTAAATGAAAGTCCATTTTGAACTTGACGCTGCTCAGCCTAATTTCTGCCCTTGGCTCCAAGAATGCCAGACAAGAGGTTGGCAGATTCTCTTCTGAAAAAATTTAACAGCACAAGGGAAAAGATTTTTGGAGGCCCTACAACAAAGCAGGTGGATTCCTTTTTCATGACCCCAAAGAAAAGCTCACCAAGGACAAGCCCCATTTGAGTACACAAAACCAACAACCACCTATTATGTGAAAGTCACTTGACATTTGAGGAATGTCTCTATCATGAAAGGCAGACACCAAAACAAAGGAATTTTTGGAAAGCATAGACAACGCAGGAAGATAAATAAATTATATCTGTGAAACAAGAATAAACAACAATGGAATGCTATATTAAAAAGGAAGATCAGAGAATAAAGGGAGCTCTTAGAAATGAAAAATATGATTGAAAAATATGAAATAAGAAATTCATACAAGAGTTGGAAGATGAAGACAAGGAAATTTCCCAGAAGGAAGATCCAAGAGATGACATAGAAATGGAAAATAGATGAGAAAGTTAGAGGGTTAGTCCAGGAAGCTCAATATTTCTTAGAAAAGGGAGAGACACAGAGAAAGAGAACAGGCTATAAAAGAGTCCCAATAGCAAACCCAATTCACCCTCTATGGTGCAGATAAAGAGATTTTTAGCAAGTGACTACTTAAAGAAGTATGAGCAAGAAAAATTAGGGAACATACAGGGTGCTATCGTGTCCAGAGACTAGCCACAATGGGAAACTTATATTCCCAGGGCAAAAGTGGCTAGGTCAGAGGGGGAGGTAGTATAAATGAAGCCCAGTGACAACTTGAGCCCAGGAGCAAGGGCCTCCCAGTGGGAGATATAGCTACTGTGTGAGAGATATGGTTCTACATAAGGGATACAGCAGAGAAGAAATATTTTGACTTCTCTCTCTTCCTGTGATCCCCTGTGATCTCACATCAGCCAAACCTAACCAGAAACCAGCCATTATAATTATAGTCCACAGGAATTGTTCTCTCAGGGCAGGGCAGGGTTAGTATGTGAAGAGAAATAAATTATTAAAAAATAATACAACAACACTTTCCCATCTGAAAAACATCTGGTGTCCATCCCAGGGAACTTAAAAAAAAAAACAAAACGTTCTACATAAGGCTCAACACAATGAAATTTCAATACGCTTTAATAAAGAGAATATCCTAAAATCTTCCAGAGAGGAAAAAATAGATCATATATAAAGGATCAGAAATCATAATGGCATTGGATATATCAACAGCAACATTAAATGCTATATGACAATGGAAGCAATGTCTTCAAATTTCTGAGGAAATATTCTTTCCAAGCCAAATCATCAATCAAGTGTAAGGATGAAATAAAGACATTTGCAAATATGTATTGAATGTAAAAAAAAATTACCTTCTATACACCATTTCTCAGGAAGCTATTACAAAACAGAGGAGTAAACAAACAGTTAAATAAAAATGGAACACCCTGGGTTGAGGGAACATTATATATGCACAACCAAGAAGTGAATGTAAAGCCTAGGGAGTCAGCTGTGCAGATATCCTAGAACATATTTAGTTTAAACAGAGCAGGAGAAAATAAACCTCCATAATATGACTTTAAGGGAAAAAGGAACTATTATTCATTTTGGGAGAGTTTTAACCATTCTTTGGAGGGTTTGGGAAGGGCAACGGAAATGAAGCAAATGACTACTTAGGAAAATCAGTCTTCTACTTCACTCATATGAGGACTTTAAGAGACAAAACAGATGAACATAAGGGAAGGGAAGCAAAATTAATATAAAAACAGGGAGGGGGACAAAACATAAGAGACTCTTAAATATGGAGAACAAACAGAGGGTTACTGGAGGGGTTGTGGGAGGGGGGGATGGGCTAAATGGGTAAGGGGCATTAAGGAATCTACTCCTGAAATAATTGAGGCACTTTATGCTAACTAACTTGGATGTAAATTAAAAAATAAGTAAATTATTTAAAAAAGAAAGAACAAAAGAAAGAAGAAAGAAAGAAAGAAAGAAAGAAAGAAAGAAAGAAAGAAAGAAAGAAAGAAAGAAAGAAAGAAAGAAAGAAAAAATCAGTCTTTCAGGGGCATGTGGGTGGCTCAGTCAGTTAAGTGTTCAATGTCAGCTCAGGTCATGATCTCATGGTTTATGAGCTTGAGCCTCTGCATTGGGCTCCACACTGACAGTGAGGAGCCTCCTTGGGATTCTCTCTCTTCCCCTCTCTCTCTGCCCCTCCCCAGCTCGTGCTCTCTCTCTCAAACATAAATAAACATTTAAAAAAAAAGGGGGGGGGGAGCCTGGGTAGCTCAGTAGGTTAAGTATCAGACTCCTGATTTCAGCTCAGGTCATGATCTCATGGTTTATGAGATCAAGCCTGGCAACGGGCTCTGTGTTGACAGTGTGGAGCCTGCTTGGGATTCTGTCTCTCTCCCTCTCCCCCTCTCTCTGCCTCTCCCCCACACACTCTCTCTCTTTCTCAAAATACATAAATAAACATTAAAGAAAAGAATTGATTAAAAAAAGAATTGCTAAAAAAAAGAAAATCAGTGGGGCGCCTGGGTGGCTCAGTCGGTTAAGCGTCCAACTTCAGCTCAGGTCACGATCTCACGGGTCCATGAGTTCGAGCCCCGCGTCGGGATCTGGGCTGATGGCTCAGAGCCTGGAGCCTGCTTCCGATTCTGTGTCTCCCTCTCTCTCTGCCCCTCCCCAGTTCATTCTCTGTCTCAAAAATAAATAAACGTTAAATGGCCTTGATAACTGTTAAAAAAAAAAAAAAGAAAAGAAAATCAGTGTTTCAAAGCTATTTAATTTCTTAATTTGTGTATATATATTGCTTTCATACAATATTAACTTTAAAATAATCTCACATGAATGCAAAGTATACATGCAAAGATACCATTATATCACTGTATATTGTATCACAAAATTGAAAATACTCTAAATGTCCATCAGTAAGAGAATGATTGAATTATGGTACTGCCAAATAAAAGAACATTATGCATCCTTTAGAAAGAAGGAGAGAGAATCTAGATGTGTAGTTAGTGAGACCTAGATATATGTTTAAGGAAAAAAAAACAGGTTTCAAAACTTCTCTATAATGTGATCCTATTTTTTAAAGTAAAAAAAGTCTCATATATATTACCTTATAGATAGAAAAACTGAAGATTGAGCAACTGTGAAGTTTTACTTTCTCATTAAATTTTTTTGTATTGAACTGTTTATAATGAGGATGGACTTTGTGTACTCAGAAAAATCAGCACAGATGAATTTTTAATCAGATTACTTTAGGTCTTAGAAATCAATTTTCCCATACCTTCAGTTAACAATATTCATTCATCAAACTATTGTGTTTGGTATTGGAGAGACAGAGATGAATAAAATGTATTTTCTACCTTAAATTTTATCAGAGTCTGGTGGAATGATTTTAAAACTGCCCTGTGTTTCAGGGGTGGAATAAATGTTTGATCTGAATTTCATTTTCAAAATATATTTTAACTATTAAAACATCTGTAACAAAATCAATTAATTTAATATAATAAATTTTAATATATTGAGACCACCACTTGCTAATGTCTACTGTCAGGTAAACTATTCTTTTGTCAGACATAAATTTTTCCTGGAATTTTAAAGTATATATTTGAATTTATCGTAAACATGTCATTATGTAGGAAGGTTGTCTTTACATTGGTCTTTTTAAAATCCAGTCCGTGTATGTCTGCTTATATAAAAATCTACAGGTGACTGGGGGCACCTGGGTAGCTTAGTCAGTTAAGTGTCCGACTTCAGCTCAGATCTTGATTTCACAGTTCGTGAGTTCAAGCCCCACATTGAGCTCTGTGCTGACAGCTCAGTCCCTTGAGCCTGCTTTGGATTGTGTGTCTCCCTCTCTTAGTCCCTCCCCTGCTCATGCTCTGCTTCTCTCTCTCTCTCTCTCTCAAAAATAAATAAACATTAAGAAAAAAATCTACAGATGACTGTGACCATAGCATAAGTGCTGAGCACAATTAAATACATAGCAAAGTTCATCTGGCTGATGTACATTCTTTTCTTTTTTCTTATTAATTAATTAATTTATAAGGTTTATTTATTTATTTTGAGAGAGAGAGCACGTATGCACACCAGCAGGGGAGGGGCAGGGAGAGACCCCAAGCAGGCTTTGCACTGACAGCACAGAGCCCAATGTAGGGCTTGAACTCACGGACCCTGAGATCATGACCTGAGCCAAAGTTGACTCAGATGCTTAACCGACTGAGCCACCCAGGATCTCCTCTTTTGTTTTTTTAAAGTAAATTCTTATGTCCAATGTGGGGTTCGAAGTCACGGCCCCCGAGATTAAGAGTCACATGTTCTACTGACTGAGACAGCCACATGCCCCTTCATGTACATTTTTACATGCAAGAACAAATAAATGGATAACGTGTCAGGTAGCACGGGTAGAGTTTTGCAGATTCTTAAATTTAGAGCTTTATAAGTTTCCAGTGTTTGTCTGACTTTTATAACTTTTATAATAAAAGATATGAACAGTTGTCTATTTTTGTGAACCAATTTTAAAAAATATTTTATTATGGACACTTTGAAACAGATACAAAGTAAACAGTAGAATAATGAACAGCTCTATACTTATCACCCAGCTTCAAAAATTATGAATATTCTGCCATTCTCATGTCATTCTGTTTCCCTACTTGGTTATTTTTTCCCAATGAACATTTCCTATTACTCCCATTTCAGGTTTCTGAATCTGCCTAGTTGAAGACCAATTAAAAGAACTGTTACCATTTGCAATCACTTAGCTTTATTGATCAGGATTTTCTCAATATAATCCAATATAAACAAAATACAGAAATATTTTGGATACTGAAGCTTATATAAGAGTGCAATTATCATTTACAAGTCCTAATTTCAAACTTTAGTGTTCACCAAAATAACCTGAGGTTTTATGAGATTAATTTTTTTACATTACATTTTTTTTTGAGCTAAAACTAATACATAAGCATGCTTTAAAAACTTCAAAAATTGGGGCCCCTGGGTGGCTGAGTCGGTTGAGTGTCTGACTTCAGCTTGGGTCATGATCTCGCGGTTCGTGGGTTTGGGCCATGCATTGGGCTCTGTGCCCACGGTTCAGAGCCTGGAGACTGCTTCGGATTCTGTGTCTCCCTCTTTCTCTGCGCCTCCCTGTCCTGCACTCTGTCTCTCTCCCTCTCTCTCAAAAATAAACGTTGAAAAAAATTATAAAAAAATAAAAAATAAAAACTTCAAAAGTTGTACAAAGAGTACGCATAAAAGAAAGAACATCTTCCTTCCCCTCCCCACCCAGTTCCTATTTTCAGAGACCAATTTCCAGAAATACTCTGTGCATACACATACAAGCATGCATACAACTATAATCCCTAAAAGAAAAGCCCTGCTGGCAGTGTGCATTGTTTTATACCATGCCTTTGTTGCTTAATGTATCTTTTAATACACAGATTAGATCGAAGAGTTCCTGAAAAGGTACAAAAACTGCTGGTATAGGGAACACTATGTAATCAATAAACGGAGGAGGGAGCCAATACCTTGCTTTTGGGGAATAGAAAAAGCCATATGATATTTGAATGGAATCTTTATGGAAAAGCCTACATGGCTGAAAAGTAGAAGATTGTTATAAGTGGTAATACTTATCAGTTCCAAACCTAATATATTTGGATTTTCTTTCTTTCTTCGTGTGTATGTTAATTGATAGGTACAAAATATCTAGAGCAAATGCTAGCTTGTTGAAGGTCATCCCTACTATGGTGAAAGAATATTAGAATATAAGTCAAAAGACTTGGGTTCTAGTTTTAGGCAATCCATGTAACCTCTTTAGTTTCCTCATTTATGTAATGGGATACCATGTACTTGTCTGTCTCATTTAGCTTTTGAGACTATCTGCTGAAGTAGAGTACCATCCTATGGTGAAAGCAAATTGTCTTTGGAGTCTAAGAGACATAGTTTTAAAATCACTGTTCTGCTGCTGTGAATGGTAAAATTGCTAAATCATTCATTCCATTCACAGGAAGTTATTGAGTATCTGCCATATTGCGGAAACTGTCCCAGGCATGAGGATAAAAGGGTGAACAGGATAGATAAGAACTCAGTGTGTGCCAGCACTGTGGTAAAACCAAGAAGTAGTGGTAAATCCTTAGGCTGTCTCATTTACTCACACAACTGCAAATAACATCTATATGCTGAAAATTCCCAAATTTATACCTCCTGGCCTGACCTCTCTGAAATTGAGTCTTACATATACAACTGCTTTTTTGATGACTCCTTTTAAATAATTCATAAGAAACTCAAACATAATACTTCCAAATCTACACTGATTTTGATCCCAAGGCCAGCCCTCCCTCCTCTCTTTCCTATCTTTATAAACAGACCACCATCCACCAAGGTGTTCAAGCCAGAGATCTGGGGGCTATCCATGACAGCTCTTCTCCCTTACATCCCGCCACCTGCTAAACAAATTAGTTCTACCTAGAAGGTAGATCTTGAATCCATCCACTGTTTCTCTCTCTGCAATCCCCCTTGCTCAGTCTTCTTTGCAATAGGCTCCTCACTATTTTCCTTGCTACTTCTTGCTCCCCGACAAGCCATTGGCTACAGTGGCCAGAGTAGATTTCCATCATGAAAGGAGCAGCAACAGTAATGATAACAAACACAAACAAAACAAATTAAAACTGAAAATATAAGAATTCTTTTATTTCCACATCTTTCTGGGAAGAATCCCACCCCCATCTCACCCCACCCCCACCACCTGCCCCAAATCTGGGGCTTCCCTTGTGCTTATGAGGATAAATTGGTTGAGATGTAGATTTAGGTCAAAAAGGATAGATTGACTTACGTTAACAAGGGCAGGGAGGGAGTTATTCAAGAGTGGAATCTTGAAGATGAGAGAATTAAGCCAAATAAAGAAGAGCCAAAACCAGGTCTGGCCTACTTTTGGGGGGTAATATTTAGAAAGAAGAGAGATTGGAGAGTGTTGTTGTGCAGTGCTGAGTAGAACTTAGGAGATAGATGAAAACAATTTTAAGTCTTGTTTACTGAGACTCATACACAGAAATTTTCCTTTCATGCTTATTTCATAGACTTCAGTAAATATTAGACTGCTTTTCATTTTTATGTTCAGTATCTGTTGTTTCTTTTGAATGAGATGTTATGCCAAAACAGGCAATGAGTGGGCTCAGCTTTATTCAAAATATACCACTGCACTTAGAATAAAATCTAAATCCTTTACCAGGGCCTAAAAAACTCTAAATCATCTAGCCTCTATTTACCTCTCCAATCTTATATCTGAACTACTTTCCCCTTTTCTGACACTGGTCTTCCTTTGGTTCCTTAAGTACACAAAGCCTTTTACTTTCTTAGTCTCTACACAGCTATTCCCTGTTTAAAATATTCTTTCCATGCGTAGCCTATTCTTATCTTTTAGGTCTTGTCTAAAATGTCACCTTTTCAAAACATGCTTTCTACCTAACAAATTTGGGTCTCGATTGTTGTTGTTGTTCACGGCACACTATGGTTTCCTTTATAGAACTGTGCAGGTGGTAATTTTTTCACATGTGTGGTTATGTGTGTGTGCACACATAACTGTTTTGCTCACTATCTGTCTCCCACAGATATAAGTCCAAGAGAACAAGGAGCTTATGGGTTTGTTCATTGCTGTAGATCCCATGCCTCACAGTGCTCTGCACAGAGAAGGCTGCCAATGAATATTTGTTGAGTGAAAAAATAAGCTCTTATAGAGCTTAACATCAAGAATACAGACACTGAATAGATAACTGTATTATGATGACTACAACAGTGCTACTGTAAACCTGAGGAAGCTAATTTAAGTGGGGAGCAAGACAATCCAGGCCTCCCTGATCTGAGAACTGATCCAGAATAGGCCTAGTGAGGATAGTGAAGAGTGTTCCAGGCAGAGGAAATAACAAGTGTGAAGGCCTCAGGAGGAGAGTAGGAAGTATTTGGGGGAAACCAATGAAGACCAGTATGGCTGGAGCCTAGAGAGGAAGAGGTGGGCCCAGGGAATGTGTGGTAAACCTTAGGATTTGGAGATTATTCCTAAGAGAAATGGAAAGCTTCAGGCAATAGAGTAAGGCAGTTAAGTTTGTGGTTTCAAAAGATCACTGTAGATGTATGGGGAATGGGTTAAAGTGAGGAATAGGGAGCTTGGAGAAGTAGGCTGGGGTAGAGACAATCAAGGGTGACTGGTCAGGTAAGTGTAAGAGCATAGGCCAGAGATGATAGAGACCTGGCTGGAGCAAGTGATGAGTTTGGAGAATAGTAGTATATTTGCAAAATATTTAGAAGCTAGAATAGTTAAGATATGGTGAGTCTTTGGTCTTGCCATAATGGAGCATGAGAGCCATGATGACTTCCAGGGTTTCAATTTAGACCATTGAGTAGATAGTGGCACCATTTATTGAGATAAGAAAAAACTATGGGGCTCCTGGGTGGCTCAGCCAGTTAAGCATCTGACTTCGGCTCAGGTCATGATCTCACAGTTTAGTTTTGTGAGTTCAAGCCCCTCATTGGGCTCTCTGCTGTTAGTGCAGAGCTTGCTTCAGATCCTCTGTTCCCCTCTCTTTCTGCCCCTCCCTCTCTTTACTTTTTCTCTCTCTCAGAAAAAAAAAGCATTAAAAATTTTTAAAAAAGAGAAAACTGAAAGAGGAGCCAGTCGTATGTGGGTGAATGGAGGGAAGATGACAAATTCAGCTGTGGACAAAGTTTGAGGCAGCTGTGAGGTATACAAGGAGAAACGTCAAGCAGGCAGTGAAATAGATGGCACTGTGATGCTCAGTGGAACTCTTCATACAAATTAAGCCATCTTCCTAAGGAGTGAGTCAAGTGAAAGACTTGGAATAGAGTCCCAAGGTACTCTTACCATTTAAGTGCCAGATTGAGAAGAAGCCAGGAAAAGTGACCAAGGATTAGAGAGGTAAGAGCAACATCAGAATGTGTGATGCTATGGAAGGCCTTGATGAAATGGTCTTAAACAAAACTATCCATGAAGTAGTAGTCAGATTTTAAGTAGAGAACATCACTCAGCAATTAAAGTTCTGATATTTCCCCTCCTTCATTAGGAAATTGTGTACAGTAGGCCCTTCTTACCAAAGTGGATACATTCCAAGACACCCAGTGGATATCTAAAACTGTGGATGGTATCAAACTCTATGTATACTATGTTTTTCCTATGATAAAACTTAATTTAGAAATTAGGCAAAGTAAGATATTAACAATAAGAACTATTAATAAAATAAAGCAATATACTGCAATGAAAGTTCTGTGAATGTGATCTTTCTCTCAAAATATATTGTACTCACACTTCTTGTGATGATGTGAAATGATAAAATGTCTACAAGATGAGATAAGGTGACATTAATGTCATAGGAATTATAGGCTATTATTGATCTGACCATTTGTCAGAAGTGGGATCATGTGCTTTCAGACTGAGGTTGACTATAGGTAACTGAAACCATGGAAAACAAAACCATGGGTAAGAGGGGCTTATTGTATCAACATTTCTTGGGGAAAAAACACCTCCTCAAATCCCAACCTTAAAAATGACTATTTTTTTTCATATTAGTATTTTATACTTCAATATTTGTTTGTTTGTCTATTAGGTAGGGTTCACACCCAGCATGGAGCCCGGCGAGGGGTTTGAACTCACAATCCTGAGATCAAGACCCAAGCTGAGATCAAGAGTCAGATGTTTAACTGACTGAGCCACTCAGAACCCCCTTCAATATTTGTTTATAATGCATAACCATTATTGTACTGTTGGAGTTATAATAGATGTATTTTACTTTTCCCTTTTAAAGTGAAAGGAATTTATGACTTCATAATTATCATTTTAGTGGCTATATAATGTTCCATTTTATAGCATCTTAGAGATTTATAAAAGGATATGGCTGACTCCACTAAAACTATAGGAAGAAAAAAAACTACAGGAAGATAAAGTTTTTCTCATAACCCACTCTCCTTTACCGTAAAGATCATTTTAAAGAGTTAAAAAAACACAGAAGCAAATGAGCCTATCAGTAATGTCTTCTGGAGTTTAAATACAGATAAACAAATTCCAATATGTTGCATTTTCAACTTCATACATAATTTGAATGACATCCTAGGAAGAACAGGGTTAACCCAGAGGGAGACATGTTTATTCTGTTGATCCTTGAAATACAAAGACTCGGTTCATAGCTAAACTAGGGAACTGAAGACCAATATATCACCTTGATGCACATTGTTCTGAATCTTCAACAACTGATAATGAAGTCAAGGGCAAGAGTAAATGATGCTTTTATGTAATGCCATTAAATCTTAAAAACTATTAAAAATATTTTTCTTTAATTATTTTCTACTATAGTCTTTTCTTTATGTAAATTTTTCAAATTCTATTTTACTTCCATCATTTCATTTTAGTCTACTTCAGTGTATTCATTTTTTCCAAATCCTCAAATGATATCCTTCCCCCCCTTTTTTCTCTACTCTATCAAACCACTATCAACACTCAGACCAAAACACACCTAGGATCTAGCATCATTTATTCGATTTTTTTGTGTGTGTGTGTTTTTAATTTTTTAATTTTAATATTTTTTTAATTTTAATTTTTCTACCTCATTGATTTCTTTTCTCCCTGCAAAATGATGAAACAAAGAAATTCACCCCAAAAGAAAGAGCACAAAGAAACGACAGCCAGGGATTTAACCAACACAGATACAAGCAAGATGTCTGAACCAGAATTTAGAATCACAATAATAAGAATACTAGCTGGAGTCTAAAATAGATTAGAATCCCTTTCTACAGAGATAAAAGAAGTAAAAAATAGCCAGAATGAAATTAAAAATGCTATGACTAAGCTGCAATCACGGATGGATGCAGCGGCGGCAAGGAGGGATGAGGCAGAACAGAGAATCAGCGACATAGAGGACAAACTTATCAAGAATAATGAAGCAGAAAAAAAAAGAGAGATTAAGGCAAAAGAGCACGATATAAGAACCAGAGAAATCAGTGACTCATTAAAAAGGAACAATATCAGAATCATAGTGGTCCCACAAGAGGAAGAGAGAGAAATAGGGGTAGAAGGTTTATGTGAGCAAATCATAGCGGAAAACTTCCCTAACCTGGGGAAAGACACAGACATCAAAATCCGGGAAACACAGAGGACTCCCATGGATTCAACAAAAACCGACCATCAACAAGGCACATCATAGTCAAATTCACAAAACTCAGGCAAGGAGAGGATCATGAAAGCAGCAAGGGAAAAAAGTCCCTAACCTACAAGGGAAGACAGATTAGGTTTGCAGCAGACCTATCCACAGTAACTTGGCAGGCCAGAAAGGATTGGCAGGATATATTAATGTGCTGAATCAGAAAATATGCAGCCAAGAATTCTATATCCAGCAAGGCTGTCATTCAAAATAGAGGGATAAAAAGTTTCCTAGACAAACAAAAATTAAAGGAGTTTATGACCACTAAACCAGCCCTGCAAGAAATTTTAAGGGGGACTCTCTGAGGGGAGAAAAGATGAAAAGATAAATAAATAAATAAACACATACATACATACCTACCAAACGCAACAAAGATTAGAAAGGACAAAAGAACACCACCAGAAACTCCAACTCTACAAGCATCGTAATGGCAATAAATTCCTATCTTTCATTACTCACTTTAAACATCAATGGACTAAATGCTCCAATCAAAAGACACAGGGTAACATAATGGATAAGAAAACAAGATCCATCTATATGCTGTTTACAAGAGACCCACTTTAGATCTAAAGACGCCTCCAGTTTGAAAGTAAGGGGACAGAGAACCATCTATCATGCTAATGGTTGACAAAAGAAAGCTGGAGTAGTCATACTTATATCAGACAATCTAGACTTTAAAGATTGTATCAAGAGATACAGAAGGACATTATATCATTATCAAGGTCTTCCACCAAGAAGACCTAACAATTATAAACATTTATGAACCAAATGTGGAGCACCCAAATATATAAATCAATTAATCACAAACATAAAGAAACTCTTTGATAGTAATACCATAATAGTAGCAGACTTCAACACCCCACTCACAGCAATAGACAGATCATCTGATCATCTAATAAAAAAATCAACAAGGAAAATGCCTTTGAATGAGACACTGGACCAGATGGACTTAACAGGTATGTTCAGAACATTTCATCCTAAAGCAGCAGAATATACATTTTTCTCCAGTGCACATGGAATATTCTCCAGAATAGACCATATACTGGGACACAAATCAGCCCTCAGCAAGTACAAAAAGATCAAGATCATACCATGCATATTTTCAGACCACAACGCTATGAAACTCGAAATCAACCACAAGAAAAAATTTGGAAAGATAACAAATACTTGGAGACTGAAGAAATGCTACTAAAGAATGAATGGGCTTACCAAGAAGCTAAAGAGGAAATTAAAAACTACATGGAATCAATTAAAATGATAACACTACAACCCAAAACCTCTGGGATGCAGCAAAGGCAGTCATAAGAGTAAAGTATATAGCAATCCAGGCCTTCCTAAAGAAGGAAGAAAGATCTCAGATACACAACCTAACCTTAAGCCTTAAGGAGCTGGAAAAAAAACAGCAAATAAAACCCCAAACCAGCAGAAGACAGGAAATAATAAAGATTAGAGCAGAAATTAATGCTATCGAAACAAAAAACAAAACAAAACAACAACAAAAAAAGCAGTAGAACAGATCAATGAAACCAGAAGCTGGTTCTTTGAAAGAATCAACAAAATTGATAAACGACTAGCCAGTTTGATCAAAAAGAAAAATGAAAGGACCCAAGTAAATAAACTGAAGAATGAAAGAGGAGAGATCACAACCAACACAGCAGAAATAAAAACAATAATAAGATAATATTATGAGCAATTATATGCCAATAAAATGGGCAATCTGGAAGAAATGGACAAATTTCTACAAACATATACCCTACTAAAACTGAAACAGGAAGAAATCGCAAATTTGAACAGACCCATAACCAGTAAGGAAATTGAATTAGTAATCAAAAATCTGCCAAAACACAAGAGTCCAGGGCCAGATGGATTTCCAGGGGAATTCTACCAACCATTTAAGGAAGAGTTAACACCTATTCTCTTGAAGGCGTTCCAAAAAATGGAAATGGAAGGAAAACTTCCAAGCTCTTTCTATGAAGCCAGCATTACCTTGATTCCAAAACCAACAGAGACCCCACTAAAAAGGAGAACTACAGACCAATTTTCCTAATGAACATGGAAGTAAAAATCCTCAAGAAGATATTAGCCAACAGGATCCAACAATACATTAAAAAAATATTCACCGTGACCAAGTGGGATTTATACCTGGGATGCAGGGCTGCTTCAATATCTGCCAAACAATCAATGTGATTCATCACGTCAATAAAAGAAAGGACAAGAACCATATGATCCTCCCAATAGATGCAAAGAAAGCATTTGACAAAGTACAGCATCCTTTCTTGATAAAAACCCTCAATAAAGGAGGGATAGAAGGAGCATACCTCGAGATCATAAAAGCCATATATGAAAGACCCAACACTAATATCATCCTCAGTGGGGAAAAACTGAGAGCTTTCCCCCCAAGGTGAGGAACGAGACAGGGATGTCCACTCTCGCCACTGTTATTCAACATACTATTGGAAGTCTTAGCCTCTGCAATCAGACAACACAAAGAAATAAAAGGCATCCACATCAGCCAGGAGGAGGTTCAAACTTTCACTCTTCACAGATGACATGACACTCTATATGGAAAACCCAAAATATTCCACCAAAAAACTGCTAAACTGATCCATGAATTCAGCAAAGTGGCAGGATATAAAATCAATGCACCAAAATCAGTTGCATTCCTATACACCAACAATGAAGCAATAGAAAGAGAAATCAAGGAATCGATCCCATTTACAATTGCACCAAAAGCCATAAAATACCTAGAATAAATCTAACCAAAGAGGTGAAAAATCTATACACTGAAAAGTATAGAAAGCTTATGAAAGAAATTGAAGAAGACACCAAAAAATGGAAAAAGATTCCATGCTCCTGGATAGGAAGAACAAACATTGTTAAAATGTTGATACTACCCAAAGCAATCTACATATTCAATGCAATCCCTATCAAAATAACACCAGCATTCTTCACAGAGCTAGAACAAACAATCCTAAAATTTGTATGGAACCAGAAAAGACCCCGAATAGTCAAAGCAATCTTGAAAAAGTAAACCAAAGCAGGAGACATCACAATCCCGGACTTCAAGCTATACTACAAAGCTGTAATCATCAAGACAGTATGGTACTGGCACAAGAACAGACACTCAGATCAATGGAAGAGAATAGAGAACCCGGAAATGGACCCACAAACGTATGGCCAACTAATCTTTGACAAAGCAGGAAAGAATATCCAATGGAATAAAGACAGTCTCTTCAGCAAATGGTGCTGGGAAAACTGGACAGCAACATGCAGAAGAATGAACCTGGACCACTTTCCTACACCATACACAAAAATAAACTCAAAATGGATGAAAGACCTAAACCTAAGACGGGAGGCCATCAAAATCCTCGAGGAGAAAGCAGGCAAAAACCTCTTTGATCTTGCCCGCAGCAACTTCTTACTCAACACGTCTCCGGAAGCAAGGGAAACAAAAGCAAAAATGAACTACTGGGATCTCATCAAAATAAAAAGCTTCTTTCTGCACAGCAAAGGAAACAATCAGCAAAACGAAAAGGCAACTGACAGAATGGGAGAAGATATTTGCAAATGACCTGTCAGATAAAGGGTTAGTATCCAAAATCTACAAAGAACTTATCAAACTCAACACCCAAAAAACAAATAATCCAGTGAAGAAATGGGCAAAAGACCTGAATAGACACTTCTCCAAAGAAGACATCCAGATGGCCAACTGACACATGAAAAAATGCTCAACATCACTCATCAGGGAAATACAAATCAAAACCACAATGAGATACCACCTTACCCCTGTCAGAATGGCTAACATTAACAACTCAGGCAACAACAGACGTTGGCAAGGATGCGGAGAAAGAGGATCTCTTTGCATTGTTGGTGGGAATGCAAGCTGGTGCAGTCACTCTGGAAAACAGTATGGAGGTTCCTCAAAAAACTAAAAATAGAACTACC
Organism: Felis catus; assembly: GCF_018350175.1. Taxonomy (NCBI): domain Eukaryota; kingdom Metazoa; phylum Chordata; class Mammalia; order Carnivora; family Felidae; genus Felis; species Felis catus. The sequence goes on from NC_058375.1 coordinate 188,455,119, forward strand.
CTATGTCCCAGCAATTGCACTACTAGGTATTTAGCCAAGGGATACAGGTATGCTGTTTCGAAGGGACACACGCACCCCAATGTTTACAGCAGCACTATCAACAACAGCCAAAGTATGGAAAGAGCCCAAATGTCCATCAATGGATGAATGGATAAAGATGTGGTGTATATATATATATATATATATATATATATATATATATATGAATGAAATCTTGCCATTTGCAACTACGTGGATGGAATTGGAGGGTATTATGCTAAGCAAAATTAGTCAGAGAATGACAAATATCATATGACTTCACTCATATGAGGACTTTGAGATACAAAGATGAACATAAGGGAAGGGAAACAAAAATAATACAAAAACAGGGAGGGGGACAAAACAGAAGAGACCCATAAATATGGAGAACAAACTGAGGGTGGGAGGCGTTGTGGGGGGGGGGTGGGCTAAATGGGTAAGGGGCACTAAGGAATCTACTCCTGAAATCATTGTTGCACTATATGCTAACTAATTTGGATGTAAATTAAAAAAAAAAACTTAAAAACTAACTGGAGAGCTCTAAGGTATCCAAGAACCTTACACACATATGTATATATGTATAACATATATGTATATGCATATGTATGTATATAGCATTCTGTTGATTTCATACCTTCAAAGTTTTATTTACAAGCCATCACAAATACCCTTTCGTACAAAGGGGTTGAAATGGTTAATACCTGCTTCAGTTAAAGTGCTTTCATTTGTTTAAAGTTAAGCTCTAAACTGATGAGTGAGATAAGCTGAAAAATAGGCATTTTATGGAACTGTGGAGTTTTTCCTATGGGAAGCATGACTAGAAGCAAAAGGTAAACTCACGATTGAGCTAAGGACTTGTAACTCTTTGATCTAATGAAATTATGTTCTGAAATCAGTACTTTAGCTCAGAAAAGCTGAGAGTGTCTTGTCACTGACAAATAACTCTCTAGTTTGGTGACATCAAAAGTAATTTATCAGGTACACATGAAAATAATATAACATTGTGTATCAACTAAGTCAAATAAAAATTTTTTATTTAAAAAAAGGAAAATAAAAGCACTGAGGATGGAGGGATGCATTAAAAGGGTAGGCAAAAATATAATAATCTTCAACTCATAAGGAAGAGTAACTGATCAGGAAGTTCAAAACAAGAGGGCTGTTGAACTCAGTTTAATTCAGTAAGTATGTATTGAGCTCCTACTTTGTGCAGTACAAAGTGTCTAATACAGCATCCATGACATCTTTTTTTTTAATGTTTATTTTATTTTTGATAGAGCAGGGGAGGGGCAGAGAGAGAGAGGAACAGAGAGAGGATCCCTAGCAGGCCCCATGCCAACAGCAGAGAGCCCAATGCGGGGCTTGAGCACACAAACGGAGAGATCATGACCTGAGCCTAAGTGGGATGCTTAACCAACTGAGACACCCAGGCGCCCCAACATCTTTATGTAAAGGTTTGTTCTCTCTTATGCATTAAGATGGGACTTCACTCTGCACGGATCGTGTTGGCAGTTTCCTGTGTCCTGTCTCATGAGAAGGTATTTTTGTCTTACCACAGGTTGTGGGGTTTGGTAGTAATGCCAGATATATCCAGAGCACTAGTCAACTTAAGGCAGTTCATTAGCTAAGGACTTGGGTGCTTTTTGTGGTAGGGGAGAGAGGAGGAATGGGTGATAAGGAGAGATGTGGGCCTCTGAATCACATGGAGACTCTGGAATTATTGAGGATCTTACACACCATATTTTCATTTTAACCCTTGATTAAAAATCACAATTGTATGAAGGGGATGGTTCTGTATTTTTCAGATAAGGAAACTGGGTAGTGATCTATCTAAGGTCACAGAGTAAGTGGTGGGTCAGGGATCTGAATCTCCTCTCCAGGTCTTCAAAGCTTTCCTCCAAGTGCACAGGGTCCCAGTAGAATTTCAGGTCCAGAGTGAATCATATTGTGCCCTCCACTCTCACATTTTTACAAGACGAAGTCTGTCTAGAATGTACATCTAATAAAGTAGTAGAAAGTGATCACGTACCGGCAGTTTATAGCCTGAGAAGTGAATATGTGGTGTAATAAGTCTTTTTTTTTTTTGTCTTGATGAGGCTCTCCAAACGTTATTTCAGGCCAGTGTTACTGCCTGTCTTCCTAAATGCTTGCCCATACTACAAAGACGTGTTTCCCCCGTTAGACAAAAATACTAATGTCTGGTCCAGTTCTGTCTCAAATAACGATGTGAGGATCAAATAAAGCCCTTTGTAAACTATGGCACTTTACACACTTGTAAGGTAGCACACATTTTTCCAAGGTATCAAGAAACTGAAGTAGCTGATTAAAGTAAATTCTTTATTACTTGAGATACAGGAGGGTAGCAATAGCATTTGGTTACTGGACTTTATAGAGACAATCTAAAACCACATTCTAACTAGCAATTTTAATCTGAGATTTGGCTTTTTGTAGAGGTTTTTAAAAAAGGAGACGAGATGTAAAATGCCAATACACTAAATTTCTCCTTTGAGCTCTGTCCAAACATTGACTTTGGACAGAACAAAAAGACGCACTTACACATCCTCTGCACGTTGAGACTGAGGTAAGGAAATGAGCTATGGGGGAAAAGACTTCAGACCTCCTTGGTGACCGTTCTCGTTCGGGACGTTCCCTTCGGCAATAATCCAGAGTATGAGTCCCTAGGGCTCCCCCCAGTGGGAAGGGAAAGACGCGCGTGGCCAGGCTCGCGTACGCGTACACTCACGTGTGCACACACACACACACACGCACATAGACACACGCTCGCGCGCGCGTACACTACACATACACACCGACTGTTTCCTCCGCTCCCCCTCCCCCCGGGGGGCGGGGTCTCTTTCTCTTTAAAGAGCAGACGGTCTTATTGCAAACCCTGGCTCTCTAAGGCCCTGGGGGCCCGGGACCCGAGCTGCTCGCAGCCAATGGACGCGGTGGAGCGGCTCGAGCGCGGCTGACGCTACACCAATGGGCGTTAGCGGGGGGCGGGGGCAGCGGAGGAGACACTATTGTTGATGAGGAGGAGCGGCGGCGGCGGCGGCGGCGGCTGCTGCACCACCTCGTTGCTGCCGGCCGCGGCCCGGGCGCCCCCTGCTCCACGGATTCCGGCCTCGCCACCCGTCGCGGGGACCTTCCCTCCGGCCTCGAGAATCCAATCCCTGCATCCCAACAACAACAAACCTCCCCCCGTCTCGCCCAGTCACCGGGGAGGGGGGGGACCATGTCCCAGCGGGTGAGGCGCAATGGGTCCCCCACGCCGGCCGGCTCCCTCGGGGGCGGTGCGGTCGCCACGGCTGGGGGAGCCGGGAGCCGCCTGCAACCCATGAGGGCGACGGTTCCGTTCCAGCTGAAGCAGCAGCAGCAACATGGCAGCCCCACGCGGAGCAACGGCGGCGGCGGCGGCAACAACGGCGGCTGCTGTGGTGGCGCCTCAGGCCCCTCAGGCGGCGTCGGCGGCGGGGGCCCGCGCACCGCCTCGCGCAGCACTAGCCCCACGCGCGGCGGCGGGAGTGCGGCCGCGCGCACCAGCCCCACAGTAGCTACGCAGACGGGCGCGTCCGCGACGTCCACGCGAGGAACCAGCCCCACGCGCGGCGCCGCGCCCGGGGCTCGCGGGAGCCCCCCACGGCCGCAGCCCCCGCCGCCGCTGCTGGGCACTGTTTCGTCTCCTAGCTCCTCGCCCACCCACCTGTGGACTGGCGAGGTGAGCACGGCCCCACCCCCAGCCCGCGTCCGGCACCGGAGAAGGTCCCCGGAGCAAAGCCGTAGCTCCCCAGAGAGGAGGAGCCCAAGCGCCCCGGTTTGCAAAGCAGGTACGTGCTGGGAGCCGAGCGGCTACGGGAAGGGAGTAGGAAGGGGTCCTGGGCGCGCGCCGCTTTCGTGCGGGGATTGCGGCGCTACAGCGTAGCCCGGGCGGGCGGGGGGCGGGGCGGGGGGCGGGGCGGGGGGCGGGGCCGGGGTGGTGCGGTGCCGCCTTCCCCGGGCAAGCCCCGCGCCCTCTCCACCGCTCTCTGTTTGTCTCATTCATTGCTCTGCCGACCTTGCGCGGGTCTCTGATAGTGCAGGTGCAGCTGCTAACCTTCTGCTTGGGCTTGGGCTGATACGTGTTAATGATAAACCTGGGATTCTGGCCGCCCGTTGGTTACTGCTAACCCTTTCGTGGGGGTGAGGCTAGGAGTGGTTTGTCGCTTTGTTTTAGTGACCTGGTTAATGTTACTATAGCACATGTCTGCTGCTAAGTATTTCTTTTGTAAAACAGTTTCAGATTGTAAAGACTGAATTCATTAGCATAGCAAATTTGGATCCCTGAAGAGACGTGAGACTGGCAACGTGTTAGTATTTCCTTAGACCTGATACGTGGGTAGCAAGAAAACTCTATAAGCTTTGTCTTAGAGTCCGGGTGTATTTCTGATATACTGATTTTATTTAGATGTAAAGCCATTTATTTAAAAAAAAAGATCAACGTTTTTCTCTTATTATTTTAGGGACAACTCCCCCCCTCCCCCAAAAAAAACAAAAAACAAAACAAAAAAAACCCTGTTGTTTTTCTGTGTACTTGGAAGCTTTTTTGGAAAAGGTCCTGAATGGGACTGTTGGGTTTCACTGGAGTCATTCATAAAGAGTAACTTAAAAGATTCAAATTATGAAAGTGGAAAGAAAATTTGTCATTCAGTTGTCTTTCTGTTAGAATCTAGTGTAAAAAACAAATGGATGGTTTTTGGTTTATGCAGTTATACTGATGATATATACCTTTGTTTTTCCCTTGTCTGGGGGAATTTCTTTAGAATCTTTCATGCAGAATTGCTGTGAATTTCAGGAAATTTAGTACAGAAGTACTTCTCAACCAAATAAAACAGATTAAGTGGCTTCAAGGGTTCATTCAGAAATGCAGGGAGTAGGATGACTCTTACTGTTTATTTTATCAAAGATTTTAGATAGTGGATACATTTTTGGGAGAGATTGGCCTAAAAAATGATCAATAGTGTTTTCTAATTAGAATGAGAATATGGTTTTAAACCCGTTTGAAAATGCATTGTTGTGTTTTCTTTAAACTTCGATTGTTAAAGGTACTAGAATCCTCCTTCCCCTCAAAATATAGTTATCACTTTACTGAGCTCCTACTGTATGGTTGGTAATTTACCTACAAGATCTCATTTTAACTTTCACAGCAGGTTTTAGAGAGATTAAGTAGCAAGTGACAAGATACTTGAATTTTGCTGGATGGTACTCCAAAACCGTGTCTTTCACATTATATCAAGGAGGTAGGTTCATGATGTATAAGACAGGATCTGGGATATATATAACATACTAAAATCACATGTGTTTTTGAAGCAACTTTTAGAGGTATCTGGTGAACGTAATTACTTCAATTTACCTTCAACCTTCTGGAGCTGGTATAGTGTGGCAAGTGGAAGGGAAGAAGGGGGTGGTGACTGCAATCTCATAACAGAATCTGGCTGCCCTCTCAACTATGTGGCCCTTAAAGCAGAGCAGAAACCTGAGGAGAGCCCAGTTAAGTATTGGCAAAGAGTGGAAGAAGGTGGTCTTTTCTTCTTTGTTTAGGATTTATTTTCTCGGATCTTGGTCTCATGTGCCCACTCTTCATGTTTCCCAAAGCTCCCTGTCTTAGGCTGTCATTCCAGTCCTGCTATAAAAGTAACCTTTTTCAAAAGCTTCCCCTGTCCCCCCACCGAAAAACTTCCCAGAAAATAAAAAAAACATTTTCTTCCAGTATGGTATGCTCAACTATGTGTGAAAGGAATAGTGTGGGTCATTAAGTTTTACTGAAGTGAATGTCTGATAGCTTCTTTCCTTGAAACGTCTCATTTCACTCTAGTGAACTTTCATGCAGATAGGACTTTCAGATTTTATATTTCAAGTCTTAATAGCACAAACTAGATAATTTGCTATTTTTCTCAGACTAAATCTGGAAGGAGAGAAGAGGGGAAAAAGAATCTTTTTGATCCCTGGGACTCTTTGATTAAAGGGAAATTATCACCAGTTTGCAGCCTTAGTGAAATGTAGAAGTCCTTACTGGTAGAAGGGAATGGTCTGTAGTTCGTAAACCTCATATGACTCAAATTCCAAGGATCATCTAGATACGGCCTCCAACTTCAAGGTGTCTATCAGATGAACTGGATGCTTTAATCTTTGTTTAGGGATCCAATATCTGAAAGCCTCTGAGTTGAAGGTCTTAGAATCTTTGGAGGGGAGTCTCTACTTTGCCAGGGTTAGATGTAATAACTGGCTAACCCAGAATTTTTTCTCGTGACTACTATTAAGGTAAACCAAGCACCTATCCCTGACATGTTTTAAACTTCTCACCTTCAAGGGCCTGCCATCTCCATGGCAAAGTGGCTTGCCATTAGGAACTGATCTCAGTTAGAGAAGGTAACCAGGCAACAGTGTTAACTGTAGACAAAATGAGGAAGGAGGTGAGGTTTGTTTTTGTGCTTTCTCTCCTTTTGTCTTTTTTTTTTAATTTTTTTAATGTTTATTTATCTTTGAGAGAGAGTGTGCAAGGCAGGCTGCAGGCTCTGAGTTGGCAGCACAGAGCCCAGTGTGTGGCTCAGACCCATGAACTGTGAGATCATGACCTGAGCTGAAGTTGGATGCTTAACCAACTGAGCCACCCAGGCGCCCCCTACTCCTTTTGTCTTGATAAAATGACAAGTGTATTACAAATGGAGAGGTGGCATATTTGGAGCACAGGCTTTGAATAGACAGTCTAGGTTAAATATTTGTATTCCACCACTTAGAAGGCATGTGATATGGGGAAGTGAATAACTTTGTAACATTTAACTTACTTTTTAAAAAAAATATTTTTTTATTGTTATTTTTAACATTTATTTATTTTTGAGAGACAGCATGAGCAGGGGGAGGGGCAGAGAGCGAGGGAGACACAGAATCCGAAGCAGGCTCCAGGCTCTGAGCTGTCAGCACAGAGCCCGATGTGGGGCTCGAACCTATGAACTGTGAGATCGTGACCTGAGCCAAAGTTGGATGCTTAACTGACTGAGCCACCCAGGCGCCCCAGATTTTGTAATTTTTTAAAGTGACCTCTACACCCAATGCTCAGACTCAAAACCCTGAGGTCAAGAGTCATATGCTCCACCAACTGAGCCAGCCAGGTGCCCCTAATCCTTAACTTTCTTATCTGTAAAATAGGTGATGATCAGCATATCTGCTTCATATGGTGGTAAAGATTAAATGAAAGGAAATTGAAAAATCCTCAGCATAGTACCTCAGTATGAAAGTTAGCTATTGTATATCATATTAGTTTTGCTTCTAGTTTTAGTGGATTTAACATAAATTGCCAGTGTAGGCTTAGTTTTCATGGTTGTATGAAATTTCAAATTGGAGAGAACATTGCCTTTGAACATCCAGAACTGTAGCTCAAGTATGGTCTGTGGTTTGTCTGTATCAGAATTACTTGGGGTCCTTGATAATGCAGACTTTGAAAGCCCCCCATCCTCTGATTTTGATTTTACTCTGTATTTGAAAAGCAGTCACTAGAAGCACCAAAGAAAAATAGTTTGAAAACTCACTACAGAAAAGAGTGTTACTACAGTATGTATTTTTGCAGTATGTACTTTTGCAGTGTGGCTGGTATGTAGATAGCAAGTTGTGTTTTTGCTAATTTTTCCCTTACTTGATATGTATTATGTATGAATTTGGTTGTTTATTAGGGTAGGAGACTGGCAAGAGCAGAAACAAGAAGTGGGCTTCTCTGGACTAATAATCTGGAGGTAGGTTACCAGGACTTCATATTTGTGGCATCTTAGACTTCTGCTTTCTAGTACTTTGTGAAGTACACAGCTTTAAGAACTCAGTGTTTCTCTAACATTTGGGAGATTGATGCTAGCTTCATCAGGGGAATCCTTTTGGTTTTTATGTCTGTATTTTACAGTTGGAGATGAGGCAGAGTGGAGTCTTACTATTAGTTCAGTGTCTTGGTTAGCAGAATTTGTATTTAATTCAGTTCTGTAAGCTGTGATTGAACTGCTCTTAGTAACTGCAGTACAAAGATGTAGAAGACACAGGGAACTCCAGAGACTCACAAACCAGCTATGTAAGACATGTACAAAAGCATATAATATGATGAGTGCTCTGGGCTCATAGAGAAGTGAGTAGTTCTGTAGGGAATGGGTATAGAAGTTCAGCCAGAGGAGATGGCTTTTGATTTGGCTTGGAAGGGGAAAAACAGAACTTTATATTTGGATCATAAAGGTGTGAAAATATATATAGGATATTCAGACTTATATGTCTTAAAGTGTAGAGTATTGGATGTAGGAGAAAAGAGGGAACAGTAGAAAAGAAAGTAGAAAGGTAAGTTTTCAGAAAAGCCTTGAAGAGAATATATGAATTAGAATGTATTCCATGGTTAAAAGCTCTGGAGGCAGATTTCCAGGGTTCAAATGTTGGCATTACAACTTGTTTAATTTTAAGTAAATTCACTTCACCTTTAAAAAGGGTATACTAGATAATAGTGTTTGCAGTAGAGGATTATTAGAAGGATAAAATGCTTATAATCTCTGCATGGGTATAGAAATCTCTCAGTATTAGCTGTTTTCATATCATCTTTGCATTCCTCATCATCCAAGGGTTTAGACATTCAAGGTTAATTTGTTAGTAGTGGTAGTATTTACCTTCTTAGAATGTGTAGAGTCTATAATTACTTATAATTTATTTTTATTTTTTTAGAGTGTGAGCAAGGGAGAGGGGTAGAGTGGGAGAGAAGGAATCTTAAAAAAAATTTTTTTTTAATGTTTTCTTATTTTTGAGAGAGAGAGAGAGAGAGACAGAGCATGAACTGGGAAGGGGCAGAGAGAGAAGGAGACACAGAATCCGAAGCAGGCTCCAGGCCCTCAGCTGTCAACACAGAGCCCAACGCAGGGCTCAAACTTACAAACTGCGAGGTTGTGACCTGAGCCAAAGTTAGGTGCTTAACCAACTGAGCCACCCAGGCACCCCAAGAGAGAGAGAATCTTAAGCAGGCTCCATGCTCAGTGTGGAGCCCCCTGTGGGGCTTGATCCCACAACCCTGAGATCATGACCTGAACCGATATCAAAAGTCAGATGCTCAACCAACTGAGCCACACAGGCAACCCAGAGTTTATAATTACTTACGATGAGTAGAGCACAAATTTGAGATGAGAGAAACTGTAGGATAATAACTCACTAAGGCATAGAACACGTGAATTTAGGTGCAGTGGCAGTGGGAATGGCAAGGAAAAAAGAGAGTGAAGAGACTTTGATTTGGTAACCTGTTGGACATAGAGATTGAGAAAGGGTCAGTTGAGGGTAATAGGTTTGGTTGATGATACTAATTGTGATAAGCAACACAGTAGAGAATGCAAATGTGGGAAAAGAAAATGAACAGTGTTTTAGACCTGTTTAGTTTGTACTGTCAGGAAATCCAGGTAATTCCCTAGACTGGAAAATACAGTTTTAGAACTCAGGGGTCCAGTTTGAATTGGGGGCAAGAAATTGGGACTCATTGATTTCAGTAAACATTCATTTAACATGTACTTCAGGCTAGGCATTTACATGTGGGCAATATGTGAAATGATTAGAAGGGATAAGATGATGGGGAGAATGCTGAGGATAGAACTCTGGGAGAAAACAAGCATTTTAAGGGTAGAAAGAAAAGCCAGTGAAGAAGCCTGATCGTGTGGAAGGAGGAGAAATGGTGGAATAGTGTTGAGAAAGCCAAAAGAAAGATTGGATTTCAAGGAGGGGATGATAAAGATTTTCAGATTCTGCCAAGAGAGCAAGTAGGCTGACCTTGGAGAATAGGCTTTTGAATTTGGTATTTCCATCAGTTGATGATCTCTGAGAAAGAGTAGTTTCCGGGGTACACAAGTTGGATTAAAGTGGTGGGTGAGAAAGTAGAGGTAAGGATTATAAATTACTCCTAAAAAGTGCAGGTTACTCTTATATCACTGAAAGGAAGGAAAGTGACAAAACAGGATGCAAAGTTGAGCTAAGGTTCATTTATTTATAGGATAGGAAAAACTTAAGCATGTTTCATAGGTGTGGGGAGGGGATTTATTAGGAGAATGAGACTGCAAGTGTAAGAGAAAATGGAAGTCGTAGATGGAGCAAGGTCATGGAAAATGTGAGAGGCAGTGGGATCCAGCACATGGTAGAGTCTGGAAATCTCAGAAACAACTAAGGACACTTCTTTCTTTGAGGATGGGAAGGTGGTAAGGGTGGGTTAAAATGATAGATAACTTAGCAATAGAAGGGAAGGAAGCAGTAGAAGGGAAGGAAGTTGAGAAAGACAGCTACTTCCATTTCCAAACTACTTGAAGAAAAAAATAGCATGTTTGTCTTAATACTATATTTTTAAATTTAAATTTTGTTTTTATTAAAGTACATGTATGTAATTAAAAATATCAAAGAGCACTGGGGGCACCTGGCTAGTTCAGCTGGTAGAGGGTTCGACTCTTGATTTCAGGGTTGTGAGTTCAAGCCCTGTGTTGGGTGTAGAGATTACTTAACAGATCTTTAAAAAGAAAAATAACACTGAACTTACAATGAAATAAAATGTTTTCCTGACACACCTCTCTCCACTCCTACTTCCTGCCTCCTAGAGACAGTCACTTTCAACTCTTGGTAGTCTTTGTTTCTGGGAAATTTTTTCTATCATTTCTCCTTTCTGTTATCTTTTTTTTTTAATCTTTTTGGAACCCCTGCTATATGGGACCTCTTGAATTGAGCTAGTACTTTTTAAATTTCTGCTAGTTTCCATCTCTGTACCTTTTTGTTCTTCTTTCGAGCAGATTTGTTTTATCTTCTGTCTTTTCAATTGATTTTTAAATCCTGGTCATTATATTTTCATTTTTCAAGAGAACTTACCTTGCTGTCTTATTAGTCCTTGTCTTGTCAGGATTTTCTAAAAACGTTTATAAAAGGTATAAATACCATCAAAGTTATTATTTTTTTGCCCTCTGCATTATCTTCAGAGCTCCTTTTGTCTTGAGCTTTGTCATGTTGAAACTGTCATTCGTTTTCTATTAATATTTAAATAAGAGACAAAAATGCTGATCAGGTGTTCTTTCTGACTAGGTTAGGCTGGTAGACTGGAGGATCTTAAAGGAGAATGATGATGCAAGGACTCTCTAATGTAGGGTTTTTCTGCCAGCTTTCCCAGGGGAGAGTCCTACAGTATCATGCCTGAGGATATGTCTGGTGTCTTCAAGTCCAGAGCCTGCCTAGTTAATCTCTCTAGAGCAGTTTTTTCCATCTTTTCGCTCTGGAGAAACCCTTGGAATAATTTTCATTTCTCAAGAAACCTTTGCTTTTCATGATCAGTAAGTTGAGATATAGTGGTGTGGTGGTAATCAGTGATCTTCTGAGTACAGATTGATTTCTTGTGGATCTACTTGGCCAGTGTATTATAAGCTTATTCATTTTGTGTAATTTCCCCCTCTACCTCTTCTTGGGAAAAAACATAGTTAAGCTTAGCCTCTTTTTTCTTTTCTCTTCTCTTCTCTTCTCTTCTCTTCTCTTCTCTTCTCTTCTCTTCTCTTCTCTTTCTTCCTTTCCTCTCCTCTCCTCTCCTCTCCTCTCCTCTCCTCTCCTCTCCTCTCCTCTCCTTTCCTTTCCTTTCCTTTCCTTTCCCTCCCCTCCTGTTCCTTATGCTCTATACCTAATGTGGGGCTTGAACTCATGACCTAGAGATCAAGAGTAGCATACTCCACTGACTAAGCCAGCTGGACGCCCCAATCTCTTTCCTATGCATAGATTTTCAAAACTCATAAGGCAACCACAACACATTTTGATTAAATACTTGGGTTAAACCAATGAGATTAATTTTTCTAAAGGCAGACTTAGTAGATTTATTTTTTTGATAAATGTTTATTTTGATAGGGAGAGAGAGAGGGAGAGAATCTCAAGTGGGCTCTGCGCTGGCAGCACAGAGCCCAGTGTGGGGCTTGATCCTACAGTGAACTGCGAGACCATGACCTGAGCTGAAATCAAGAGTCAGACGCTTAACTGACTGAGCCATTCAGGCACCCCTCAGTAGATTTAATTTAAATAAAGTTAGTAAAGTTAGTTTTTTACAATATGGAAATTTATTGACAAAGTTGTATAATAAAGCTATGGAAACCATAAGCCAAGATAATATGAAGAAAATTTAGTCTGAGACAATTTGCATAATAGTTTGAAAAAATTCTGAGTAACATGATCTGTCTCAAATATAAGTTATGCAGAATTATATATGTTTGTTTCTTGGTATCTTTTATGTAGACTTATACTTAAAAAAGTGATGTTTCAAAAATAAAAACAAAATTTATCTCTTTAAGGCAAAACATTTACTTGGGTGTTTTTATTTTGCTGTACAAATAAAACTCAATTTGGAGTTGAACTTGAAATGAGCACACTCACATTTCATTTTCAGATGAAATGAAACACTTCTTTCCTTGCTTTTGATGCTTGTTAAACAAGAAAAAGTTTGTTTATTCATATAAGAAGTTGAAAATGCAGCAAATTATTCGTTGCTTTCCTTTGAATGGCAAGGCACTTTTTTTTTTGCACAGACATTTAGAACTTCTACCAGCCAGATCAAGAAACCTTGGGTTGAGCTTATAATTAGACTGCAGCTAATTTACCACAAACATTTGCTTTCAAAACTTTGTTGAAACATCTTTCCTACTGTTGTCTCTTTTCCTGTCTGTTGTCCTTTATGGGTTATACCTTTTTACTTCTTCAGTATTCTAGGAAGTCTTTGATACTCTTTCTGTTAAAGGTTTGCATGCAGTGGAGGTGAAATAACCTGTGGTTTATTGCCCACAATTTCTACATGACATTTTAAATTGACCATTCTTCTTTATTAACTAGTTAATTTTTAATATTTTTTTGGAGTTCTTGCTCTCAAAGAGCTGATTTTGTAGTTGTATGCTATAGTCTACCTACCAGCATGTATTCCTTCCCTCCTTCCATCCTTTCTTTCTCTGCAGATAATATATACACATGATAAAAATTATAAATGATAAAAGAAAATACAATAAAAAGTCTTCCCCCTACTTTAAGTTCATTATTCTCAGAGAAATCCAGGTAGCTCTTTCTTTTATATTATTCCAGAATTATTATGTGCATATACAAATATGTAGATCTGTTACTGTGCATATAGGTTTATTATGTACCAGACATTATTTTATCAGGCTTTTGTTTGAACAGTTAGATCATTTCCAGTATTTTGCTGTTAAATGGTTTACTATGTTGAATATTCTTGTTTATACTTCGTGTACTTATATATATGAGTTTATCTGTAGGATGAATTCTTAGAAATGAAATTTCTTGACCAGAGGTACACATTTTTCTTTCAGTTGTCGGATATATTTCAGGACTTGACATCAGCTCATAGTTGACTTCCAGCCTATGTTTTTCTCTTCTATCTTTTGAGGTTTTTTTTTTTTTTTTATGATTCCGTTTTATCTCCACTATTAGTTTTTAGTTATCTCTCTTTTTACTGTGCTGTTAGTGGTTGCACTCAAGCAGTGCTGTCCCAGAGAACTCCCTGCAGTGATGGATATGTTCTGTCTGTGTTGTCTAATATTTCATTTTAGAATCTTCCGTTCCCTGCCTTTCATCCTTTGTGCTATCATTGTCAAATATTTTGCTTCTCCATTAGAAGTCCTACAATACATTATTACTGTTTTTACTTTAAATGATTAATTATCTTTTATTAAGCAATTAAAAGTAAGAAAATTTTATATTTGCTCATTTTTATCATCTTGAGCACTCTGTGTGAAATAGAGTGGTTGTAGTGTGAATGAAAAAGGGCTTATTTGAGAAGCAAAGAATTGATAGGATTTGTTAACTGATTACATTTGAAGGATGAAGGAGATGAGAGAGCATAATGATGGCTGAGGTTTTGAACCTACTTGGGTGATAAAGTTAATAATGTTGTCATTAACTGGTTTCATAACTGCTTTTATATTCTGTATGCATACAGAGTAGATCATAAACTTTTGGAGCATAGTGCACTTACTTTTTTTTTTTTTTTTTTTTTTAATTTTTAGAGACAGTGAGAGCAAAAGCGTGTGAAGGAGAGGGGCAGAGAGAGAGAATCTTAAGCAGGCTCTGTGCTCATCATCAAGCCTGATGCGGGGCTTGAATCCCACGACCCCGGGATCATGACCTGAGCCAAAATCAAGAGTCAGACGTTCAGCTGAGCCTGAATATATTCAAAAGTAATATAATAATACAGACATTTTGAAAGATAAAGAACAACTTTTTTTTTTACACATACTCTTCTAATTTACTATTCTTTTCTCTCTCTCTCTCTTTTTTTTTTTTTTTTTAAGTTTATTTATTTTGAGATAGAGCAAACAGGAGAGGGGCAGAGAGATTGGGAGAGGGAGAGAATCCCAAGCAGGCTCCATACAGAGCCTGATGTGGGGCCCAGCTCATGAACCATGAGATCATGAACTGAGCCAAAATCAAGAATCAGATGCTTAAGTGACTGAGCCACTCAGGCGCCCCTCTAATTTACCATTTCTTAAAAATTATTTTACTTGGTGTTATACTAAGATTTACTGAGCTCTAGCTAGTAGTTTCTGGGAAACCATTTCACATTAATCATGTTTTCCCATTGTGCATGTACTGATATTTCTAAAGATAAGGATGAATGATGTTTGTTTATATTATTTTAGAACTCAAGCTCACTAGCTTATAAGGTATTAAGAAGACATCCCTGACCTTACAGACTTTAGAATTAAAGAGAGAGGCAATGTAGAATTTTGCACACTTCAGGGGTTAGCAGTAAAGACAAGAAAATACATAAGATTAGAAAGGAGTAGTATTTAATGGTAAAAGCCTGATAATGGCCATATGGGACTCAGTTGTGAGTCAGAGTGCTTTATGTGCAGTCAGGGATTGCTAGGTGATTTGTAGGTAGACATTTTTCACTTCTCTAGAAAACAGTTGCCATTATTGATATCCCTAAGAATTCTTGGAACATCTGCTCCTGGAAATCAATTCATGTCATAGCAACACACCTGATCTATTTCAGAAATGTTATGTTTCAATTGTATAAGAAAAGCTTAGGACCCACACCTTTGGACGGTCTTTCTACCAATTAAATTTTTTTTAATACAGTATGACTCACCCAGTACCTCTATTGTAATGAATCTGTCCCTTTCTCTCTTCCATTGGGGTAGGGAGAACTTGCAAGATTTAAATGAGACCCAGTAAAAATTTTGTTCGAATGAATGGGTGGATTCCTGTCTTTAAAAATATTTGTGACAACCCATGCCCCTTCCTCTATTTGTCTTTTGTCTGTTTTTTCCCTTTTGGTTTGGAAGTATTGGGTATCAGTGGATTTTACTTGACTTGAGTACTGTTGTTGTTGTTGTTGTTGTTGTTGTTGTTTGTCTAATAAATGAACTTTTTGTGTGAAGATTATACTACTAGCTCACTGTTGAGTATAGTATCTTCTAAAATCCTTGGAGTCCCCCTGTTGGAAATCCCTTTAATACTGGAAAGTTGACATGTTTCTAGCAACAGTTGATTAGATGATTCTGGTCCATCTACGCACTCTTGCCTGATCCTTTTTTGATTAATAGTATATTTTTAATTGCTAGCTGGGTTCAAGGCTAAGTATGTATAGTAAGAGATTATGGAACAGTTTAGCCCATTGTAAAGCTTTTAAATGTAAGTCTTAATAAAACTCTATAGAATTAGAGTCAGATTTGCATCATATTCTAACTATTTAAAAAATATTTGTAAAGTGACACAAATTTCTGGAGTCTGAACCTTCAAATAAGAGGTAAGAAAGTATAATATGTATGCTATTATATGTAAGGTTGAAATCTCTACCAAGTTTATACATTTTGGCTTAGTCATTCTCCTTTTAAGTGGACATTTGTTTCTATTTTCCTCCTTGTAAATTACTTTAGTAAAAATCTTTGTAAATGTATGTGTTTGGGTGTGGTATGAGTGCACATTTATATGTATCCTCTTTAGGAAAAAAAAGTCCCAGGATTGAGGTTATTTTGTGAAGTTTTAAATGATGTGATGCTTTGTAGTATTGCTTTCCAAAAAAAGGATTGAATCACTTTACCCTGTCAAACAGAAATGAGCTTGTCTTGTCTGCCTGTTGCTGTGAAGCCTTGGCAGAATTAGAGTTCATACCTTTTCTTTAGTTTTACCACTTCAGTGTGTACAACAGAGTACATTATAGTTTTCATTTGTATTTCTTTAGGTCATAGTATTTGAGATGATATACTTAGTCATCCTAGTATAGTAGCTAATTAATACCATTTAATAAGGAAATAATGTTACTAATAACAGGATCGATATTCTGGTTTCTCTTCAGATCGAATAAATCTTTTCGCCTTTTACTAATAACAGGACTGAATATTCTTTTAAAATGCTTATTTACTGTTTATGTGGAGTCTATTAACTCTGTCTGTTGACTGACCCTTTATTTTTATTTTATTTTATTTTATTTTATTTTATTTTATTTTATTTTATTTTACTTGTTTTTTTAAAAGGTCTTATTTTGGGAGCATCTGGGTGGCTCAGTCTGTTGGGCGTCCAACTTCAGCTCAGGTCATGATCTCTCAGTTCATGAGTTGGAGCCCCGTGTCAGGTTCTGTGCTGACAGCTTGGAACCTGGAGCCTCCTTCAGATTCTGTCTCTATCTCTCTGCACCTCCTCTGCTCACTCTCTGTTTCTGTCTCTCTGTCTCTCAAATATAAGATAAAGCATAAAAAAAAATTGAAAATCTTAAAAAATCTTATTTTTAAGTAATCTCTACACCCTGTGTGGGGCTTGAACTCACAACCCGAGATTAAGAGTTGCATGCTCTACCGACTGAGCCATCCAGACACCCCTGACCCTTTTATTCATTGAGGATGTAACTAACATTTTTAACTGTTCCTGTTTTTAAAAGGCTTGCCTCATTGGTAGGCGTGTGGAGTATTAGGTTTATTGAGGTATAATTTACATACACTAAAATTCATCCTTTTTGATACATAGCTGTATGAATTTTGATAAATAACACAGTTGCATGACCACAACCATGATAAAGGTATAGAATATTTCTGTTACCCATAAATCTTTCTCATGCCTTTTTAAGCCATTTCTCTCCTTTTACCTTTAGGCTATAGCAACCACTGATTTGTTTTGCTTTTTGTAGTTTTAATTTTTTCAGAACATAATGTAAATGAGTTACACAGTAACTTGTCTCTTGGGTCTGGCTTCATTGACTTAGCATAATGCATTTGATATTCATTAATGTTATTGCATGTATCAGTAGTTTATTCCTTTTTATATCTGAGTAATATTCCTTTATATAGATGTGCCCCATTTTGTTTATTCATCCACCAGTTGAAGGATGTTTTAGGGGTTTTCATTCCTGAGACTGGAAATCTGTCTTCTCTCTCTCTTTTTTTTTTTTTTTTTTTTTTTTTGTAGTCAGTCTGAAGTTTATCATTTTTGGATCTTGTCAAAGAACCAGCTTTTGGTTTCATTTATGTTGTTATTTTTATGTTTCATTGATTGCTGCTCCTGTCTTTATTATTTTCTTTGTTCTACTTGCTTTGAGTTTAATTTGCTCTTTTTCTAGTTTCTCTGATAGAAGGTTAAATTACTAATTTGAGACCTTGTTTTCTAATAGCATTTAATGCTATACATTTTTCTCTGAGCAGCTGTTTAGCTCCACCCCACAAAATTTGACATTTTGTATTTTCATTTTAATTCAGTTCCAAATATTTTCTAGTTTCCCTGAGGTTTCTTTTTTGGCTCACGAATTATTTATAAAACTTTTGTTCAGTTTCTAAATATTTGAGGATTTTCTAGATAGCTTTCTTATATTGATTTTTAGTTTGATTCTGTGTCAGAGAACATACTTTCTATAACTTCATTTCTTCTAAATATTTTAAGGTTTGTTTTATGTCCCTGTATGTGATCTGCCTTGACAAATGTGCCCTTGTGTATTCTGTTGTTGGGTGGAATGTTCTGTAAATGTCAGGTAAAATTGATTGATAGTTTTCAAGTCTTCTGTATTGTTGCTGATTTTCTATTTGTTTTATCAATTACTGAGAGGTGTTGAATTCTCCAAATAAAATAGTGGATTTTTCTTTCATTTCTATTAGTTTTTGTTTCATTTATTTTGACACTTTTTTTTTTAATGTGGAGAAACAGAATCATTATGTTTTTTGGGATTGACTTTTTATTATGCATTTTTCTTTATCTCTGATTTTCTTCTGAAATCTGCTTTGATCAATGTTTTTTTCGTCCTTTCTGTATTATTCTATATTTCCATCTTACCTGTATTGTATTTGGAGGGTTTGTCTTGTAGATAGCATATAGTTGGGTCTTGGGTGTTTTTTGTTGTTTGTTGGCCTTTTTTAAGTGGGCTTTAAGCCCAGTATGGGGCTTGAACTCACAACCCTGAGATCAAGGTTACACGCTTTGCCAACTGAGCCAGCCTGGTGCCTAGGGTCTTGTTTTATTAATTCAGTCTGATGATTTCTGTTTTTTAATATGTTCAGATCATTTATGTTTAGTGAAATTATTATGTTTGGCTATATGTCTGTTTTATTCTCTGTTTTCCCTTTTGTTTTTTGTTCCACCTTGTTTATCTTCCTTTGGATTACTTGAATATTTTTTGATAATCCATTTTTGATTTATATATTGGCTTTTTGGCTCTCTCTTTGTATAGGTTTTTTGGTGGTGGTAGCTATGGGGATTACAATGTAGATAACTTTTTACATGCTTGAAATGAAAGGTAGCAGTTCTTTAATCAGTTGTGTCTCTATATTCTTCCTTTATGTTATAGTCGTATATATTACATCTTTAATACATTGAAAACCTTATACAGATCATACATATGATCTTATGTATGTATCTGCACAATTTGCCCTTATAAAATTGGGTATGATAGTAATTATTTTTTCAGAAGGAAACTCTTGATAATAAAGGTTCTAATTGATTAAATTTTGATACACTCAAAAGAAGATTGAGTGTTGTAAGCTTTGTATTGAAAGCAGTTGAAATGAAAGAAAAATGGAAGCAAAATAAACAAGATTGGAAAAGCAATTTATTGTCTTTAGTAAGTTAATCAAAAAATAAGTTGACTCAGTAGAGTTTGCAATGGAAAATACTTTGTAAAAAAATAATGTAACTCACAAATACACATATAACATATACATACACTCATAGCTTTGGGTTAGAATGGTAGGGGCAAAAGACTTGGACTCAGAGAAGCTCTAATTGCCACATCTGTTTTTTAAAAAATACTGTATCTGAGTGTGTACATATATGTACGTTTATATTCTGAAAAGCATTTTTACCTGCTAGTTGGGTTTCCACTGATGGGATGGGGGAGTTTAGCACAGATAACTTGCACTTTTCTACATAAACAGTTCTGGGTTTTTTGAGTACTTTGAAATAGAGTATTTCATTTCGTTAAGAAATTTTTTTTTTAATGTTTATTTTTGAGAGAGAGAGAGAGCTGGGTGGAGGAGGGGCAGAGAGAGAGGGAGACACAGAATCTGAAACAGGCTTCAGGCTCTGAGCTGTCAGTACAGAGCCCGATGTGGGCCTCAAACCCACAAGCTGGGAAGTCATGACAGGAGCTGAAGTCAGATGCTTAACCAACTGAGCCACTCAGGCACCCCGAATGTTTCATTTCTATAATAAAAGGGCTAATAAAAATCTATTGGTATTATAGCAGTAATTTACAGTGTAGTTAGTGTTTAAAAAAAGGATTAAAATACAGTATCAATGTTATTTCCACTTGCTCCAGTCTCTATTTGGACTGTTTCTGTAAATTTTTCTCTGAGCTGGCTTAGAGAAAGTTTCTTCTGTGTATGTGTACTCTAGTTTCATAGAGGTGAAGTTCTGCAGGCGCCTGGGTGGGTCAGTTGGTTAAGCATTGAAGAGGTCTGCTGGGTGTGTTTCTGCTAGGTTTCCATCTTGCGAGGCCTTTGGTAGTGGCTAGTGAGCATATGTTGTGAAGTAGACATCTGGCATGGCTGACCCACATAATAGGGTAGTGGATGAGGTTGTGGAATAATACAGAGGACAGTGGTAGAGTTAGAAGTAAAATCACTATCAGGAGTGCGTGGGTGGCTTAGTTGGTTAAGGGTCCAACTCTTGATTTCAGCTGAGATCATTAACCCAGGGTTGTGGGATTGAACTCTGCATTGGGCTCCATGAAGAGCTCTGCATGGAGCCTGCTTAAGATTCCCATTCTCTCTCCCTCCCTCTCCCTCCCTCTCCCTCCCTCTCCCTCCCTCTCCCTCCCTCTCCCTCCCTCTCCCTCCCTCTCCCTCCCTCTCCCTCCCTCTCCCTCCCTCTCCCTCCCTCTCCCTCCCTCTCCCTCCCTCTCCCTCCCTCTCCCTCCCTCTCCCTCTCTCTCCCTCTCTCTCCCTTTTTCCCTCTCTCTCCCTTTTTCCCTCTCTCTCCCTTTTTCCCTCTCTTTCCCTTTTTTCCCCTCTCTTTCCCTTTTTTCCCCTCTCTCTCCCTCTCCCCTCCCCTCCGCCCCTCTCCCCTGCTTGCAAAAGAAGAAAGAAAGAAAAAAGTAAAATCACTGTCAAATCAGCATACATAGGACTGACTGGTCAAAATAACTAGGTCCTAAAGATTTTATTGAGAAGCACCCATTACATCAAAGTGCAAAAACTTTAGTTTATCTAGAGTATCTAAACATTTAGGAAGTATAATTTTTAAAATACTCTTTTTTATATATGTATTTTTTTCTGTTTTATATTTTTATTTTTTAAAGTTTCTTTCAAGAGAGAGAGCACAGAGGGGGAGGGGCAGAGAGAGAGAGATGGACAGAGTATCAGAAGCGGGCTCTGTGCTGACAGCAGAGAGCCCAGTGTGGGGCTTGAACTCACTAATGGTAAGATCATGAACTGAGCTGAAGTTGGAAGCTTAACCAACTGAAGTACCCAGGTGCCCATCTGTTTTATATTTTTAAAGAGAGATCAGTAATAATCCTCATCTGACATAAAGATTTATTTAAGAGCATTATCTAAAGTGTAGTACAGAGCATTGGATTTGGGGTCTTTTTTTTTTTTTTTAATTTTCTGTATCAGCAAAGAAAGAGGAAAGGAAGTAACATTTGAATCCATGTCTCTTGCATTGGATGCATGCCTCCAGATTAGGCTGTATTTATTCCCATTTCATAAATGAGAATTCTCTGGCCCAGGGAGTTAAGTCATTTAGTATTTCAGAATTACTAGATGTGGGATTTCATTTCCTGTCTATTTTGTTTTGAGGCCTGTGTTTTTAAATCTTGTCAGTATTATGTAGTATAATTTGGCCTACATTGAATATTTATTATGAATAGATATCATTGTAAGCTGGATGGTTTGAAAGAACAAAAAAATAAAGCATAATGTATACCAGAAATTCCTCCCTTCTTGCTTCTGGTTGGAGGAATGTCTAGTAGTGAGTGCCTCTAAATTGGTAAAAGAGTAGTCTTAGGGGAAACATAGAGAATAAATACACTGATAAATCAGTGGATAGAGTGAGCTGGAAAAATCTGAAGAACAGGTTGGAAAACAGGACATTTTAAGTAGAAATATTTTTCAGCATTTTAAAATCACGTCAATATTTGGTAAACACAAATATTGTACTGTAATGTTAGAAATTTCAAAACAGACAATTTCAAAAATAAAGCAATAGTAATTCAAGGAGAAAATATAATTGATAAAAGTATGGGGGCGCCTGGGTGGCTCAGTTGGTTAAGTGTCCAACTTCAGCTAAGGTCATGATCTCACGGTTTGGGAGTTCAAGCCCTGCATTGGTCTCCTTGCTGACAGCTCAGAGCCTGGAGTGTGTTTCAGATTCTGTGTCTCCCTCTCTCTCAGCCCCTTCCCAGCTCACTCTCTCTCATTCTCTCTCTCTCAAAAAAAAAAGTGGGTTTTTTTGTTTTTTTTGTTTTTTTGTTTTTTTAACAGTTATGATGTAATATCAGCGTGTTTAGTAAGCCAACAAGTTTGTCAGTCCCACATAGTGTGGAAATCTGAGTTTTTTTACTTACGGGAATCTTTGTTTTTATTGCCAAAAGTGCAATAAAAAGTACCAGCTTTGCAAAATAAATAATAAAGAGAGGATAGTTTACTTACTTTGGAAAGCAGGAGAAGGGGATAGGAACTAGAAGATATTTTCCGCTGAAAATATTGTGATTGTTTTTTTGAAAGTTACTTTGTTAACTGAATCAAGCCTAAATTATATAAACTATTCTTGGAGATATTTTGGCCAAGAGGCCAAAGAGAGATGTTCTTCACATTGTTTCAGATGAAGTTTTCAGGTATGTCATTGTGAAAGTGTTTCCTTAAATCATCCTTCAGAAAAAACAGATGACTATTGCTTTTTTTTTCCTTTGAAATCCTTAATCTTTCAGTATTTTATTAGGCCATAAATGAAGAAATGTTAAAAGCACCAATTTGTTTTATCCATTTTCTTGAATTTTCCTTTGTTTGCTTGCAGTAACATTTTTCTAGACTCTTGGTTGCAAATAACAACCCAACTTATACTAAGTAGAATAACAATAGAGTTGAGAAAATGCTAAATAACCAATAACTTGGATAGATCTGTCTACAAGGATGGAATGTTTTCGGGATACTTTGTCATAATCCCTTAATCTTTTATCTGTGTCTGTTAGCTTCACTCTGTCCTGCTGTCTCAAACTAACAGGTATTTATTGAGTATCTGCTAGGTGCTAGACATGATTTTAGTTGCTGGGGAAACAATTGAAATAAATGAGATAAAACAGAGTAAGTCTGTATCCTCCAGAATCATACTTTCTAGCACAGTAACTTTCAGTACATAGCTGGGAACAAGGCCGGAGACCATTCCAGACTCATATTTTCATCTGCAAGACCCATGATGCAAGGGGCTTCTTCCCCATCAGCACCAGCTACAGAAATTCCAAGGAAGAGTACTATGTTAGGTTTCGTGCCCATTCCAGAACCAGTTACTGCACCCAGAAGGATGAGGTACTATTATTAACCGAGTCTGGGTCATTTAGACATGCTGTACAGAGACCAGAGTCTGTTACCAAAAGAAGGAAAGAGTATATACTAGAGAGGCAAAGATGGTAGCTCTTCCTTGGTGTTTTCGTTTTGAAGTTTGAGTCCTTATATTCAGTGTTTCAAATGAACTTACCAAGTATGTCAACACTTAATTAGCTTTGAAAGCTTGAAAGTGTTGGTTTTCTCTTGGTTTCTAAATCTAGGGTAATGGTGATCTTCAGTTTGATGCCCAAAGAGCCAGACAAATAATTTAATGATACAGTGTATTATTTCCCAAACTATTTGCCATATTGACAAGAATGTTGTAATCTTATAGATTATAAAGATATAGTTTTGAACATTAATATAACATGGTGTTTTAGTTTGGGTTCCCCAGGAGAAGATCCTGTTTGGTTTAGGAAGTAGGGAAGAGACAGGGAAGGGACAAAAGCCAACAAGGATGCATTGATAAGTACAGTGGGCAACTGGAGCTAAATCTTAATGAGCACCTCTGGAGATTATATAGAAATACCTCAGAATTGTCCCAGTGTGGGAGGAAGCTAGGGTATTTATCCACCTCCTCTTGTTCCTTAGGGGTTGAAGATTTTAAGGAGTTAACCTTAAAATCTAGGGGTTGACTCCTAGGCACTTTCTGCTTGTCCTGTTGCCAAGTTGAGTATACTCCTTTATGTTAGAGAAAGCTCTCAGACAGAGGCATGGATGCTTAAGAAACTGGAGAATTGTCTATGCCTCCCATAGTGGCTATGAATGAATATGGGTAGGACACTGATAAATTCAAGTATAAATGTGAAAGATATTGTATATCCTCAAAGTAGATATATTTTTCCTATGATTTTTCATCAAAATTCCCATATATTGCTAGAATAACATCAGTATCTACACTAACCGTGCTTCTCCCACCTGAGTCTCCCATTATTTACACTGCATTGTGGTAGTTAACACTATCTGCTGAAACATACCCCTGAAATTTCAGTGACTTAACACAACAAAGGCTTATCATGCCTTTTGTAGGTTGGGTGGCTCACTGCCTCTCTCAGCTGATGACTCAGAGACCCAAGTTGAAACTCCACTGAGAGTCCTTTCTGTTCACCATGTAGACAGAAGAAAGCTTGGATACACTACACCCATTCTTACATTGTCATTGGATGTGTCACTTTATTCATAGCTCATGGCTAAAACCAATCATGTGGCTCCAGCCTAACTGGAAGGTAGGCATTAACTATCCCTACCCAGTTGGCAATGAAGAATTTTCACTTAGCTGTCAAGATTTCATTAATTTTAACGGTGGTCTCTGAGACCTGTAAAGTGCATTTTTTCTACTTAATTGTATATTGAGCATATATAATTACTGTTTCTTTTATTGATATATATACATCACAAACTGTAAAAATAAGAGGAGTTATTTAGTTTTTACAAAATTGAAGATTCTTACCTAACTAGTCTATCTTTTAGCAAAGAAATGTAGTTGCAATTTCTTAATTTTGTCTTTAAATAAAGTTTTGACACCACTTGGTGTATAAGTTTTCAAAAAGATTTTTCCAGTAGCTAATTTATTCTATATGATTAGAAGTACAGTTTAATATAATACTTTTAACAATTTTCATGGATTCCAGTATGTTCTCTAATCCAATCTAAAAAAATTTTTTTAATAAGGCTTGTATTAATTAGTTCCATTAAATGGGGGTTAAGATAAAAGGCCTTTGTGTTTAGGATATTCAAACACACAATGCTGAGGAAGAGAACACCTCACCTTTGTCCAATATACATGAAAATCCTGCCCAGTTAAAGTTGAAAAATGATTCCAGGAAGACATCCAGTAGACTGTGTGTTGAATATGAGGCCTCAGCTCAGGATACATTTTTATGTTTCTTTACGTGAGTTCAACATTGAATCTTATTTTTAAATGAAACCTGTCCTCTTCAAAATAGAAAATATCTATAATTATGTTAAGAAAGTATGAACTGTCACGATCTTAGTAGAATTTTGGTTTCTGTAGGAGACTATAGTTATGAAAAAAATAGATATTGTTTTATGTACCAAATAAATTATCATATTAAGTGTATATTACTACTCTGGAAATTCTGATATTCCCCGGCCTACTCAACTTTCAAATGACTGAGATTATAGAAAGGACTATAAAGAAAACTCAGGGACCTTATGCCAGATATGAGACTTACCAGGAGTGGGTAAACCTTTTCTAGAAAGGGCCAAACAGTAAATATTTTGAACTTGTGTGCCATATAGTTTTTGTCACAACAAACATCTCTGAGATTATAGCAGAAAGCAGCTATAGGTGACATGTAAATAAATGAGTATGGTTATGTTCTAAAAAAATTTTATTTAAAGACACTGAAATTTCAATTTCACATAATTCTCACATGTCACAAAAATTTTTTTTTGGTGTTTTTTTTCCCTAAACTTCTAGAAATATAAATACCAATTCTTAGCTAGGTGGTTCATGGTCATACTTTGCTGACCTGTGCTGTACTCTATAATTGACAAAGGAGACATGGATCTCTTCCTTCAAAGATCTTATAGACTAGTGTGAGAAACAAGTAGTTGAGTTTATAGAGTGTATGGCAACTGTTCAAGTGCATACTCAGTTCTGATATGAACACAGAAGAAATATATTTGGCCCAGAAAGTTGGGGAAAGTTTCTTGGAGATGATACTCGAACTGGATCTTAAGAGTGGATGGGCTTTCATCAGGATAAGAAGAAAGGAAGTTAACGATACTCTTTATCTCTGTGGCCTTGCCATATGGACTGTATTTTTATTTCATGAGAAAAAAATACTCTTTTCTGTCTTATGTCCTTTGCACATTCTTTCCTCTTAGCTTGAAGAACTCTTCCTACCTAGTTAACTCATGCTAATTCTTCAGGTCTCAGATTGATGACACTTCCTGTTTCATAAGCTTTCAGAGCAATCTCTTCTTCTCCCTGCCTAAGACTCATTAGACTTCTGATTGCTTGTTTAGAACATGCCTATCCCAACGGACTGTAAATGAATATAGGGCCTGGCATATGTTGGTTTCCAATATTTTTTAATTTTTAATTTTTTTTATTTTTCTTTTTAATTTTATTTTTTAAATTTATATCCAAATTAGCGTATAGTGCAACAGTGATTTCAAGAGTAGCTTCCTTAGTGCCCCTTACCCATTTAGCCCATCCTACCTCCCACAACCCCTCCCGTCACCCTCAATTTGTTCTCCATATTTATGAGTCTCTTCTGTTTTGTCCCCCTGCCTGTTTTCATATTATTTTTGCTTCCCTTCCCTTATGCTCATCTGTTCTTTGTCTTAAAGTCCTCAGGTGAGTGAAGTCATATAATTGTTTCTGACTAATTTTGCTTAGCATAATACTCTCTAGTTCCATCCACATAGTTGCAAATGGCAAGATTTCATTCTTTTTGATTGCCAAGTAATACTCCATTGTGTATATATACCATATCTTCTTTATCCATTCATCCATCGATGGACATTTGGGCTCTTTCCATACTTTGGCTATTGTTGATAGTGCTGCTAAAAACATGGGGGTGCATGTGTCCCTTCAAAACAGCACACCTGTATCCCTTGGATAAATATCTAGTAGTACAATTGCTGGGTTGTGGGGTAGTTCTATTTATAATTTTTTGAGGAACCTCCAAACTGTATTCCATAGTGGCTGCACCAGCTTGCATTCCTACCAGCAGTGCAAAAGAGATACTCTTTCTCTGCATCCTACCAACATCTGTTGTTGCCTAAGTTGTTGATGTTAGCCATTCTGACAGGTGTAAGGTGGTATCTCATTGTGGTTTTGATTTGTATTTCCCTGATGATGAGTGATGTTGAGTATTTTTTCATGTGTCTGTTGGTCATCTGGGTGTCATGTTTGGAGAAGTGTCTACGCATGTCTTTTGCCCATTTCTTCACTGGATTATTTGGTTTTTGGGTGTTGAGTTTGATAAGTTCTTTATAGATTTTGGATACTCACCCTTTATCTGATATGTCGTTTGCAAATATCTTCTCCCATTCTGTCCGTTGCCTTTTAATTTAAAAAAAAATTTTTTTTAATGTTTATTTTTGAGACAGAGGGAGAAAGAACACAAGTGGGGAGGGGCAGAGACAGAGGAAGACACAGCATCCGAAACAGGCTCCAGGCTCCGAGCTGTCAGGACAGAACCCGATGCAGGGCTCAAACCCATGAACCATGAGATCATGACCTGAGCTGAAGTCGGATGCCTAACTGACTGAGCCACCCAGGAGACCCTTTTTGCCTTTTAGTTTTGCTGATGGTTTTCCTTCGCTGTGTGGAAAGAAGCTTTTTATTTTGATGAGGTCCCAATAGTTCATGTTGCTTTGGTTTCCCTTGCCTCTGGAGACTTATTAAGAAGTCGCTGTGGCGAAGATCAAAGAAGTTTTTGCCTGCTTTCTCCTCAAGAATTTTTAGTACATGTGCTGCTGAAGTGAGCACTCTCCTTGAGGATTTTGATGGCTTCCTGCCTTACATTTAGGTCTTTCATCCATTTTGAGTTTATTTTTGTGTATGGTGTAGGAAAGTGGTCCAGGTTCATTCTTCTGCATGTTGCTGTCCAGTTTTCCTAGCACCACTTGCTGAAGAGACTGTCTTTATTCCATTGGATATTCTTTCCTGCTTTGTCAGAGATTAGTTGCCCATACGTTTGTGGGTCCATTTCTGGGTTCTCTGTTCTGTTCCATTGATCTGAGTGTCTGTTCTTGTGCCAGTACCATACTGTCTTGATGATTACAGCTTTGTAGTATAGCTTGAAGTGTGGGATTGTGATGCCTCCTGCTTTGGTTTTCTTTTTCAAGATTGCTTTGGCTATTCAGGGTCTCTTCTGGTTCCATACAAATTTTAGGATTATTTCTTCTAGCTCTGTGAAGAATGCTGGTGTTACTTTGATAGGGATTGCATTGAACATGTAGATTGCTTTGGGTAGTATCGACATTTTAACAATATTTGTTCTTCCTATCCAGGAGCATGGAATCTTTTTCCATTTTTTGGCGTCTTCAATTTCTTTCATAAGCTTTCTATGCTTTTCAGTGTATAGAGTTTTCACCTCTTTGGTTAGATTTATTCCTAGGTATTTTATGGCTTTTGGTGCAATTGTAAATGGGATCGATTCCTTGATTTCTCTTTCTATTGCTTCATTGTTGGTATATATGAATGCAGTCAATTTCTGTGCATTGATTTTTTTGATCCTGCCACTTTGCTGAATTCATGGATCAGTTCTAGAAGTTTTTTGGTGGAATATTTTGGGTTTTCCATATAGAGTGTCATGTCATCTGTGAAGAGTGAAAGTTTGACCTCCTCCTGGCCAATGTGGATGCCTTTTATTTCTTTGTGTTGTCTGATTGCAGAGGCTAAGACTTCCAATAGTATGTTGAATAACAGTGGCAAGAGTGGACATCCCTGTCTTGTTCCTGACCTTAGGGGGAAAGCTCTCAGTTTTTCCCCACTGAGGATGATATTAGTGTTGGGTCTTTCGTATATGGCTTTTATGATCTCGAGGTATGCTCCTTCTGTCTCTACTTTCTTGAGGGTTTTTATCAAGAAAGGATGCTGTATTTTGTCAAATGCTTTCTCTGCATCTATTGAGAGGATCATATGGTTCTCGTCTTTTCTTTTATTGATGTGGTGAATCACATCACATTGTTTGGCGGATATTGAACCAGCCCTGCATGCAGGTATAAATCCCAATGGTTGTGATGAATAATTTTTTTAATGTATTGTTGGATCCAGTTGGCTAATATCTTCTTGAGAATTTTTGCATCCATGTTCATCAGGGAAATTGGTCTGTAGTTCTCCTTTTTAGTGGGGTCTCTCTGATTTTGGAATCAAGGTAATGCTGGCTTCATAGAAAGAGTTTGGAAGTTTTCCTTCCATTTCTATTTTTCGGAACACCTTCAGGAGAGTAGGTGTTAACTCTTCCTTAAATGGTTGGTAGAATTCCCCTGGAAAGCCATCTGGCCCTGGATTCTTGATTCTTGGGAGATTTTTGGTTACTAACTCTATTTCTTTACTGGATATGGGTCTCTTCAAATTTGCGATTTCTTCCTGTTTCAGTTTTGGTAGGGTATATGTTTGTAGAAATTTGTCCATTTCTTCCAGATTGCCCATTTTATTGGCATATAATTGCTCATAATATTCTCTTATTATTGTCTTTATTTCTGCTGTCTTGGTGTGATCTTTCCTCTTACTTGATTTTCTTTATTTGGATCCTTTCCTTTTTATTTTTGATCAAACTGGCTAGTGTTCATCAATTTCTTGATTCTTTCAGAGAACCAGCTTCTGGTTTCATTGATCTGTTTTACTGTTTTTTTGGTTTTAATAGCGTTAATTTCTGCTCTAATCTTTATTATTTCCTGTCTTCTGCTAGTTTTGGGTTTTATTTGCTGTTTTTTTCCCAGCTCTTTAAGGTGTAAGGTTAGGTTGTGTATCTGAGATCTTTCTTCTTCTTTAGGAAGGCCCGGATTGCTATATACTTTCCTCTTAAGACCACCTCTCCTGTGTCTCAGAGGTTTTGGGTTGTGGTGTTATCATTTTCATTGGCTTCCATGACCTTTTTAATTTCCTCTTTAACATCTTGGTTAGCCCATTTATTCTTTAGTAGGATATTCTTCAGTCTCCAAGTATTTGTTATCTTTCCACATTTTTTCTTGTGGTTGATTTTGAGTTTCATAGCGTTGTGGTCTAAAAATATGCACGGTATGATTTTGATCTTTTGTACTTGCTGAGGGCTGATTTGTGTCCCAGTATATGGTCTATTCTGGAGAACGTTACATGTGCAGTGGAGAAAAATGTATATTCTGCTTTAGGATGAAATGTTCTGAATATATCCGTTAAGTCCAGCTGGTCCAGTGTGTCATTCAAAGACATTGTGTCCTTGTTGATTTTTTGATCAGATGATCTGTCCATTGCTGTGAGTGGGGTGTTGAAGTCCCCTACTATTATGGTATTACTATCAATGTGTTTCTTCATGCTTGTGATTAATTGGTTTATATATTTGTGTGCTCTCACATTTGGCACATAAACGTTTACAATTTTAGGTCTTCTTGGTGGATAGATCCCTTGATTATGATATAATGCTCTTCTCTATCTCTTGATACAGTCTTTATTTTAAAGTCTAGGTTGTCTGATTCAAGTATGGCTACTCCGGCTTTGTTTTGTTGACCATTAGCATGATAGATGGTTCTTCATCCCTACTTTCAATCTGAAGGTGTCTTGAGGTCTGAGTGGGTCTCTTGTAAACTGCATATAGATGGATCTTGTTTTCTTATCCATTTTGTTACCCTGTGTCTTTTGATTGGAGCATTTAGTCCATTGATGTTATTTTTTTTCATTTTTTATTTTTTTATTTTCCTTTTGTTTTTTTTTCAGAATATGAAATTTATTGTCAAATTGGTTTCCATGCAACACCCAGTGCTCATCCCAAAAGGTGCCCTCCTCAATACCCATCACCCACCCTCCCCTCCCTCCCACCCCGATCAACCCTCAGTTTGTTCTCAGTTTTTAAGAGTCTCTTATATTTTGGCTCCCTCCCACTCTAACCTCTTTTTTTTTTTTCTTCCCCTCCCCCATGGGTTTCTGTTAAGTTTCTCAGGATCCACGTAAGAGTGAAAACATATGGTATCTGTCTTTCTCTGTATGGCTTTTTT
The DNA here is from genome assembly GCF_018350175.1 of Felis catus. NCBI lineage: Eukaryota > Metazoa > Chordata > Mammalia > Carnivora > Felidae > Felis > Felis catus. Next base: position 188,485,814 of record NC_058375.1, read on the forward strand.
CACTTAGCATAACACTCTCCAGTTCCATCAACGTTGCTACAAAGGGCTGTATTTCATTCTTTCTCATTGCCACGTAGTACTCCAATGTGTATATAAACCACAATTTCTTTATCCATTCATCAGTTGATGGACATTTAGGCTCTTTCCATAATGTCGCTGTTGTTGAGAGTGCTGCTATAAACATTGGGGTACAAGTGCCCCTGTGCATCAGTACTCCTGTATCCCTTGGGTAAATTCCTAGCAGTGCTACTGCTGGGTCACAGAGTAGGTCTATTTTTAATTTTTTGAGGAACCTCCACACTGCTTTCCAGAGTGGCTGCACCAATTTGCATTCCCACCAACAGTGCAAGAGGGTTCCTGTTTCTCCACATCCTCGCCAGCATCTATAGCCTCCTGATTTGTTCATTTTAATCACTCTGACTGACATGAGGTGATATCTGAGTGTGGTTTTGATTTGTATTTTCCTGATGAGGAGCAATGTTGAGCATCTTTTCATGTGCCTGTTGGCCATCCGGATGTCTTCTTTAGAGAAGTGTCTATTCATGTTTTCTGCCCATTTCTTCACTGGGTTATTTGTTTTTCGGGTGTGGAGTTTGGTAAGCTCTTTATAGATTTTGGATACTAGCCCTTTGTCCGATATGTCATTTGCGAATATCTTTTCCCATTCCGTTGGTTGCCTTTTAGTATTGTTGATTGTTTCCTTTCTGTGCAGAAGCTTTTTATCTTCCTGAGGTCCCAGTAGTTCCTTTTTGCTTTTAATTGCCTTGCCTTTGGGGATGTGTCAAGTAAGAGATTGCTGCGGCTGAGGTCAGAGAGGTCTTTTCCTGATTTCTCCTGTAGGGTTTTGATGGTTTCCTGTCTCACATTCAGGTCCTTTATCCATTTTGAGTTTATTTTTGTGAATGGTGTGAGAAAGTGGTCTAGTTTCAACCTTCTGCATGTTGCTGTCCAGTTCTCCCAGCACCATTTGTTAAAGAGACTGGCTTTTTTCCATTGGATATTCTTTCCTGCTTTGTCAAAGATTAGTTGGCCATACGTTTGTGGGTTTGGTTCTGGGGTTTCTATTCTATTCCATTGGTCTATGTGTCTGTTTTTGTGCCAATACCATGCTGTCTTGATGATGACAGCTTTGTAGTAGACGCTAAAGTCTGGGATTGTGATGCCTCCTGCTTTGGTCTTCTTCAAAATTACTTTGGCTATTCAGGGTCTTTTGTGGTTCCATATGAATTTTAGGATTGCTTGCTCTATCTTCAAGAAGAATGCTAGGGCAATTTTGATTGGGATTGCATTGAATGTGTAGATAGCTTTGGGTAGTATTGACATTTTGACAACATTTATTCTTCCAATCCATGAGCACGGAATGTTTTTCCATTTCTTTATGTTTTCTTCAATTTCCTTCATAAGCTTTCTATAGTTTTCAGCATACAAATCTTTTACATCTTTGGTTAAATTTATTCCTAGGTATTTTATGCTACTTGGTGCAGTTGTGAATGGGATCAGTGTCTTTGTCTTTCTGTTGCTTCATTTTTAGTGTATAAGAATGCAACTGATTTCTGTACATTGATTTTGTATCCTGCAACTCTGCTGAATTCATATATCAGTTCTAGCAGACTTTTGGTGGAGTCTATCGGATTTTCCATGTATAATATCATGTCATCTGCAAAAAGTGAAAGCTTGACTTCATCGTTGCCAATTTTGATGCCTTTGATTTCCTTTTGTTGTCTGTTTGCTGATGCTAGAACTTCCAACACTATGTTAAACAACAGCGGTGAGAGTGGACATCCCTGTCGTGTTCCTGATTTCAGGGAAAAAGCTCTCAGTTTTTCCCCATTGAGGATGATGTTAGCTGTGGGCTTTTCATAAATGGCTTTTATGATGTTTAAGTATGTTCCTTCTATCCTGACTTTCGAGGGTTTTTATTAAGAAAGTGTGCTGGATTTTGTCAAAGGCCTTTTCTGCATCGATTGACAGGATCATATGGTTCTTATATTTTCTTTTATTAATGTGATGTATCACGTTGATTGATTTGTGAATGTTGAACCAGCTCTGCATCCCAGGAATGAATCCCAGTTGATCATGGTGAATAATTCTTTTTATATGCTGTTGAATTCGATTTGCTAGTATCTTATTGAGAATATTTGCATCCTTATTCATCAAGGATATTGGACTGTAGTTCTTTTTTCTGCTGGGTCTCTGTCTGGTTTAGGAATCAAAGTAATACTAGCTTCATAGAATGAGTCTGGAAGTTTTCCTTCCCTTTCTTTTTTTTTTTTTTTGGAATAGCTTGAGAAGGATAGGTATTATCTCTGCTTTAAACGTCTGGTAGAATTCCCCTAGGAAGCCATCTGATCCTGGACTCTTATTTGTTGGGAGATTTTTGATAACTGATTCAATTTCCTCTCTGGTTATGGGTCTGTTCAAGCTTTCTATTTCCTCCTGATTGAGTTTTGGAAGTGCGTGGTGTTTAGGAATTTGTCCATTTCTTCCAGGTTGTCCAGTTTGTTGGCATATAATTTTTCATAGTATTCCCTGGTAATTGCTTGTATTTCTGAGGGATTGGTTGTAACAATTCCATTTTCATTCATGATTTTATCTATTTGAGTCCTCTCCCTTTTCTTTTTGAGAAGCCTGGCTAGAGGTTTATCAGTTCTGTTTATTTTTTCAAAAAACCAACTCTTGGTTTCATTGATCTGCTCTACAGTTTTTTTAGATTCTATATTGTTTATTTCTGCTCTTATCTTTATTATTTCTCTTCTACTGGGTTTAGGCTGTCTTTGCTGCTCTGCTTCTATTTCCTTTAGGTGTGCTGTTAGATTTTGTGTTTGGGATTTTTCTTGTTTCTGGAGATAGGCCTGGATTGCAATGTATTTTCCTCTCAGGACTGCCTTTGCTGCATCCCAAAGCGTTTGGATTGTTGTATTTTCATTTTTGTTTGTTTCCATGTATTTTTTAATTTCTTCTCTAATTGCCTGGTTAACCCATTCATTCTTTAGTAAGGTGTTCTTTAACCTCCATGCTTTTGGAGGTTTTCCAGACCTTTTCCTGTGGTTGATTTCAGGCTTCGTAGCATTGTGGTCTGAAAGTATGCATAGTATGATCTCAATTCTTACATACTTATGAAGGGCTGTTTTGTGACCCAGTATGTGATCTATCTTGGAGAATGTTCCATGTGCACTCGAGAAGAAAGTATATTCTGTTGCTTTGGGATGCAGAGTTCTAAATATGTCTGTCAAGGCCATCTGATCCAATGTATCATTCAGGGCCCTTGTTACTTTATTGACCGTGTGTCAGATGATCTATCCATTGTTGTAAGTGGAGTGTTAAAGTCCCCTGCAAGTACCACATTCTTGTCAATAAGGTTGCTTGTGTTTGTGAATAATTGTTTTATATATTTGGGGGCTCCCGTATTTGGCACATAGACATTTATAATTGTTAGCTCTTCCTAATGGATAGACCCTGTAATTATTATATAATGCCCTTCTTCTTCTCTTGTTACAGCCTTTAATTTAATGTCTAGTTTGTCTGATATAAGTATGGCTACTCCAGCTTTCTTTTGACTTCCAGGAGCATGATAAATAGTTCTCCATCCCCTCACTTTCAATCTGAAAGTGTCCTCAGGTCTAAAATGAGTCTCTTGTAGGGGCGCCTGGGTGGCGCAGTCGGTTAAGCGTCCGACTTCAGCCAGGTCATGATCTCGCGGTCCGTGAGTTCGAGCCCCGCGTCAGGCTGGGCTGATGGCTCGGAGCCTGGAGCCTGTTTCCGATTTTGTGTCTCCCTCTCTCTCTGCCCCTCCCCCATTCGTGCTCTTTCTCTCTCTGTCCCAAAAATAAATAAACGTTGAAAAAAAAAATTTTTTTAAAATAAAATGAGTCTCTTGTAGACAGCAAATAGATGGGTCTTATTTTTTATCCATTCTGATACCCTGTGTCTTTTGGTTGGCAGATTTAGTCCATTTACGTTCAGTGTTATTATAGAAAGATATGGGTTTAGAGTCATTGTGATGTCTGTAGGTTTCATGATTGTAGTGATGTCTCTGGTACTTTGTCTCAGAGGATCCCCCTTAGGATCTCTTGTAGGGCTGGTTTAGTGGTGACGAATTCTTTAGTTTTTGTTTGGGAAGACCTTTATCTCTCCTTCTATTCTAAATGACAGATTTCCTGGATAGAGGATTCTCGGCTGCATATTTTTTCTGTTCATCACATTGAAGATTTCCTGCCATTCCTTTCTAGCCTGTCAAGTTTCAGTAGAGAGATCCGTCACAGGTCTTATCGGTCTCCCTTTATATGTTAGAGCATGTTTATCCCTAGCTGCTTTCAGAATTTTCTCTTTATCCTTGTATTTTGCCAGTTTCACTATGATATGTTGTGCAGAAGATCGATTCAAGGTACATCTGAAGGGAGTTCTCTGTGCCTCTTGGATTTCAATGCCTTTTTCCTTCCCCAGATCAGGGAAGTTCTCAGCTATTATTTCTTCACGTACACCTTCAGCACCTTTCCCTCTCTCTTCCTCCTCTGGAATACCAATTACGCGCAGATTGTTTCTCTTTAGTGCATCACTTAGTTCTCTAATTTTCCCCTCATACTCATGGATTGTTTTTATCTCTCTTTTTCTCAGCTTCTTTTTCCATAATTTTAATCTTCTAATTCCCGTATTCTCTCCTCTGCCTCTTCAATCTGAGCCGTGGTCGTCTCCATTTTATTTTGCCACTCATTTATAGCATTTTTTAGATCCTCCTGGCTGTTCCTTAGTCCCTTGATCTCTGTAGCAATAGATTCTCTGCTGTCCTTTATACTGTTTTCAAGCCCAGCGATTAATTTTATGACTATTATTCTAAATTCACTTTCTATTATATTGTTTAAGTCGTTTTGTGATCAGTTCGTTAGCTGTTGTTACTTCCTGGAGATTCTTTTGAGGGGAATTCTTCTGTTTCATCATTTTGGATAGTCCCTGGAGTGGTGTGGAACTGCAGGGCACTTCCCTTGTGCTGTCTTGAATAACTTGCGTTGGTGGGTGGGACCGCAGTCAGACCTGATGTCTGCCTCCAGCCTGCTGCTGGAGCCACAGTCAGACTGGTGTGTACCTTCTCTTCCCGTCTCCTAGGGGTGGGATTCACTGTGGGGTGGCGTGGCCCATCTGGGCTACTTGCACACTGCCAGGCTTGTGGTGCTGGGGATCTGGTGCATTAGCTGGGGTGGATCAGCAAGGTGCATAGGGGTGGGAGGCGCAGGCTCAGCTCACTTATCCTTCGGATATCTGCTTCGGGAGGGGCCCTGCGGCCCCAGGAGGGAGTCAGACCTGCCACCGCCAGAGGAATGGATCTGCAGAAGCCCAGTGTTGGGTGTTTGCGGGGTACAAGCAAGTTCCCTGGCAGGAACTGGTTCCCTTTGGGATTTTGGCTGGGGGATGGGCGAGGGAGATGGCGCTGGCGAGCGCCTTTGTTCCCCGCCAAGCTGAGCTTGTCGTCCGGGGCCCAACAACTCTCCCTCCCATTCTCCTCCAGCCCTCCCGTTCTCCGAGCAGAGCTGTTAGCTTATAATCTTCCAGATGTTAAGTTCCGCTTGCTGTCAGAACACACTCCGTCTGGCCCCTCTGCTTTTGCAAGCCAGACTCGGGGGATCTGCTTGGCCGGCAGGCTGCCCCTCTGCCCCGACTCCCTCTCGCCAGTCTGTGGAGCACGCACCACCTCTCCGCCCTTCCTACCCTCTTCTGTGGACCTCTTGTTTACACTTGGCTCCAGAGAATCCGTTCTGCTAGTCGTCTGATGGTTTTCTGGGTTATTTAGGCAGGTGTAGGTGGAATCTAAGTGATCAGCAGGACACGGTGAGCCCAGCATCCTCCTACGCCGCCATCTTCTCCAAAGTCCATTGACGTTTAAAGTGAGGAATGAAAGATAGGAATTTATTGCCATTACGATGCTTTTGGAGTTGGAGTTTCTGGTGGTGTTCTCTGGTCCTTTCTTGTCTTTGTTGCTTTTGGTTTTTCTTTTGTTTTCTTTTGTTTTCTTTTGTTTTCTTTTCTTTTTCTTCTCTTCTCTTCTCTTCTCTTCTCTTCTCTTCTCTTCTCTTCTCTTCTCTTCTCTTTTCTTTTCTTTTCTTTTCTCCCCTCAGAGAGTCCCCCTTAAAATTTCTTGCAGGGCTGATTTAGTGGTCACTAATGCCTTTAATTTTTGTTTGAGAAACTTATGATCTCTCCTTCTATTTTGAATGACAGCCTTGCTGGATAAAGAATTCTTGACTGCATATTTTTCTGATACAGCACATTGAATATATCCTGCCACTCCTTTCTGACCTGCCAAGTTTCTGTGGGTAGGTCTGCTGCAAACCTGATCTGTCTTCCCTTATAGGTTAAGGACTTTTTTTTCCCTTACTGCTTTCATGATTCTCTCCCTGCCTGAGTATTTTGTGAATTTGACTATGATATACCTTGTTGATGGTCAGTTTTTGTTGAATCTAATGGGAGTCGAGTCCTCTGTGCTTCCTGGATTTTGATGTCTGTGTCTTTCCCCTGGTTAGGGGAGTTTTCCACTATGATTTGCTCACATAACCCTTCTACCCCTGTTTCTCTCTTCCTCTTCCAAGACTCCTATGATTCTCATGTTATTCCTTTTTAATGAGTCACTGATTTCTCTAGTTCTTACATCGTGCTCTTTGCCTTAATCTCTCTTTTTTTCTGCTTCACTATTGTCCATAAGTTTGTCCTCTATATCGTCGGTTCTCTGTTCTGCCTCATACATCCTTGCTGCCGTGGCATCCATTCAAGTTTGCAGCTCAGTTATAGCATTTTTTATTTCATTCTGGCTAGTTTTTACTTCTTTTATCTTTGCAGAAAGGGATTCTAACCTTTTTTGATTCCAGCTAATATTCTTGTTATTGTGATTCTAAATTCTGGTTCAGACATCTTGCTTGTATCTGTGTTGGTTAAGGCCCTGTCTGTCGTTTCTTCCTGCTCTTTCTTTTGTTGTGAATTTCTGCTAAATTCTGTTGTTCAGGTTGTGCAGATTGTTGTGCTAATCCTCAGATCAGTTTTCTAGGTGTGCAGGATGGTTTAGTGTTGATTTGCCTGTATTTCATGGTTGCGAGACACATAGAAAACTTCCATGTTGTTCCTCCATCTTGGTTCCTCCCCCAAATATTTTTTAACTTTTAAAGTTAGTAATATATGTACTTTATTTAAAAACTTGTGCTCCATTAAGGGATTTAAAATGAAAACGTAGGGGCACCTGGGTGGCTCAGTTGGTTGAGCGTCCAACTTTGGCTCAGGTCATGAGCTCACAGTTTGTGGGTTTGAGCCCCGCGTCTGGCTCTGTGTTGACAGTGAAGAGCCTGGAGCCTGCTTCAGATTCTGTGTCTCCCTCTCTCTCTGCCCTTCCCCTGCCTTGCTCTCTGTCTCTGAAAAATAAACATTAAAAAATATTTTTGTTAATGAAAAGTAAATAATTTTCTCCATGGCCCCTTATTAACAATTGTTTGGATATTCTTGCAGAATTTTTATATAGGGATACACATACACTCATGCACACATACCCCAAACACAGTACATATATTTTATAAACTTTTGAAAAATTTAGTAGAATGATACACTGTATAGAAAGTTACACATTTTTACTGTTAATCTTGGAGAGTTTTTTATACATAGAGCTACCTGTCTTTTGGAAGGACTATATGTATTCTTAACTTGTTTTGAGGTATAACTGATTTACATCGAGTACACCTCACTCATTTTATTGAAATTGTACTTAATATGTAGATGTATCATGATCTGAAAAATTTAATGGCTATGTAAACGAGGAGGTTGCAGGAGAGGTATATATGTGTATAAATACTTGAAATTATTTTCTTACAAAGTATGTATAATGTACCAAGGGTGATTCTAAATGCTCTGCATAGATACTTTTTAAACACTTTTTACAACAATCTTAAAGTATCATAATTATCCCCATTTTACTGGAGAAACTGAAAGTATAGAGATGATATAAAGTCATACATGTGGTAAGTGATAGATTAAGTTTTTTAATCCATACAGTCTGGTGTCAGAGCCTTTTTTTTAACCACCATATTCTACTGGCTCGTAGGAGCAACAGTTAAAATAGAAAGTACAGGCTGAGGCAAATTTGGAGGAGTGTTCAAATGCCAGGTTAAAATGATAGATTTTATTTAGTGTGTTTTGTGGAATCATGAAAATTTGAGCGAATTAGTAACATAAACCAATGGTAGCAGAGTGTAGGATGGAGGGAGGGAAAAACTGAAGGCAGACTAGTTTGGTGCAGCTGTTAAAGCAAGAAGTGATGAAAGCTGTAGTAATGGATATGGAAAGGAGGGAATGGCTAGAAAGGTATTGTCTTGGTTTGGTTAGGAGGGTTATAGGAGAAGAAAACGTTAAGTGATTTTGGGAGGCCAAGAGTGCTTCTGCTTCAGGGCTTTTTCAACTTATTCTCCCTAGCTGGATCACTCCTCAGATGTCCTTGTCTCTCTCCTGTGTCGTTCTAAGTTCTCTATTCACAAGTCACCTTTCTAGAAAGGCTTTCCCTAATTTCTGTGTATAATGGCAAACCCCTACAGCATGCCCCCAATTCTTTTGCCCCACTTGGTTTTTCTCTATTTTTAGTATGTAACATTATTTGTTAGTTTATGATTCACTTTCCATATTAGAATATGTTTTCCAATAGCAGGGACCTTTCTCTTTTGTTCATTCCTCTATAATAGATACTTAATAAATGTTTTTTGAATGAATGCTGTGGAAGGTAGGCAACATAGGATGAATGGAGAAGGCAATAGAAATGATAGGTTCAGGGGCATCTGAGTGGCTCAGTTGGTTAAGCGTCTTACTCTTGATTTCAGTTCAAGTCATGGTCTCACAGCTGTGGGATCAAGCCCTGCATTGGGCTCCCATGCTGAGAGCACAGAGCCTGCTTGGGATTCTCTCTCTCTCTTTCTCTCCTCTCTCTCTGCCCCTCCCTGCTTGTGTTTTCTCTCTCTCAGAATAAATAAACTGGAAAAAAAAATGATAGGTTCAGAATAGCTTGTGGGTCACCTCTAAGCATATATATGGTAGGCAGTTCAAATTCATGTCTCATGCGAAAGAGAGAGAACAAGCTAATGGTATGGATTTTAATAAGCACAATATGTGTGTACTACTAATAGATATTAAAATTCTAAAGTACCTTTTGAAATATGAAGTTTAAGTTCTATTTACTTTTTGTATTTGTTCATTTATTGTCACTCTTTCAAGACTGCTATTAGCAAGTGTTTATTAGTTGCAGATGGATCTGTTTTAGTGTGGGGTGGGTTTTTGTTTGTTTTAAAGAGAAGTGAAACACTACAACTGGGAGCCCAGAAAGGAGCTATGGCATACTTCTGAACTAAGCATAAACTTTGTTTACAGCTGGCTGATACTGTATATGCTAGAGGGCTAAGTCCTTGTTTCACCTTTTCTCTTACTGTTTGTTTTGGACTTGATTTTAGTGTAAAAAAGTTGCTAGAGCCATCTTTAGAGTGAATTAAAGGTCAATCATTCCTTCATAAAGTTTTTACTTTATTTCTTTCTCTTCATAAGGAACTTTTATTAAAGGATCATGTCTAACTTTTCACTTCCTATTCATGCCTCAGACTATCCAGTGTGACTTCTGCTTGTTGGCTTTATTGAAACAGCTTTTGAAGGGGGTACATGCTAGGTGTTTTATGTATTTCTGTTTTTTTTTTTCTTCATTTTTTGAGAGAGAGAGACAGTGTGATGAGTGGGGGAGGGGCAGAGAGAGAGAGGGAGACACAGGATCTGAAGCAGGCTCCAGGCTCTGAGCTGTCAGCACAGAGCTCTACGTGGGGCTTGAACTCACAAACTGTGAGATCATGACCTGAGCCGAAGTCGGATGCTTAACTGACTGAGCCACCCGGGCGCCCCAGCGTTTCTTTCTTTTTAATCCTCATGGCAATCCGGAGGCAGTGTCTTTCTCAAACTACTCTTTCTTTGCAGGCCCCTGGAATATTCTTGTTTCCTAGGGTTCCAGTCAGCACTCACTTCTTGTTTTGTTTTGTTTGTTGTTGTTGTTGTTGTTATTGTTTGTTTATTTTGAAAGAGCCAGAGAGAGTAGGAGGGACAGAGAGGGAGGGAGAGAAAAATCCCACACAGACTCCATGCTGTCAGCACACAGTCTGAAGTGGGGCTTGAACTCATGAACTGTGAGATCATGACCTGAACCAAAATCAAGAATTGGACACTTAACTGACTGATGAATCACCCAGGCACCCCAATACTCACTTCTCTTATGCGTCATCAACTGTTCGTATAGCAAGAGCTTTTTTACACAGATTATTTACAGATTTGTCCTTCTGACACAGAACTCCAGACACACTCTGTAACCACACTAATGTATAAAACTGTCCATTAAGTCTCAATTTAGTATCCTATACCTGTATGAAACTCAGTGGGTTTGAAACTGAACTAATTATATTATGGTTGCCTATGCCTGAAGCTTTTGGAACTAATAATAATGCTAGATGCTATTTACTATGTCCTGGCTTTGTGCATAAGCATTTTCGTTTAGTCCTCAGAGCAACCCTGTTTATTTTACAGATGCATTAAGAGAGGTTCAGAACAGTTAAGGACCTTAACCAGGTGGCAATATAGCTGATAGAGTTGGATTTGAACAGGGTCTAGATAGTTTCAAATGCCATATTCTTGCCACTCTGCTGCCCTTCTGTCCACCTCCCTTCACCATGAATACAGTGCACATAGACACCCCTAAGGACTCAGTACTATCGATCTCTTGAATTGCTCAGAAATATTTCATGTTTCTTGATTCTAGTTGTCTTGCTTACTTGGATTATTGCAGTTGCCACTTGATAAATCTTCCTGAATTAGTTTATTCTCCATCCATACTGCTGCCTAAAAATGTCTTCTAAAATGCAAATCTGGTCATGTCATTTCCCTTAAGAAATCTAAAATTTTTGGCGTAGTGTTCAAGACCTTCTCTGGCCAATTCATAGTCATATTGCATGGTTCTTTTGTTTTAGTTATTATAAGGTATAAGGTTACATGTAGTTCCTAGAGCTTTATTTCACCATCTCCCCCCACCCCCTCCTTTGGCGTGTCCTTTCCTGTTCCCTCAGTGTCAAAATCCCCTTTTTAAGAGTTGGCTCAAGTGCCCCATCTGTCACAAAACCTCTGCTCTTCTAGGCATTTCCTTTTCCTCTTTCATTTGTGATTACTGCTACTTTGGTTGTACCTCTGAGATGGTTCTCAGTTGGTTCCACTTTCTGGTATTCACACCCTTGTAAAATACCCTCCCCTTGAATATGAGGTGGACTTAGTGACTCAATTCTAATGAAAGAATATAGCAAAAATGATGGGACATCATTACTGAGATTATGTTACTGAAAGGTTGTCATTTGCATCTTGCCATCACTCGCTTATTTGCTCTCTGTGAGTCCTCATTCTTATGGGGTAGAAACTTGTTATACTTAAGTAGAGCAAGGGAGAGGCCCAAGTGGAAAGAAACTGATGTCTTTGGCCAACAACAGTCAACAAGGATATGAGGTCTGCCAGTAGTTCTGTGAAAGAGCTTTGAAGCAGATCCTTCTCCACTTAAGCCTTGATAACTGCAGCCCCAGATGATACCTTTGATTCCATCTTTGTGAGAGACCCAGAGTCAGAGACACTCAGTTAAATCAAATGTAGATTTCTGAGCCATAGAATCTGTGAGATAATGAATGTGTGATATGTTAAGCCCAGTAAGTTTTAGAATAACTTGTTTTGCAACAATGATTGACTAATACAGATTTTGGTAACTGCAATTGGGGTGCTGCCATAACAAATATATGTGAAAGTGGGAATGGCTTTGGATTCAGGCAGTGAGTGGAGGTTATAAGAATATTGTTGATCATGATGGAGCAGTTTCTTTGAACAGACTATACATTTGGGCTTTGAGGAAGCTGCAAATGAGGGCTCAAAAAAAATGAGAAATGTATTGTTGTAAACTGGAGAAAGGGGGTTCCTTGTTATATTGAGGCAGATATCTTAGTAACACTCTTGCCTTCAGTAACATGGAAAGTAGGAAATGTGCCTTATGTACTGGGCGATTTAGCTAAGGAGATTTCTAAGCAAAATGTTGAACAGATTTCTTCTTGATGCTTCTTAGTAAAATGTGAGAGGTGCTCTGTGAGCACAAAAGTCAAAGTCATTAAATCTCTTCTTAATGTGGACATAATCACTTTTCCAGTATTTGTTATAGTATGTTGTATGTACCTAATTACCTGTATTTCTTAGTAGACTGTGAGTCCTGTGACAGGCCTTCTAATGTAGTAGTTAAAAAAAAATAATTAATTTATGAGAGACAGAATGAGACAGAGCATGAGTGGGGGAGGAGCAGAGAGAGAAGGAGACACACAATCTGAAGTAGGCTCCAGGCTCTGAGCAAGCGTTCAGCACAGAGCCCCGCGTTGGGCTTGAACCCATGAACCGTAAGATCATGACCTGAGCCGAAGTCAAGACACTTAACCAACTGAGCCACCCAGGCGCTCCTAATGTAGTACTTTAGATTTTGCCCAGAGTCTAATTTTAAAGAGACTTAGTCTTAAGCCTTGGCTCTGCCTCTTTTTTTCTTTCTTTCCTTCCTTCCTCTTTCTTTCTTTCTTTTTCTTTCTTTCTTTCTTTCTTTCTTTCTTTTTTCTTTTCTTTTCTTTTCTTTTCTTTTCTTTTCTTTTCTTTTCTTTTCTTTTCTTTTCTTTTCTCTTTCTTTCTTTCCTTCTTTCTTTCTTTCTCTTTCTTTCTTTCTTTCTTTCATTTTTTTTTGGTTTTTCTAAATGTTTATTTTCAAGAGAGACAGAGCCTGAGTGGGGGAATGACAGAGATAGAGGGAGACACAGAATCCAAAGCAGGCTCCAGGCCCCAAGCTGTCAGCACAGAGCCCAATGCGGGGCTCGAACCCACAAACCTTGAGTTGATCTGAGCTGAAGTCAGATGCCCAACCAAGTGAGCCACCCAGGTGCCCCTCTGCCTCTTCCTTTGTAATGGTGACATGTTACTTAACTTTTCTAATGCTCGCTCAGTTTTGTCATATGGAGGGTGGGATTAATGCTGATAAACTCCTAAGGATTATGCGTTTTGACTTTGGTACTCAACCACTATATCATCAGTACCTAGAAATGTCTAGTAATATGTGTTTAATAAAGGTTTATTGGATTAATGAATTGAGTATTCTTCAACTCAAAGTGTTACTGTGTAGTTTAAATGAGGTAATGTATGGAAATCAATTAGCATAATGCCTGATACAAATTGCTCAGTGTTAGTTATATGTAGGTATTTCATTTTCTCATTTTTATTTTCACCTTTTTCCTCATTATTTATCTAGTTTTATGTGCATTAAAACTACCCCATGAATAAAACAATTCATTAACCAAAAGATTTGTTTATATAGTTCTGGGTGACACCTCAGGAATAACTTGAGTTTAAAGTATGATTATTTGGAGAGGAAGAGATTTCTGCTTTTGACCATGAGGAGAAGCCATTTCTGGACTTAACCTCCTTAGGTAAATAATGAGAAAATTGGATAAAAGATGTCAAACAACTATTTTTAGATACTGGACAACAGGCAGTGTGGGAATGTGATTCCTGAGAAGAGGGGAACAAGTAAGATGATTGCTATAATTGCCCTGTATTTCTGCTGGAAAACACATTTCAGAGCTTGGTGCAGGCAGGAGGAGTCTTGGTTGGTGCATGATATCTGGTTGAATTGATAAGATAGAGATTGTAGTTCAGGGAAGTTGAAGTGGCTGAAAATTGCTGCACAGAGTTTCAGAGAAGAGGGAGCTATGTGGAAAAAGAGTTCTAGAGATCTGCATAGGGGTTTTCTCTAGCCTTTGTTAAAGGAGTGTGTAGAATGTGTGTATGTAGAGAAAACTTTGTGAGACTGGACAAGGATTGACTGGAGAGCTGTAAGTTGAGTAATTTCCAGAGCTGGGGAATTGCTGAAGCATTGAGCAGACAGAGGTGAGACCTTTTTCATTACCTGGAATGTTCCATAGAGACCCCAACAGGCCTACGTCTTAGTAGTAGGGCTAAACTAGCCAAGAGTAAAATCTACCCCCAGTCTATCCTAAAACTTAAAAATAAACTTCAAAGATCAAGCTGATCCACAGGTTACTTAACTGATTTTCAGAACAAAGCCTAAAAATCTTTAAAGGAAGATAACAAAATCCAGACACTTAAAAGTATATCATTCTGTATAGCACCCAATAAAAAATTACTAGAATCAGGAAAACATGAACACCAGGAGAAAACTAACAGTGCAAACAGACTAAGATAATAAAGGTAGTAGAATTAGCAGACCAAAACTTTATAAATATGCTCAGTGTGCTCAAAGATTTAAAGGAAAACTGTAATGAGAAGAAAAAATGGAGTTTGTACAGATGAGAAATACACTAAGTGAAATGAAAAAATTAACTGAGATTAACATCAGTTTTTTTTTTAAATCTGATGAAGAAAAGATCAGTGAAGTTGAGGACATAGCAATAGAAACTACCCAAAAATTAAACACAGAGAAAAGAAAGGCATAAATAAATAAATGAACAGAACTTATGTGACCTGAGGTATAATATGGGTGTAATTTTACTCCAGAGCAAGGGGGACAGGGAAAAAATTTTTAAAGAAAAAGTGACTGAAAATTTCTCAACTTTGTAAACACTATAAACCTACTGATCCAGAGGGTTCAGTATCCCAAGCAGGATAAGCACGAAGAAGACCATACTCAAATGGCTGAAAGACAGTGGTAGAGAAAAAAGTTTAAAGCAGCTGGAGAAAAATGACAGAGGGACAAAAAAATGTTGGCAGATTTCTTGCTAGAAATAATATGTATCAACATAATGGAATGACATCTTTTTTTTTTTTTCACTTGAAATTTACTTGACATGCAGTGTTATATTAGTTTCAAGGGTATAACATAGTGATTCAAGAATTCTGTACATTACACAGTTTCATCACTGTAAGTGTATATTTACCATCTTTCACCATATAATAATACTAATGACTATGTTCCCTGTGCTTTACTTTTATCCCTGTGACTTATTTTATAACTGGAAGTTTATACCTCTTAATCTGATGGAATGACATCTTTTGAGTGCTGAAAGATAAAACTGTAAACTCGAAATTTTTATATCCAGCAAAAATATCCTTCAAAATGAATTTTCATATATACAAAATCTGATAGAATTATTTACCAGCAATCTGGCACTGCAAGAAATGTTAAAGCAGTTCTTCAGGTGAAAGGAAAATGAAGCCAAATAGCAAATTGGGTCTATACAAAGAAATAAAGAACACTAGCAATAGTAAGTGTAAGTGAGAGAGAGAAAAGACTTTTTTTGTCATCATTTGATTTCTTTAGAAAATAATTGCTTTAAAGCTAAATAGTAATATATATCGGTGTATAATGTATACATAAAGTACATGACAACAGTAGCACAAAAGACAGTAGGCAACAATTGAAACATGCAGCCCTAAGAGTCTTCTGTTATATGTAAAGTGATATAATTTGAAGGTAGAGTGTGATAAAGTAGGATGCATGTTGTAAAACCCTACAGCAACCAAGCAAAAAGTAAAAGAGATATAGCTTAATGTATCTGTGGAGTATATGAACTACTAAAAATACTCCAGCCAAAATTATTTAGGAAAAGAGGGAAAAAAACCCAAATGGAACAAATAGAAAATAAATCGGTATACACATAACAGTGTTAAATGGTCTAAGCACTTTAGTTAAAATACAGAGCTTATCAGACTGGAGCAAGATCCAATTATGTACAACCTAAAGACTTTAAAGAACCAGATAGGTTGAAAGTAAAAAGATGGGAAAATATGCACTGTACAAAACTGAGTATAGAGTGTAAGAAAGCTAGAATATTAACTACTATTTAAAGTAGACTTAAGAATAAGGAAAAAGAGAGATATTTCATAATGACAAGAGGATCAATTTATCAGCAACGTGTTATTTAGGTGTGTATGTTTCCATTAGTAAAGCCTCAAAATTCATGAAGCAGAGGTCAACATTCCTTTCCTAGTAATTGATAATACAAGTAGACAGACAATAAGTAAGCAGTTAGAAGACTTAAGCAACATTATCAAGAAAAATAACCTAATTTACACTTATAGAGCATGTAATAGTAGCACAGTACACATTCTTTTCAACTACACATGGAACATTCACCAAGATATACCATATGTTGAACCATAAAATAAGTCTCATTTACTTCAAAAGAATGAAATCATATAGAAGTATTCTCTGAGCATAACAGTTAAATTAGAAATCAGCAACAGCTATATGGAAAGTATTTGGAAATTGAAAAAACAATTGTAAATAATCCATGGATCAAAGAAGAAACCACAAGGGAAATTAGAAAAAAAAAATTTTTTTTTTTAGTTTATTTTGAGAGAGAGCGAGCAAGGGAGCAGGGGAGAGGCAGAGAAAGAGGGAGAGAGAGAATCCCAAGAAGGCTCTGCACTGACAGTGCCCACTAATGTGGGACTTGATCTCACAAATCATGAGATCATGACCTGAGCCAAAAATCAAGAGTTGGATGTTTAACCAACAGTCACCCATGTGTCCTGGGAAATTAGAAAATATTTTGGATTGAATGGTAATGAAAGCAGCATAAACTATTTGGGATACAGCTAAGACATGCTTAAAGGGAAATGTATAGGTTTTTTGTTTTGTTTTGTTTGTGGGGGGTGGGGATGTATAATTTTGAAAGATGCTTGTATTAGAAATGAAGAAAAATTTAAAATCAGTAATTTTCTAAGCGTTTATTTTAAGCTAGAAAAAGAAGAGCAAATTAAACAGAAAGTAGAAGGAAGGAAATAAAACCGCAATCAGTGATTTAGAAAATTGATGAAATAATTGAGAAAAATCAGTGAAATCAAAAGCTGGTTCTTTGAAAGGATATATAAAAATGATAAAACTTTAGTTAGATTGATGAAGGAAAAAAAGGTACAAATTAACAGTGCCAAGAATGAAAGGGTATTACTACAGATCATGCATAAATTAAAAGTATAATAAAGGATCATTGTGGACTTTATGCCAGTAAATTCAATGATTTAGATGAAGTAGACAAATTCCTTAAAAGAGACAAACTACCAAAACTGACACAAGAAGAAATAGAAAACCTGAATATCCCTTTAACTATCCTTATATCTATGAAATAAATTGAATTCATAATTAAAAACTCATAAAAAAAAACTGGCCAGATAGTTCAAATGTGAATTCTATCAGAATTTTAAGAAAAAAATAATAATGATTGTTCCTAAACATTTTCAGAAAATAGGAGAGATTTTTCCCAGCTCATTTTATAAGATAGTATAACACCAATATCAAAGCCATATAAAGCCATTTTAAGAAAAGTACACAACAGTATCCTTCATATACAAGCATAAAACTCCTTTACAAAATATTATCAAGTCAAATCCAGCAGTATAAATATGATGATATATCAGGATTAAGTGGAGTTTATGCCAAGTATATAAGTTTAACAGTAAAAAAAAAAAAAAATACAGTCCTTACTATTCAGAGATTCCACATTTGAAAATTTGCCCACTAGCTGAATTTTATTTGTAACTTAAAAATCAATACTTGGGACACTTGGGATCACTTGCAGACATTTAATGACAAATTTGAGTCACCCACTACACATATTCCCTACTGAGGTCAAAGCTCTCTGCTTTCTTTCAGCTCTCCTATTGTAAACAAGTATTCTTTTCACAGTCTATTTAGTGTTACATTTTTCCCATTTTTTGCTTTTTGCTTTTTTCTTTAAAATGGCCTCCAAGTGTAGTGCTGATGTGCAATCTTGTCTTCCTAATCACAAGAAGGTCGTTATGTGCCTTATGGAGAAAATATGTGTGTTAGATAAACTTTGTTTAGGCATGAATTATAGTGATGTTGGCCATGATTTCAGTGTTTATGAATCAATCCTGTGTATTAAATAAGGTGTCTTTAAACAGAAACACTTAAAGCTGTTTATTAATTAATTATTACAGATGTTGTAATCAGAGGCTCTTAGGGGTCTAAACTTGGGTATCCACTAGGAACAGTGGTTCAGTGTTCACAATTTCAGTGTTCATTGGACACTTTATAGTACATAATTACCACGAATAATGATATTTGACTATTTCACCCTGTTATCTAAGGGCAAAGAAGGAAAATCACTGTTATCTCAGTTTATGCAGAAAAATGTGTTTGACAAAATTAAACATCCTTGTTAAAAACTCTCAGGAAACTCAGAATAGAAGATAACTTCATTAACTAAAGCCTGCTTTATTGTCTTATATATAAGCATATATGTTTATATATAATAGGCTATAGCTATGTTAGCCTACAGCTAACATCTTTCTTTACTCAAGATCAGGAATAAACTAAGTATTTTACCTCCTATGACTCCTATTCTGGTCTTAAAATTTACATTAAAAATACATAAAATTTGATATTTTATTATTAAATTTTAGAATTATACAAAATTGCAAAGACCTAAAATTTATATTGAAATGCAGGTAGACAAACAGTATTGAAAAATAGCAACTTAAAGTTGAAGAACTTATACTGTACTGCTTGTGGACAGAGATATAGATCAGTGGAGCAGAGTAGAATATCCGGAAATAGCCCATATATTTCAGTAAAGATTCCTTAAGGTAGTTCTGTGGGGGCAGATATAATATTTTCAACAAATGGTTTTGGAATAAATGTGTGGGGTGGGGAGTGATAATCCTTGATCAGATTATACACAAAAATGAAATCTAAATTGATCAAAGATCTAAATTTGAAAGCTAAAATTGAAAAATGTCCAGAAGATGACTTAGAAGCAAATCTTGATCTTAGGGTAGGCAAAGATTTCTTAGGAAGTAAAAAACACAAACTGTTAGAAGTAGCTGATAAATTTATTATAGTGAAATTAAAAATTGCTTTTCAGAAAACATCATTAAGAAAAGGAAAAGACACACCTCAGACTAGGCAGAAATTTTCAGCTACATATATTTGACAGAGGACTTGGATCCAAAATAAAGGCATACCTTGGAGATTTTGCAGGTGTGGTTGCATACCATCCCCATAAAGTGAATGTTGCAATAAAACAAGTCAGATTAGTTTTTTGGTTTCCCAGTGCATATAAAAATTATGTTCGTGCTGTACTGTAGCTTATTATTAAGCTGTGCAATAATATTATATATTTTTTTAAAAGGTACATAATTGAAAAATACTAAAAATTTTTTTTCAAGTTTTATTTATTTTTGAGAGGGAGAGCACGAGTTGGGGAGAGGCAGAGAGAGAGGGAGACACAGAATCCGAAGCAGGCTCCAGGCTCTGAGCTGTCAGCACAGAGCCCGACGCAGGGCTTGAACTCACAGACCGTGAGATGATGACCTGAGTTGAAGTCGGACGCCCAACCGACTGAACCACCCAGGCGCCCCTTGAAAAATCCTTTATTGCTAAAAAATGGTAACCACCATCTGAACTTTCAGAGTCGTCATCTTTTTGCTTGTGGGTCCTGCCTTGATGTTAATGGCTGCTAACTGATCAGGGTGGTGGTTGCTGAAGGTTGGGATTGCTATGGAAATTTCTTAAAGTAAGTGCTTCATTGATTGACCTTTCATGAATGATTTCTCTGTAGCCTGTGATGCTTTCTGATAGCAGTTTTACCCACAGTAGAACTTTTTTCAGAATTCAAATCAAACCCTGCTGCTGCTTTATCAACTCCGTTAATGTAATGTTCAAATTATTTTGTTGTCATTTCAACAGTTTTCATAGCATCTTCACTAGAAGCAGATTCATCTCAAGAAACTACTTTCTTTACTCATCTGTTCAAGTTTTATCATAAAATTGCAGCAAATTAGTCATATCTCCAGACTCTACTTCTAATTCTGGTTTTGCTCTTTCCACCATATCTGCAGTTACTTCCTCCACTGAAGTCTTGAATCCCTCAAAGTCATCCATGAGGGTTGGAATCAATGTCTTGCAAACTCCTGTTCATATTTATATTTTGACCCCTTCCCATGAATCACAGATGTTCTTCATGGTGTCTAGAATGGTGAATCCTTACCAGAGGTTTTCAATTTTACTTTACCCACATCCAACAGAGGAATCACCATCTAGGCAGCTATAGTGTTATGAAATGTATTTCATAAATAATAACACTTGAAAAGTCCAAAAGACTCCTTGACCCATGGGCTACAGAATGGATGTTGTGTTAGCAGGTGTGAAAACATTAATCTCATTGCCTATTTCCATCATAACTCTTGAGTGATCAGGTGTATTCTCAGTGAGCAGTAATATTTGGAAAGGAGTTTTGTTTTTTTTCCTGAACAGTAGGTCTCAACAGTGGGCTCAAGATATTAAGTAAACTATGTAAACAGATATGCTGTTATCCAGGCTTTGTTTTTCCATTTATAGAGCACAGGCAGGGTAGTTTAGCATAATTCTTTAGGGTCCTAGGATTTTCAGAATGGTCAGTGAGCATTTGCTTCACCCTAGTTACCAGCTACATTAATTCCTAACAAAGACAGTCAGCCTCTCATTTGAAGATTTGAAGCCAGGCATGGACTTCTTCTCTCTAGCTGTGAAAGACCTAGATAGCATCCTTTTCCTGTATAAAACTGTTTTATCTATGTTGAAAATCTGTTGTTTTGTATAGCCACCTTCATTAATTATCTTAGCTGGGTCTTCTGGATAACTTGGTTGCAGCTTTTACATCAGTACTTGCTGTTTCATCTTGCACTTTATGTTATAGAGATGGCTTATTTTTTCTTTCTTTTCTTACACATTATTTTTATTTATTTGCTTTTTAAGTAGACTTCATGCCCAGTTGGGTCTCAAACTAATGATCCTGAGATCAGGAGTTGCACACTCTACCAACTGAGCCAGCTAGGGGCCCCAATATGGCTTCTTTTCTTAAACCTCGCAAACCAATCTCTGCTAACTTCCAAACCAATCTCTGCTAACTTCCAACTTTTCTTCTGTAGCTTCCTCACATCTTTCAGCCTCCATAGAATTGAAGAGAGTTAGGGCCTTGTCTGGATTAGTCTTTGGCCTAGGGGAATGTTGTGACTGGTTTGATCTTATATCTAGACCACTATAACTTTCTCCATATCAGCAGTAGGGGTGTTTGGCTTTCTTTTTATTCATATGTTCACTGGAGTAGTACTTTTAATTTTCTTTAAGAATTTTCCTTTGCATTCACAACTTGGCTAACTGGCATAAGAGGATTATCTTAGCGTATCTAGGCTCTGGACATACCTTCCTCACTAAGTTTAAACATTTCTAGCTTTTGATTGAAAGTGAGAGATCACATGGAGGCCATTGTAGAATTATTAATTGGTCTAAGTTCAATATTGTTGTGTCTCAAGGAAGGCTCAAGGAGAGGAATAGAAAGGGGGAACCTGCTGGTCAGTGGAGCAGTCAGAGCACAAACAACATTTATCAACTAAGTTCATTGTCTTATATGGGTGTGGTTTGTGGTGCCCCAAAACAATTACAATGATAATATCAAGGACCACTGATCACGGATCATCATAACACATTTAATGATAAAAAAGTTTGAAATACTGAGAGAATTACCAAAATGTGACACAGAGGCATGAAGTGAGCAAATGCTGTTTGAAAAATGGCACAGACTTTTTTAACTCAGGGTAGCTACAAACCTTCAATTTGTTAAAAAAAAAAAAAAAAAAAATCAAATCTGTCAAATGCATTAAAGCAAAGTGCAATAAAATCAGGTCTGAAATAAAATTTCCAGAGACATTTTGAGGGGAAGAGAGAGAGTGAGTGTGTGTGCGTGTGTGTGTGTGTGTGTGTGCGTCTGTAGGAAGAAGTTTAGACAGTGGATAAATAGGCATATACTTTTATAAGAATTTAATCATACTATGCATAGTATTTAACATAAAATTAACTGTTTTACTTAAAAATAATGAGAAAAGGAAGCTAAAATGAAACTGAAGGAACCTCCTTTAAATGTTTCTTCAACATTGTGGTTTATATACACAATGGAGTATTACGTGGCAATGAGAAAAAATGAAATATGGCCTTTTGTAGCAACGTGGATGGAACTGGAGAGTGTGATGCTAAGTGAAATAAGCCATACAGAGAAAGACAGATACCATATGGTTTCACTCTTATGTGGACCCTGAGAAATTAACAGGAACCCATGGGGGAGGGGAAGGAAAAAAAAAAAAAACAGGTTAGAGTGGGAGAGAGCCAAAGCATAAGAGACTCTTAAAAACTGAGAACAAACTGGGGGTTGATGGGGGGTGGGAGGGAGGAGAGGGTGGGTGATGGGTATTGAGGAGGGCACCTTTTGGGATGAGCACTGGGTGTTGTATGGAAACTAATTTGTCAATAAATTTCATATTAAAAAAAATGTTTCTTCAACAGAAGAAAAGATCTCTATAAAATTAAAAGAGAGATCAGGAGTAATATTTAAAAATACTGGGAATGTATAAAAAATATAAATTGCCAGTAAAATCTGAGTATTTTATAACTTAGTAATCAAAATGCAAATAAAAAAATATTTTTAATCTTTTTTTAGATTGGCAGAAAATGATAAAGTACACTGCAGAATGTGGGTAAATGAGTATTCTTGTGAGGGCAAAATCCTTTCTGGTGGAAGGCAGTGTGGCAGTACTTAAAATTTTAATATATGTGTATCCTTGGATATATAATTTGATGTCTAGAAGTTTTTTCACAAAGAGATAATTAAATGTAAAAAGATATTGATCTGCCTCTAGAAATGTCTATCATTATGGGATTAAGTTAAGTATATCCATTCAATATGATAGTATACAGCTATTAAAAATGGTGATGTATTATAGATTTATATTTATTGCAATGGAAATAGGTCCTCAACAAGCTCATTTTATTTCTCAACAATAAGTAATAGCATGCCTAATGGAGCCTTATTTATATAAAATTGTGTGTGTGAATGGTAGACAAATCTCTGAGGTAAATACTCACTAAAATGGTTATCTCTGAGTGGTGTCCTATTGGCATTTATTTGTGTTGTTAGATTTCTTTACAATAAGTATTTTATCATTTTTGTATTTGAAAAAGGTGAGACTTTTTTTTTTCCCCTCACTGAACAAATGAATATGAATACAACCTTTAAGCAGTACCTGATTAAGCTCTACAAATACCTAAATCTAACAAGGTCTATAGAATCTGTTTATGTAATACCCGGGGGCTGTGCTTTGGGATGCTCTACTGTTGCCGTTGAAGTTAACTCAGGAACCAACAGAACTGGTCACAGATAGTTGGGGAGTTCTGAACTTTAGAGCCCAAGGCATTGACTGCTATTTTTAGTGCCACACCCTGCTGTAGTTAACTTCTTTAAAGACTTGATTGTTAAAAAACAAAGTCAAGTTTGAACCTTTGTTTTGTTGTTTTGATTTAGTTTTATTTTTAGCTTCATTTACATATAATTGACAAAGTTTTAACATATTTAAAGTGACTTGGTGTATGTATACATTGTGAAAGGATTCCTCTAATCTGTTTAAATAACATTCATCATCTCACATATGTATCTTTTCATTTTTTATTTATTAATGTTTTACGTATTTTTGAGAGAGAGAGAGAGAAAGAGTATGAGTGGGGGAGGGGCAGAGAGCGAGAGGGAGACAGATTCCAAAGCAGGCTCCAGGCTCTGAGCTGTTAGCACAGAGCCCAGTGCAGGGCTTGAACCCCCGAACTGTGAGATCATGACCTGAGTTGAAGTCAGGCACTTAACAGACTCAGCCACCCAGGAGCTCCTTTAAAGTTCTACATGCAGTAAATTTTAATTGTACAATACAATGATAATTAAGTGTAGTCACCGCGTTATACGTTAGATCTTCAGACTTTATTTATTTATTGTGCAGTTGAAAGTTTGTACCCTTTCATCAACTTCTCCCTATTTTCCCATGCCTTGGCCATCACTTTTCTTTATCCTTTTTTTTTTTTTTTTTTTTTTTTGAGAAAGAGAAGAGAGAGCAGGGGAGGGGCAGAGAGAGAGAGAGAGAGAGAGAGAGAGAGAGAGAGAGAGAGAGAGAGAGAGAGAATCCCAAGCAGGCTCCACACTGTCAGCACAGAGCCTGATGCCTGGCTCGAACTCACAAACCATGAGATCATGACATGAGCCAAAACCAACAGTTGGATGCTCAACCACTGAACCACCCAGGTGCCCCCTGGCAATAATTTTTCTATGAGTTTGACTTTTTTTTTTTTTTTTAAAGATTCCACATGAAAGTAATACCAGGAAGTATTTGTCTTTGTTGTTTTACTTTGGATTAACAAGAGTGTGGTGCATGCTTGCCCTTGTTTATGAAGAACAGTAACATTAGAAGGCATGGTCTTCTCTGCATATATATCAGGTACCATCTTAATCATTGGGTTGGAGGGGAAGTAAAATTCCTGCCCTCCAAAATTTCATTCTTTAGTAGAGCACTGAACAGTCAAGGGACTATTTCTGTGAACCGCGCTATGGCAGCACAACAGTAGGACTTTTGACTTAGATGTTGGTGTGGTTCTTGGACTTGGGTGGCTGTTCAACGAAGATCTTCCAGGGGAGGGGTGCCTGGGTGGCTCCGTCTTAAGCGTCTTACTCTTGATCTCCACTCAGGTCATGATCTCACGGTTCAAGCTCCACATTGGTCTCTGCGCTGACAATGTGGAACCTGCTTGGGATTCTCTCTTTCTCTCCCTCTCTCTCTCTGCTCCCTCACTCATGCCTGTGCAGGCTTTCATGTGCGTGCATGCTCTCTCTCAAAATAAATAAATAAACTTTAAAAAAAAAAAAAAGGATTTTCCAGGGGAAATATCTGAACTGAATTTTGAATTTCAGTTTAGACATCTGAACTGAAGGTTAAACATGAATTAGCCAAACCAAAGAAAGAGCTATCTAGGGAAATCTAGGTAGAGACAAAGGCATGGAGGCATGCAAAGCACAGTACTTGTTGGGAACTGTAGGTCGTTCAGCCTGGTGTAGAGATTGAGGTAGTACAGGCAACAGAATGAAGCTAGAGAGGTCTGATCATGAAGGGTCTTGTCAGCTGCCAGAGTTTTTTCCTCTGGACTTCTTATAAATACAGCCTTTGTTTAGGTAGGATGGGAATCTTTGAGTCATCTTTGACTATTGAGACTCCCTCCCATCCTTAAACTCCCTTATAATTAGGCACCAAA
Source organism: Felis catus (assembly GCF_018350175.1). NCBI lineage: Eukaryota > Metazoa > Chordata > Mammalia > Carnivora > Felidae > Felis > Felis catus. Next base: position 188,510,985 of record NC_058375.1, read on the forward strand.
TCCTGTCAATTTTGGGAACTTGGATTGAAATGGAATCATGACAAGCTACATGTAGACTGTGTTCCTTACTGTAACTTAAGTCTTTTTAATTTCTAGGTCTTTGCCTTGGCTCACAGACCCTTAGTAAATGTTCAAATGAGTGGGTTATAGGAAGGGAGTTCTAAAGAGAAAATGTTTAGTATTTTTACACGTGATGATGTATAATTTTTCTATTCTTCATTTCATTATAGAATATTTAAAAGTGTTTTGTTTTTGTTTTTTAAATTTATTTTTGAGAAAGAGAGCATGAGCGGGGGACGGCAGAGAGAGGGACACAGGATCCAAAGCAGGCTTCAGGCTCTGAGCCATCAGCACGGAGCCCAATGCATGGCTCAAACTCCCAAACCGTGAGATCATAACCTGAGCCAAAGTCGGACACTCAACCAACTGAGCTACCCAGGCGCCCCTATTATAGAAAATTTAATAGTCTTAAGAGGCCTCGTTGAAAAGTCAACTCTTCAATAATTAAAAATCTCCAAAATGGAATCAGACCGATTAGTAAGATCTGCTTGGTCAGTGCACTGGTGGGTGACTGAAGCAGCATCATGGTAGGAAAGAGGTACCAGAAAGCTTCTGACGATTTGATTTTGATGAATATACCCCAGATCACATAGTGTATGTCTTTTTTTTTTTCCTAGCTGAGAACAGTCATGTGACTGTCCAGTAGAGATTAATTTTTTTAGTTAGAGGAAATTTGTGAACATGTACATTTATTGCTTTTTACTTGTCATAATAATGTGAGAATGTGCTTTCTTGAACTTACGGACACATACAGCGTTTATTTTGTGTTTACTATAAAAGGAAGACTATGCAGATATGGTTAGCATTTGCAACAATTAGGCATTGTTTCAGTGAAATAATTGTGCCATTTTGAAAGCAAATTATGTATCGGAGGCATATCTTTGAAGCAGCTTTATGATTATCAGCAACACAGGTGCTGTAACTATTATTTTAGTGGAATTGAATCTTTTGTTATATGGGTCACATAACCAGGAACTGAACTTTTACACTTGTAACTGTGCAAGACTCTTATTAAGACATAATGTAATACAAACAGAAGATAGGTGTCTCAAAGTGTTTTTGTATATGGGCTTAAGAGCACAGGTATTTATCACATAGAACTAGAATGATAGCATTATAATACCGTCCAATTTATGCATATGTTTAGTATTTTAAAGCCTTTCCTTTGTTTCCTTCCTTCTTTTCTTAAAGTATAAATTAGCTAAGCCTATTTCCTTCTCCCATCAAAGAAAAAAAGGAGATACGAAGGTGTTTCTTCTGTCACCTCTCACTTCCCATTACCTAATTTTTAAAGTTTTTTTTTCCTTTTTTTAACTCACATTTAAATCTATATGCTGTAGCTTGAAATGAAAAAGATTTTTGCATATGTGGCTTCAATGAATGTTCCTATAGCCTGGTTAATATGGTTTTATTGTGACAAAATCTCCCTAAGATGTGTGTTATATAGAGCTGATTAAAATGGAATTTTCCCTGTAACTTTATCTTAGCTGTCTTATATCCTCTTGAGTATAGGTGGTATAATGATAAATAAGTATTTTGTTTCTTATACTTACTTAATCTTAAAACCAAGATGAACATTTTTAAAATGGGTAGATATACACTTGTCTTACTTTCTTTTTTCCTGTAGAGATCATTACAATTGTAACAAATAATACAGGTTTTGTACACTTTGCCCAGTCTCCCTCAGTAATAACATTTTGTAGAACCATAGTACAATATTACAACCAGGATATTGACATTGTACAATCTATTCTTATTACTTCAGATTTTTCCAGTTTTACTTGAACTCATTTGTATATGTGTATAATTCTATACTGTTTAATCTCTGTATGTTTTTGTTATCTATCACTACAGTAAAGCTGAATAGCTCCTTATCACAAGGGTCCCTCTTGTTGTCCTTTTAGAACACCTGCTTTTCTTCTGCCAGTTCATTGTTCCTCCCCATCTCTGACTCCTGGCAGCCAGTAATCTCTCCTCCATTTCTAAATGTTTTTTCGTTTCAAAAGTGTTATATAAATGAAATCATATAGTATGTAACCATGTGAGATTGACTGTTTTCACTCAGTATAATTCCCTGGAGATTCGTCCAAGTTTGTATGAATTAGTCGCTTACTCCTTTTTATTACTTGTTTTTTTTAAGTTAGAGAATTTCCACATAGTTTAGTACTTAGTTTCTACTTTTTTTCCTTCCTAATCTATTTTAAAAATACATATATTTGTCTTAAATCTAGGTGACAAAACACGACCACCATCCTCAAGCCCCTCTAGTATTATCCGGCGCACTTCCTCTCTGGATACACTTGCTGCTCCATACCTTGCAGGGCACTGGCCTCGTGATAGTCATGGGCAGGCTGCTCCTTGCATGAGGGACAAGGCTACACAGGTAGGTTTATTAAAATTCTTTTTTTTGGGAGGTGGGGAAGGGCGCCTGGGTGGCTCAGTCGGCTAAATGTCTGACTTCAGCTCGGTCTGTGAGTTCGAGCCCCACATCAGGCTCTGTGCTGACAGCTCAGAGCCTGGAGCCTGCGTCGGATTCTGTGTCTCCCTTTCTCTCTGACCCTCCCCTGCTCACACTCTGTCTGTCTCTCTCTCTCTCTCAAAAATAAACATTAAAAAAAGGGGTTTTTTTAATGTAAAAAAAATTTTTTTTTGAGAGAGAGTACACATGAGCTAGTGCAAGCAGGGGAGGGGGCAAAGGGAGAGGGAGAGAGAGAATCATAAGCAGGCAGGCTCCACACTCAGAGTCTGATGCTTAACTGACAGAGCCACCCACGTGCCCCCATTTTGACCATTTTTAAGTATATAACTTAGTAGCATCAATTACATTCACACTCTTGTGCAACTATTGCCATTATCTGTTTCAAAACTTTTCATCACGCAAACATAAACTCAGTAAGTCCTCATTCTTTTTCCAGCCCCTGTAACCACTATTCAACTTTCTGTTTCTGTGAATTTGCCTGTTCTAGGTATTTCATATAACTGGAAGCATATGATATTTGTACTTCTTTATCTGACTCATTTTGCTTAACATAATGTTTTCAAGGTTTATCCATGTTGTACCATTTGTTTTGATGGCTGAATAATATTCTATTGGATGGATAAACATGTTTATCCATTTCTGGTTTTGGACATCGGGGTTGTTTACAAATTTTGGCAATTGTGAACAGTGCTGAAACAAACATTGGTGTGTAGATATATCTGTTTGAATCTCTGCTCTCAATTCCTTTTGGCACGTATGTAGGAGTGAAATTGCTGGGTCATATATTTAGCTTTTAGAGGAACAGTCTGGCAGTTCATCTAAAATATATGGCTCAGCAGCTGCACCAGTTTACATTCCCTCCAGCAGTGTATAAGGACTCCAGTTTCTCCATATCCTCACCAAAACTTAACTATTTTTCTGTTTTTTCTTCAGTATAGCTATCCTGGTATATATGAAATTATATCTTGTGACTTTTATTTATATTTTCCTAATGACTGATGATGTTGAGCATCTTTTCATATGCTTATTGTATATCTTCTTTGGAGTTCAGGCAATTTTTAACATCTCTGTGCTTTTGTTTCCTCTTTGTAAAATGGGAGCAGGACACCTGGGTGGTTCAGTCAGTTAAGTACCCCACTCTTGGTTTTGGCTCAAGTCATGATCTCGCGGTCATGGGATCAAGCTCTGCATTGGGCTGAGCGTGGAGCCTGCTTGGGATTCTGTTTCCCTCTCTCTCTCTGCCCCTCCCTTGCTTGTACACGCACACACACTGTCTCTCTCAAAATAATTAAATAAACATTTTAAAAAAAATGGGGAAAAGAATAGTACCTGTCTTTTAAGGTTATTATGAGGATTAAACAAGGATTAAACAAGGAAATATATATAAAACACTTAGAACAGTGGCTGGCACATAGTAAGCATTTAATAAATGCTTGCCATTGAAATTACTACCTTTGGTTATTGTCACAACAAGAATGGCATGTAGATTTCATATCCTGTGTAGTTGGTTAACTGCTATTAGCTTCCCTGGAGGATTATGTTGAAAAAGATTCAGGCTAAAGATTATTGGGACTGATTAGCAGTTTTTGCCCATGTTGAGAGACTTGGGGCTCTTTTATCACCCCTGGTCCAGACAGTGCTAGAGCAGACAATATGATGGAAGTAATTTATTTTATAGTGTAGATGGGTGCTTGCAGGAAATTCCTGTTAGACTTTTGACAAAACTTTTCATGTTATGACTCTGAGCCCTGGTTCTTCATTTAAAAAAATATGTATGACTTCAAGGTCTATCTCAGTATTTCAGGGATGGGTGGGAATGAGAAGCGGAGGTTCTGAAAAATACAGAGAAAGGCAGCATCAAAAAAGTTTAGGAAGGGGTGCCCGGGTGGCTCAGTCGGTTAAGCGTCCGGCTTTAGCTCAGGTCATGATCTCACGGTTTGTGGGTTTGAGCCCTGTGTCATACTCTGTGCTGACAGCTCGAAGCCTGCTTTGGATTCTGTGTCTCCCTCTCTCTCTCTGACCCTTGCCCACTCATGCTCTTTCTCAAATATAAATAATAAACATTAAAAACAAAAAGTTTAGTAGGAGTGTGGCAGCAAGATTTTAAAGATGTTAATCTCCTCTCCTGCCGTACCTCCACCCCATCATTGCTTTGGTCATGAGAATGAGTGCCTGATTAAGATTTTATTGTACATGATTATTTGTTATCCTAATTACTTGACACAAAGATAGCAAAAATGTGGCATCATTTCTTTTTTTCTGTGTCTCTGGCAAGACATTGCTTATTCCCTGTGAACTCAAATTGCCCGAGAGTCTCTCTAGTGCAGTGCCTTAGCTTGCCATTGCCAGTGGAGCAGGGCTGGTCGATGAGACCATCTGCAAGACTCATCTACCATTTCTGCTTCAGACTTTGGTACACTACTAAATACTACATTGCCACCAACCTCTACCTCCTGGCCCCCCTCCTCCCATGTTCTTTTAATGATTCTTTTAAAAACACCATTTACCAGCTTGCCCTCCAAACTTAGACCAATTTGTATTTCTAGCATTATCTATGTTGTAATTCCATTAATTTAATTTAATTCACCTAATTTGCAAGGGGTGCCTTTTGAATTTTCTGATGTATACCAGTTTGTGGGAATGAAATGAAGCGTGTATGTATGGCTGGATTCTTTGACATTCTTTTGACTCAAAAGGTAATCTCTTCCCAACTTTCCTAACCACCTACGCTTCTTCACAGGGGACATGTGAATATGTGAATTTGTGACTCATGTGATTGGTGTCTGGTTTACTTTATTACATAAACCAGTCATCTTTTCCTTTTAAAAATCTTATGTTATTTTCTCTCAGAACTCCTACATTTCAGAGGCTATTTTTCCCTCTTCAGGGGTTTGTTTTGATTAAGAGCTTGTTTTCTTTTTCAATTTTTGCACTGGTGTGAAATTGTAGTCCAAGTTCAGAAACTATAAGATGGCCGGTTATTAAAACCTAATAAAATTATATACTTTGTAAATTAGAGACTACAATAATGTAGAATTACTGAAGGTAGCTATTTATAAGTCTAGTGTTAGAAATGAAAGTACTAAAGAAGTAGATTAGCTTTTTAAAAAAAAATACTTTTTGAGTAACTTGCTCTTTTGTATAAAACCTTGGTCCATTGGTTAAAATTGGATTGTAATATTAAGAGAGAAGAAAAGTGTTAAAAATCTTTTTTTTTTAAGACCTAATATAATAACCTCTGTATAAGCTCTGTAGTTGCTTCCTAGTAGCATTGACTATCTTGGTTAAGCCTAGGATTCTGAAGTAATCTAAATTTCCATGGGGTGCCTGGGTGGCATTGGTTAAGTGTCTGACTTTGGCTCAGGTCATGATCTCACAGTTGTGAGTTTGAGCTCTGTGACAGGATCTGTGCTGACAACTTAGAGCCTGGAGCCTGCTTCAGATTCTGTGTCTCCCTCTCTCTCTGCCCCTTCCCTGCTCATGCTCTCTTTCTGTCTCTCTCTCTCTCAAAAAATAAATAAACATTATTATTATTATTATTATTATTATTATTATTATTTTAATTTCCAGATGCTTCACCACTTGCCTGGTGTTCCTGTTTTTGGGTTTTTTTTTTTTTTTCCCCACATGTTAGATCAGATTTCTCTAGGCCAGTGACTCTATACATTGTTTTTTAAATAGGCTGGGCTGTAACAAAGTAGGATTACATCATGGAATCCTTTAAAACAAATACAGTTTCTTGACTGTGTAATTGATATTTTTTTTACCTGTTAAAAATAATTTAGAAAATACACTCCAGCTCTCAATAATGGACTTGCAGTGCCCTGTGTCCTCTGTTCACTGATGCTTCCCAGGATTTCTATTTTGTATGGAATGCTTTCCCACCATTTGCTTAGATAACTTATACTCTGAAGCCTCCCCCAATTTCATAAAATCTTGCCTACCTGCTTCCCTGTCCTTCTAGTTCTGGTTTAGATGCCTTTCTTAGAGGGAACTTCTATCATCACATGTGGCTATTTATTGTAACATAATTGGATATTTATCCTTTCTCTCCTAGAAAAAACTTCTTGAAAATAAGAACTGTGTTTCCTCTCTAACCTCAGTACCTAGTCCAGTGTCTGACATGTTAGTAGTAGATGCTTAATAGTTTTGTGGTATACAGTGCAAGGCTGAACAAAAATTGAAATGTACTTAATTAAAACTCAGTTTTACTTTTTATTAATATCTAGAGTGTCTTAAAGGCACAGCTTCTTAGTGGAACAAAGAGAACAATTATCTTTTGAGTTAGGAGTTTAAGTAAAATCAGTGATTTTTGCTAAGTAATTTTTCTTGTTTGACCATCTTACAACTGAAATTAGCAAAGCTGTTGCTCTTCATGTTTACTTTTATTTGTCTTAATACTCTTGTTCTTATTTTAATTTGTTCTTAACAAGTCTATAGGAAGCTTTTATATTCTTTTGCTTTTCCTTGAGTTAAATCTTACACTTATTATATTTAGACTTCCCTAATTAAAAAAAAAAGTTGTATTTTGAAAGTCTCATTTATAGAGAAGTTGCAAGAATAGTAGATTGAACACCAGTAGACTCCTCACTTATATTCACCAAATATAAACATTTGTATATGAACATTTTAATATGTATTTTTATTTTTTGTGTGTATATAATTGCTGTTATTATTGTTACTATTTGCTAATTGTTAGTTGAAGACATTCTGATTCTTCAAATAGTTCAACATGTATATATGAACAAGGACTTACAAAAATTACCAAAGTACTTACCAAATTCAGGAGATTTAACATTGATTGATACCATGCTATTATTTAATATGTTGTACATAGTCAAATTTTTTAAGTTTTCTCATTGTTCTCTGTAGTAATTTCTCATGTAAGCCAGGATCTAGTCAAGAAACACACTTGGCATTTAGATGTTATGCTTATTTGGTATTCTTTATTCTGAAACCATTCCTTAGCTTTTCTTGGTCTTTCATGACATAGATATATTTTTTAAGAGTGCAAGCCAGTATATTTGTTGAATATTCTCAACGTAAGTCTCTGTTTCTTCACAATTAAATTCAACTTACTACATTTTTGGCAGGAATACTGTATATATGTGATGTATATATATCCTTCAACCTTGTTTTTTATTTAAGGACATCACTCTATCCATATAGAAAGATTCCCCCTTAAGTAGGGATAGAAAGATCATACGTCAACTCATAAAGGCTTTATATGAAAGGCCCACAGCTAATATCATCTTCATTAGGGAAAAACTGAGAGGCTTTCCCCTATGGTCAGGAATAAGATAAGAATGTCTGCTCTCACCATTACTATTTAACATAGTACTGGAAATCTTAGCATCAGCAATCAGACATCAGAGAGAAACAAAAGGCATCTAAAAAGGAAAGGGAGAAGTCAGACTTCTTCTATCTGCACATGAGACTCTATGCAGAAAACCTGAAAGGCTCCACCAAAAATTTCTAGGACTAATACATGAAATCAGCAAAGTTGCAGGGTATAAAATCTATGTACAGAAATCTGTTGCATTTCTGTACACCAATAATGAAGTAGGAGAAAAAGAAATCAAGGAGTCAATCCCATTTGTAATTGCACCCAAAACAATAAGATATCTAGGAATAAATCTAACCAAACATGTAAAAGAACTGTACTCTGAAAACTATAGAACACTTATGAAAGAAATTAAAGAGGACACAAGGAAATGGAAGAGCACTCCATGCTCTGGGATAGGAAGAACAAACATTGTTAAAATGTCTATACTACCCAAAGCAATCTACACATTTAATGCAGTCCCTATCAAAATACCACTAGAGGGGCGCCTGGGTGGCGCAGTCGGTTAAGCGTCCGACTTCATCCAGGTCACGATCTCGCGGTCCGTGAGTTCGAGCCCCGCGTCAGGCTCTGGGCTGATGGCTCGGAGCCTGGAGCCTGTTTCCGATTCTGTGTCTCCCTCTCTCTCTGCCCCTCCCCCGTTCATGCTCTGTCTCTCTGTGTCCCAAAAATAAATAAACGTTGAAAAAAAAAATTAAAACAAAAAACAAAATACCACTAGAATTTTTCACAGAGGACTTTCACAAAAGTCCCCTAATGGCCAAAGCAGTCCTGAAAAAGGAAAACAAAACTGGAGGTGGCGCAATTCTAGATTCCAAGCTATCTTACAGAGCTCTGGTCATTAAGACAGCATGGTACTGGCACAAAAACACACATAGATCAATGGAACAGAATAGAGAACCTAGAAATGGACCCACAACCATATGATCAACTAATCTTCAACAAAGCAGGAAAGAATGCCTGGTGGAAAAAAGACCATCTCTTCAACAAATGGTGTTGGGAAAACTAGACAGCAACATGCAGAAGAATGAAACTGGATCAATTTCTTATACATACTCCAAAATAAATTCACAATGGATGAAAGACCTAATTGTGAGACAGGAAACCATCAAAATCCTTGAGGAGAACACAGGCAGCAATCTCTTTGGCCATAGCAACTTCTTACTAGACATGTCTCTGGAAGCAAGGGAAATGAAAGCAAAAATGAACTATTGGGACCTCATAAAGATAAGCTTCTGCACAGCAAGGAAGTAATCAACAAAATTAAAATGCAGCCTACAGAATGGGAAGTGATATTTGCAAATGGCATATGTGATAAAGGGTTAGTATCCAAAATCTATAAAGAACTAATAAAACTCAACACCCAAAAAACAAATAATCCAGTGAGGAAATGGGCAGAAGACATGAATAGGCACTTTTCCAAAGAAGACATCCAGATGGCCAACAGACATATGAAAAGATGGTCAACATCAGTCATCATCAGCAAAATACAAATCAAAACCACAATGAGATACCACTTCACACCAGTCAGAATGGCTAACACTAACACAAGAAACAACAGGTGTTGGCAAGGATGTGGAGCAAGGGGAACCTTTTTGTTGGTAGAAATGCAGCCACTCTGGAAAACAGTATGGAGTTTCCTCAAAAAGTTAAAAATAGAACTACTCTATGATCCAGCAATTGTACTACTAGGTATCTATCCAGAGGATACAAAAATACATATTTGAAGGGGTACATGCATCTTGATGTTTATAGCAATACTATCAACAATATTCAAACTATGAAGAGAGCCCAAATGTCCATTGACTGATGAATGGATAAAGATGTGATGCATATTATATATGTACATATATATACACATATATATGCACACATACAATGTAATGTTACTCAGCCATCAAAAAGAATGAAATCTTGCCGCTTGCAGTGACGTGGATGGAGCTAGAATGCATTATACTAGGCAAAATAAGGCAGGGAAAGACAAATACCATATGATTTCACTCATGTGGGATTTAAGAAACAAAACAGATGGATGTATGGAAAGGGGCAAAAAAAAAAAAAAAACGAGGAAAAAAAAAGAATGACGGAAGCAAACCGTAAAAGACTCTTAATGATAGAGAACAAACAGGCTTGTTGGAATGAGGTGGGTAGAGGGTTGGCTAAATGGGTGATGGATATTAAGGAGGGCACTTATTATGTATGATAAGCACTGGGTATTGTGTGTAAGTGATGAATCACGGAATTCTGTTCCTGAAATCAATATTGCACTGTATGTTAAACTAATTAGAATTTAAGTAAAAAATTTTAAACATTAAAAAATAAATAAAAATACATTTCTCAAAAAAAAATTCCCCCTTTAAAAGTCACCCCCCACACCTTATATAGAGAGTATTGTTTTGAACAGGCTGTACATTCATTCTTATAGTACAAAAATCAAGAAGTACATAAGTATAATACAGTGAAGGAAGGATCTTCTTCCCATGAGGAAGCCACTGATGTTTCTTTTGTTACAATGTGTATTCTTGTAGAGATACTTTACATATATGTATATTCTTTATACTGGTCCTCTATAAAAGTAGTTGCTATACATACTATACTGAGCCTTGAATTTTTCACTTAATATCTCATAGAGATTATTGTGAACTTCCTTATTCATTTTTAATGGCTGAATAAGTATTTTGTTGTAAAGATATACCATAATTTATTTAACAGATCCTCTATTTACATTGTTCTAATCTTGTAAAAACAGTGCTACAGGGAATAATATGCTGTATCATTTTGTGCACAAAGATAAACATTTTGTACATCTGCATGATAAATAACCAAAAGAAGGGTGAGATAAAGGGTATGTGCATTTGTAACTTTGACAGCAATTGCTGAGTCTCCTTCCATAAAGGCTGTACTAATTTACACTTCTACCAGCAATGTAGGAGAGTATGAAATAAAATCACCCAGTTTGTGGTTTTAATTTGCTTTTCTCTTATTATGGGTGAGACTGAGCATATTTTTTTTTAATTTTTTAATTTATTTTTTTAATTTACATCCAAGTTAGTTAGCATATAGTGCAACAGTGATTTCAGGAGTAGATTCCTTAATGCCCCTTACCCGTTTAGCCATTCCCCCTTCCAAAACCCCTCCAGTATCTCTCTGTTCTCCATATTTAAGAGTCTCTTATGTTATTGCCCCCCTCCCTGTTTTTATATTATTTTTGCTTCCCTTCTCTTATGTTCATCTGTTTTGTCTCTTAAGTCCTCATATGAGTGAAGTCATACGATATTTGTCTTTCTCTAATTTTGCTTAGCATAATACCCTCTAGTTCCATCCACGTAGTTGCAATAGCAAGATTTCATTCTTTTTGATTGCCAAGTAATACTCCATTGTATGTATGTATGTGTATATATGTGTGTGTATATATACACACACATATGTATATATATGTACATATATGTATACACACATACATACACATATATATGTGTACACACACACACACACACACACATATATATCTCACATCTTCTTTATCCGTTCATCTACTGATGGACATTTGGGTTCTTTCCATACTTTGGCTATTGTTGATAGTGCTGCTATAAACATGGGGGTGCGTGTGTCCCTTCGAAACAGCACACCTGTATCCCTTGGATAAATACCTAGTAGTGCAATTGCTGGGTCATAGGGTAGTTCTATTTTTAATTTTTTAAGGAACCTCCATACTGTTTTCCAGAGTGGCAGCACCAGTTTCATTCCCACCAACAGTGCAAAAGAGATCCTCTTTCTCTGCATCCTCACCAACATCTGTTGTTGCCTGAGTTGTTAATGTTAGCCATTCTGACAGGGGTAAGGTGGTATCTCATTGTGGTTTTGATTTGTATTTCCCTGATGAGGAGTGATGTTGAGCATGTTTTCCTGTGTCAATTGGCCATCTAGATATCTTCTTTAGAGAAGTGTCTATTCATGTCTTTTGCCTATTTCTTCTGTGGATTATTTGGTTTTTACGTGTTGAATTTGATAAGTTCTTTATAGATTTTGGATACTCACCCTTTATCTGATATGTTGTTTGCAAATATCTTCTCCCATTCTGTCCATTGCCTTTTAGTTTTGCTGATTGTTTCCTTTGCTGTGTAAAGCTTTTTATTTTGATGAGGTCCCAATAGTTCATTTTTGCTTTGGTTTCCCTTGCCTCTGGAGATGTGTTGATTAAGAAGTTGCTGTGGCCAAGATGAAAGAGGTTTTTGCTTGCTTTTTCCTCGAGGATTTTGATGGCTTCCTGTCTTACGTTTAGGTCTTTCATCCATTTTGAGTTTATTTTTGTGCGTGGTGTAGGAAAGTGGTCCAGGTTCATTTTTCTGCATGTCGCTGTCCAGTTTTCCCAGCACCACTTGCTGAAGAGTCTGTCTTTATTCCATTGGATATTCTTTCCTGCTTTGTCAAAGATTGGTTGCCCATATGTTTGTGGGTCCGTTTCTGGGTTCTCTATTCTCTTCCGGTGATCTGAGTGTCTGTTCTTGTGCCAGTACCATACTGTCTTGATGATTACAGCTTTGTAGTATAGCTTGAAGTCCGGGACTGTGATGCCTCCTGCTTTGGCTTACTTTTTCAAGATTGCTTTGGCTATTCAGGGTCTTTTCTGGTTCCATACAAATTTTAGGATTATTTCTTCTAGTTCTGTGAAGAATGCTGGTGTTACTTTGATAGGGATTGCATTGAATATGTAGATTGCTTTGGGTAGTATCAACATTTTAACAATGTTTGTTCTTCCTATCCAGGAGCATGGAATCTTTTTCCATTTTTTGGTGTCTTCTTCAATTTCTTTCATAAGCTTTCTATACTTTTCAGTGTATAGATTTTTCACCTCTTTGGTTAGATTTATTCTAGGTATTTTATGGCTTTTGGTGCAATTGTAAATGGGATCGATTCCTTGATTTCTCTTTCTATTGCTTCATTGTTGGTGTATAGGAATGCAACTGATTTTGGTGCATTGATTTTATATCCTGCCACTTTGCTGAATTCATGGATCAGTTTAGCAGTTTTTTGGTGGAATATTTTGGGTTTTCCATATAGAGTGTCATGTCATCTGTGAAGAGTGAAAGTTTGAACCTCCTCCTGGCTGATGTGGATGCCTTTTATTTCTTTGTGTTGTCTGATTGCAGAGGCTAAGACTTCCAATAGTATGTTGAATAACAGTGGCGAGAGTGGACATCCCTGTCTCGTTCCTCACCTTGGGGGGAAAGCTCTCAGTTTTTCCCCACTGAGGATGATATTAGTGTTGGGTCTTTCGTATATGGCTTTTATGATCTCGAGGTATGCTCCTTCTGTCTCTACTTTCTTGAGGGTTTTTATCAAGAAAGGATGCTGTATTTTGTCAAATGCTTTCTCTGCATCTATTGAGAGGACCATGTGGTTCTTGTCCTTTCTTTTATTGATGTGATGAATCACATTGTTTGGCAGATATTGAAGCAGCCCTGCATCCCACGTATAAAATCCCACTTGGTCATGGTGAATAATTTTTTTTAATATATTGTTGGATCCTGTTGGATAATATCTTCTTGAGGATTTTTGCATCCATGTTCATCAGGGAAATTGGTCTGTAGTTCTCCTTTTTAGTGGGGTCTCTGTCTGGTTTGGAATCAAGGTAATGCTGGCTTCATAGAAAGAGTTTGGAAGTTTTCCTTCCATTTCCATTTTTTGGAACACCTTCAAGAGAGTAGGTGTTAACTCTTCCTTAAATGGTTGGTAGAATTCCCCTGGAAAGCCATCTGGCTCTGGATTCTTGTTTTTTTGGGAGATTTTTGATTACTAATTCAATTTTTTTTTTTTTTTTTTTTTTTTTTTTTTACTGGTTATGGGTCTGTTCAAATTTCCTATTTCTTTCTGTTTCAGTTTGGTAGGAATGTTTCTGGAATTTGTCTATTTCTTCCAGATTGCCCATTTTATTGGCATATAATTGCTCATAGTATTCTCTTATTATTGTTTTTATTTCTGCTGTGTTGGTTGTGATCTCTCCCTTTCATTCTTGATTTTATTTATTTGGGTCCTTTCCTTTTTATTTTGATCAAACTGGCTAATGTTTATCAGTTTGGTTGATTCTTTCAAAGAACCAGGTTCTGGTTTCATTGATCTGTTTTTTTGGTTTCAATAGCATTAATTTCCGCTCTAATCCTTATTGTCCTGTCTTCTGCTGGTTTTGTGTTTTATTTGCTGTTTTTTTTTCCAGCTCTTTAAGGTGTAATGTTAGGTTGTGTATCTGAGACCTTTCTTCCTTCTTTAGGAAGGCCTGGATTGCTATATACTTCCCTCTTATGACTGCCTTTCCTGTGTCTCAGATGTTTTGGGTTGTGGTATTATCGTTTTGTCTGGCTTCCATGACCTTTTTATTTCCTCTTTAGCTTCTTGGTTAGCCCATTCATTCTTTATTAGGATGTTCTTCAGTCTCCAAGTATTTGTTATCTTTTCAAAGTTTTTCTTGTGGTTGATTTCAGTTTTACAGTATTGTGGTCTGAAAATATGCACGGTATGATCTTGATCTTTTTGTACTTGTTGAGGGCTAATTTGTGTCCCAGTATGTGATCTATTCTGGAGAACATTCCATGTACACTGGAGAAGAATTTATATTCTGCTGCTTTAGGATGAAATGTTCCAAATATATCTGTTGAGTCCACTTGGTCCAGTGTGTCATTCAAAGTCATTCCTTGTTGTTGTTCTGTTTAGATGAAGAGATTGTGCATATTTTTATGTACTGAGAACTCATTTGTATTTTTTTTTCTGATTTTTAAATTCTGGATTTTGTATAACCACTAAGGATTTAACATTTTTGAGGCTACACTTTGCAGATTTTTAAATGTTTTTAAGTTTATTTATTTATTTATTTTGAAAGAGAGTGAGCAGGGGAGGGACAGAGAGGCAGGGGCGGAGAGCCCAATGTGGTACTAAATCATGACCTGAGCTGAATCCAAGAGTCGTTGCTTAACCAACTGAGCTACCCAGGTGCCCCTGTTTGCAGATATTTATTTTTATTTTAAAGGTTTTTAAAAAAATTTTTAAAGTTTATTGAGAGATAGAGCATGAGTGGGGCTGGAGCAGAACAGAGAGAGAGAGACCCAGAATCCGAAGCAGGCTCCAGACTCTGAGCTGTCAGCACAGAGCCTGACATGAGCCTTGAAATCACAAACCACGAGATCATGACCTGAGCGGATGTTGGATGCTTAACCAGCTGAGCCAGCCAGGTGCCCCAATTTTGTAGATATTTAAAGCAAGACTAGACATAGAACAGAGGTTAAGATTATGAACTCCAGAGTCTTAGGTTATATCTTAGCTTTGTCACTTCTTAGCTGTGAGACATTAGGCTATTTCCCAAGCTTCCTTGTCTGCAGAACTTGTAGAACTTTTGTATGTATTAAATCAGATGATACTATGAAGACCTTTCACTATGCTTTCATAAAGTAAAGTGTCTAGCATATAATAAGATCACAGGAATATTAGCTATTATTAGTATGTATTTGTTCAATAAATGCTATATTTACCATTATGTAAAAATAATTAAGTTTTTGTTAATAATAGAAATGAAGGAAATAAACTAAAATATGATAATTAAAGCAACCGGTGCTAGAGGAATTTTGGGTCATTGTGTTATTTTAAATATTTCTAGTACTTAATTTTTCTATAATGGGAATGCATTGTACAATAGAAAAATATATACTTTTTTAAGAAATGAAATTATTTTTCAGGTTTATTGAGATATAATTGACATACACAATACTGTATAAGTTTTTGTACAGTATAATGACTTGAAATTCTTATATTATGAAATGATTACCAAGTAAGTTTAGTTAATATCCATTACCTCATATAATTCAAATTTTTTTTCCTTGCGCTGAGAACTTTTAAGAGGATCTACTCTTTTAGCAATTTTCAAATATACCACACAGCAGTATTAACTATAGCCATCATGTCATATATTACCTCCACAGTACTTAATCTTATAGCTGGAAGTTTATACCTTTATACCACCTTCATCCAATTCCCCTTCAGGTGCCTCCCCCAACTCCTCCTGTCTCTGATAACCGTAAATCTCATCTCTTTTTCTCTGAGTGTGTGGTTTAGATTTCACATGTGAGGTCATTCAGTATTTGTCTTTCTTCACCTGACTTATTTGATTGTGCATAATGTCCTGAAGATCCATCCATTTTGTTGCAGATGTGGTGTACATTATCGTTAAATGGTTAACATACCCCTTCCTTCTTTTTCCCATTATAGACAGAGAGTGCATGGGCCGAAGAATATGCTGAAAAGAAGAAAGGGTCTCACAAGCGTTCAGCATCATGGGGCAGTACAGATCAACTTAAAGAGGTCAGGAAAATGGTCCCAAGGAAGTGGGTGTGGAAGTTTGATTTCTTCCCTGGCTAGTTCCTTGAAGTTGTGGGCAACAAGGATTTGTCTGTTTGCATTGTTTTGTTTTGTGTGGGTGTTTGTTTGTTTTTGGTTTTGTTTACTTGAGAAATAACGAAACAGTTCTTACATTGATTAGATAGAGATTTGAATGGGGGAAATATACACATTACTTACAGATTATGTGTTTTTCTTTGTCTTTTTTCTTATTAAATGAGAGTCCATACCTGTTAATCTAAGTGTCAGATTTATAAAATTATAGTGATACAACAAATTCACGTTTATTATTTCTGTATTTAATGGTAGTGTTTCTGAAATTGATTAATCCAGTAAACCAAATTGGTTATGGTCCTATGCTGATTACCATTTTCTGTGCCTACACTTACAATATTTGCACTTCACATACAACAGAAAGATTCAGTCAGGGAATAATATGGGATATTGATTGAAATTGTGTTTGTTATTTAAAGATTGTATCTGTGAATACATTTCATGGCTTGAATTGATTTTTAAGTACTGTTTGATTTTTGGAGCTGTTGAAGGTTAGGCGTTTAAAGAAATCTAAATCTAAATAAAATATGGCTCATTGTTAGGACAATGAGAATAATTTTCATTAAAATTCTTTGTGAAAGCTATAATGTAATTCATTTATTCTAAGTGCTGAAAGCTTCATTGGTTTAGTATTTGGGAAGCTTGAAGGCCCCGAACAGTGTTGGAATGTAATTTTGTTTCTCTCTAAAAGAGAGATACACATAAGTGCACACTTGTGTATGTGGATGTGTGTATATATATAAATTTTGTGTAGTCAGATTTTGTGATAGGGTTTTAAAGGTCAAAAGATCTATTAAGGCTGAATTGTACTGGTTCTTACTAAGCAAGGATATATTTTGTGTATCTTGGAAAACTCTGATACTCTTATTTTTCCCCTTTTCAGATTGCAAAATTACGCCAACAATTGCAGAGAAGTAAACACAGCAGTCGACATCATCGAGATAAAGAAAGACAGTCTCCATTCCATGGCAACCATGCAGCTATTAACCAGTGTCAGGTAGGAGCCCAAATACCACACAATCCAAATAAGGGATTTGTTGTTTTCCTGGTGATATGTTATTTTATAGGTAACTGATTAGGATAAAAATGTCCAAAAGCATATTTGAAACCGTGATTCAATACTGAATTAGCTTCCATAAAAAATTCAAGATACTAAGTTGACAAAATGATATTTTCCTTTAGTGATCTGTGATTTGACTTTTAGGAGACCTAGCTAATTACATATTTTGATTTACCATAATTTTGTCTTTATCAATTCAGTATATTGAGGCCAAATAATAGAGAGGTAAGCATTGGCTATAGAACCAGACCCTGGATGAGCAGTCTGTTCTGAGTTTCAGTTTCTTCATCTAAAGATTGAAGATAACGATGATACATCTCATAAAGTCTTTCAGTAGGGGAAAACCTTTAATTGCCTGATTCCTTTATAGAACTCTATGAACTGCTTTCTGTGGCTCACCCAGGAAACATTTCTCTTAAACTGAATTAAAATTGGATTGGGTCCCTTGGCAAAAAGAGCAAGAAAAAGTTTGCCAACCCTTTTTTATAGGTGATAGCTTCTGATGACTGCCAAGTATATGTGGATTTTTTCAAGAGAAAGTATAAGTAGAGGGGCGCCTGGGTGGCTCAGTAGGTTGAACGTCTGACTTCGGCTCAGGTCATGATCTTGTAGTTTGAGAGTTCGAGCCCTGTGTTGGGCTCTGTGCTGACAGTTCAGAGCCTGGAGCCTGCTTCAGATTCTGTGTCTCCCTCTCTCTGCCCTCTTCCCTTGCTCTGTCTCTGTCTCTCAAAGATGAATAAACGTTAAAAAAAAATTTAGAAAGTATAAATAGAGGTATATATTTTTTCAAATTAATTTTGCCCTTAAATGTTAATACATGGGTCAAATTTAATTTCATAAATTTATAGTTTGGTTGTAGTTTCTAATTGCTCTTTTCCATGTATAAGGTATTTTAATTATAAAATATGAATATAAACTAATACCTTTAAAAACATAACCAAACTGGATTTATGTCTAGAGAAATAGAAAATGTAAAATTGACAAAATAAGAAATGAAAAATTTGAATAGACTGATAACTGTCAAAGTTGGAATACTAATTAAAAACCAAACTCCTTCACTCTCCAAAGTGAAGCTTCATAGGTGAATTTATAGGTGGCTTTACAGGTGAATTTGCCAACCTTTTACTCCCTCTAATTTATCTATTAATAATTTGTAATGTATTTCTAAGAGATAGAGCCACTTTTTATTTCCACTCATATTTTTATTCCTAAGTAGAATGAGGATTAAGGTTGAACTTTATTGAATTAAGTGATAGATTTTAGGAGTTTATCAGTTTTTGAAGTGATTTAAAAAAATTATTTATTTTGACAGAGAGAGAGAAAGAGAGTGCATGTGGAGAAGAGGGAGAGTGAGAATCCCAAGCAGGTTCCATGCTGTTAGCGAAGAGCCCAATGTAGGACTCGATCCCACAAACTGTTAGATCATGACCTGAACCAAAATCAAAAGTTAGATTCTTAGCTGACTGAGTCACCAGGTGCCTGTGAAGTGACTTTTTTAAAGTTGCATTAAAATCAGCAATTAAAGTAGTAAATTATCCAGAATTTTCTTTTTTTCCCCCCTTGTAAGTTGAATTTGCTTAATATTATTGGAGCTTGCACAAAGTTCATGTTTAACTTGAAAACCTCTCTTTTCAGAGAAGATAAGGACTAGAAAATAGAGTAACTTGAAAAATAAATTTATGTAATTTGAGTTTTGTACACTTGGCACACCAAACATCTTGACTACTTGACTTTTTTTTTTTTTTTTTTTTGAGTGTTAATAGGCAACCAGAGATCAAACACATGCATCATGATAACTACAGCAGTGGTATTCGTGTTTAGTTGAAACTTTCATACTATTAGCATGAAAATACTAAGTTATGGGTATGGCTTAGTTTTAGTAGGTTCTCTCTCTAGTGGAGAAAAGTACCACTTAGAGATTGTGTACTTTTGAGGTCGTTGCTCTGTCTGCACAATATCTATCCTATGGCTCATACTGTAGTACTCATTAGGGGATACAGTGATAAATGAAATATTGGGGCTTGCACCCCACCAAGTCTCAGATAGATATAAGTAAACAATTATTACACAGTGTGATGAATGTGTTGATAGTGTTTGGCAGAGTTTTACACTGTTTATAGAAGGGGTATTTATCCTTGGATTGGTTCTGGAGCCATCTATAAAAGCCTCTCAGAGAATGTGGTATCTAGGTGGATACCTGAAAGCTGATTTAGTCATTCTTCTAGAGGTGGAAGAAATCGTGGCTCCAGGTAGGAGTAATAGTAAGAGGTTAGGCTAGAGAGTTAAATAGCAGCCAGATCTGAAAGTCTTCATGTCTCAGTTGTTAAGAAGTTTGGACTTTGTCCTAGAGGCACCCCAGAACTATTTTTTTTTTAACACAGGAGATTGGTTTTAGAGTGGTCATTATGAGTTCAGAGTAGAGAATGAATTTGGAAGAGGACAAGATTAGAGGCAGGAAAACCATTTAAGAATAGGGTTTGTAATCCAGGTAAGAAATGACAGTGGTCTAAAATAAGATAGGAGCTATGGAGTTGGAGAGAATGGCCAAACCTGAATGATATTTAAAAAGTAATAATTAATAATTGAAGTCTATTAAGTGCTTACTATATGGCAAACACTTTATTTAGCTTTTGTATGTATTACTAGCACTTAATCCTCATCTTTGAGTTAAGGCTTATTACTATTGAGGCCCAGAGAATTTAGGTTTTTTTTGCCCTAGGTCATATGAATCTAGGTTAGAGCTAGTATTCTAACCCCCAGGCAATTTGACTTCAGAGTCTGAATTTTTTAAACTATGTTAGCTGATGATTGATGAGATGGTAACAATGGAGAGATAGGAGTAAAAGGGTAATGCCAATTCTAGCCTTTAAAACATGACTTTTAAAAATATATCCTTCAAGGAGCGGTGGCTCAGTGGGTTAAGCGCCTGACTTCAGCTCAGGTCATGATCTCACAGTTCATGAATTCAAGCCCTGAGTCAGGCTGTATGCTGACAGTTTGGAACCTGGAGCCTATGTCTCGGTCTCTCTCCGCCCCTTCCCTGTTGTTCGTGCTCTGTCTTTGTCTCTCTCAAACATTAAAAAATATATATATATATATATATATATATATATATATCTCCATTAACCTCACACCTATGTACAAAAGTGATTTAAAATGGATCAAAGGCCTAAATGGAAGAGTTAAAACTAAAAGCTCTTAGATGAGAACATAGGCATAAATGTAGGGTTAGATTAGGCAATGGTTTGTTAGATATGACACCAAAAGCACAAGTAACAAAAGAAAAAAAGTAGGTAAATTGGATTTTATAAAAATTGAAAACTTTTGTGCTTTAAAGGACACCACCAAAAAAGTGAAAATACAACCAACAAAATAGAAGGTACTTACAAGTCACATTACTTGATAAAGCACTTGCATCTGGAATATATAAAGAACTCTTGTGGCTCAGTAATAAAAAGGTAACCCAATGGGCAAAGGATCAGGGCGCCTGGATGGCTCAGTCCGTTAAGCATCCGACTTCAGCTCAGGTCATGATCTTGTGGTTCGTGGGTTCAAGCCCCATGTCAGGCTCTGTACTCACAGCTTGGAGCCTGGAGCCTGCTTCAGATTCTGTGTCTCCCCCTCTCTTTCTCTGTTCCTCCCTTGCTCACACTGTGTGTCTCTCTCAAAAATAAAGATTAAAAAAAATTATTTTTTAATGGGCAAAGGATCTTAATAGAGAGTTCTCCAAAGGAGATATACAAATAGCCACTATACACGTGAATAAGATGCTAACCATCATTCCCGACCATAGGGAAATGCAGTAAAAAATTCCAATGAGGTACTACTTTATAGTCATAAGGATGGCTAAAAAAGAAAAGGTAGCTAAGTGTTAGGATGTGGAGACATTAGAACACTTGCCTATCTTTTGCTGATAGCAATGTAAAGTGCAGCCACTTTGGAAAATAGTCTGGCAGTTTCTCAAAAGGCTAAACATTAGGGTTACCATATGACTCAGCGCTTTCTCTCCACAGTATGTATCTGAGAGAATTGAAAACATATGTTCACATAAAAACTTGTACACAAATAAATGTTCATAACAACATGGTTCACAAAATTTGGAAACAACCCAGATGTTCATCAGCCAATGAATGGATAAATAACATGTAGTATAGCCACACAATGGAATATTATTCAGTCATGAAAAGGGAGTACTGATATGTGCCACAGTATGGAGGAACCTTGAAAACATTATGCTAAGTGAAGGAAGCCAAATACAAAAAGACACATATTATATGATTCCACTAAAATGTCCAGAATAGGCAGACCTGTAGAGACAGATTATAGGTTGGTGGTTGCCAGTTACTGGCAGAGCAATTGGCTCCAGCCAATTGCTGGAGGGTTTTGTTGTTGTTGTTTTTTTAATTAGTGTGCTTCTAAAATTTATTATAATGGTTGTACAACTCTGTTTAGTAATCATTAAAACAAAAGTTGTACACTTTAATTGGGTGAGTGGTAGGTATTGTGAATTTCAATAAGCTCTTATAAAAAATATCTACTAACATTAAAAACAGATATATAAAATACAAATTTAATTGTCTGGAAATAACAGATTAGATGGTAAAAACCAAAAAGTAAACCAGGAGGTCATATAACAGTATAGAGAATAAGTACAGGTGCTCTGAGGTCAGACTCTAGGTTAGATATGATTCTGCCACTTGTTAACTGTATGAGGTTCATCAGGTTCTTTGCATTATAATATTACCTATTGTGTTGTTCTGAGGTTTAAATGGGATAGAATTATAAAACACTTAATGCAATTCTTGGCACTTGATAATTGCTCAGTAAATCTTAGGTCATTTGAAGTAGGATCTAATATAAAAGAAGTAAACCAGTTGGGTTTTTTACCAGGCTTTTCTGCCAATTTAATATCAAACTTATTTTTAAAGCTTTTATGTTATCTTTTTAAATTTTGGGCTATATTTTATTTTCATTATTATTATTATTTTTTAAAGCAATCTCTGTACCCAACATGGGGCTCAAACTCACAACCCCAGGGTCAAGAGTCACATACTCTACTAACTGAGCCAGCCAGGTGGCCCAAGTTTTTATCATTAAAAGTATTTGTATATGGGGTGCCTTGGTGCTTAAGCATCCAACTCTTGATTTGGCCCAAGTCATGATCTCAAGGTCATGAGGTTGAGCCCTGCATCAGGCTCTGTGCTGAAAGTTTGGAGCCTGCTTGGGATTTTCTCTCTCCCCATCCCTGCCCCTCCCCCCCACACATACACATGCACTCTGTCTCTCAAAAGAAACCTTTTTTTTTTTTTTTAATTTTTTTTTCAACGTTTATTTATTTTTGGGACAGAGAGAGACAGAGCGTGAATGGGGGAGGGGGCAGAGAGAGAGGGAGACACAGAATCGGAAACAGGCTCCAGGCTCTGAGCCATCAGCCCAGAGCCTGACGCGGGGCTCGAACTCACGGACCGCGAGATCGTGACCTGGCTGAAGTCGGACACTTAACTGACTGCGCCACCCAGGCGCCCCAAGAAACCTTTTTTTAAAAAAGCTTCCCAGAAGCAGGTTATTAAAAAAAAAGTATTTATATGCTTATCACAGAAATTTTAGAAATGAAAAAATATCAAATAGAAAAATATTTTAGGGACACCTGGATAACTCAGTTGGTTAAGCATCCGACTCTTGATTTAGGCTCAGGTCATGATCTAACGATTTGTGAGATTGAGCCCTGTGTTGGGCTCCGTGCTGACAGCATGGAGCTTGCTTGGGATTCTCTCTCTCCCTCTCTCTTTCCCTTTCTCTCTCAAAGTAAATAAATAAATATTTTTTAAAGAAAAATTATATCTTAAAAGTGTTATTAAAATAAATTAAATAGAAAAACATCGAGTCTCATTCTGAAGATAATTTTCTTTTTTCCTTTGTGTTCCTTTTTGAGATCATACCATATCTTATTTTTTATATATTTTTTTCTATTTAACATGGAAAAATATTTATGTTATTACAACTGCTTCAGGAACATTTTTAATATTTCCAATTCTATAGAGCATTTCTCAAATATTTGCCATTTAGTTGGGTCCAGTGTGTGCTTAAAGCTTTTTCTGCATTTTTCCTTTTCTGGTGATAGATTTTCCATTATTTGGTTAGGAAATCTGAATATTTTAGGGGAGGGATCTTTGAACTTTCTCTTTTTGGGGGGGTGTGGGGGGGAGGGCACAAGTGGAGGAGGGACAAAGGAAGAGAGAGAGAATCTTCAGGCTCCACACTCAGCGTGGAGTCCAACACAGGGCTTGATCTCAGGACTTCATGTGAGATCATGACCTGAGCCGAAATCAGGACTTGGATGCTTAACCAACTGAATCATCCAGGGGTCCCTCTTTGATTTTTCTCTTGATAGACTTTCCAAGTTATTAAAATGTTTTCTTTGTATTTCATGATATGTAGATTACTTCTAGGGAAATTCCTTTAGTATTCCTTAACAATCAGGGGAACAGTATTGCTCTTCTGATGGTAGTATAGTCTACAACCACTAGTTAACAAAAGGTCTTTTCCTTGGGCTTACAATGGATTTATTATAGTTAGAAAAGAATTCTCACATACTTTTTTGAGTGGTTCTTTGGGGGGTGATTATTTGTTATGAAGAATAAATTCTGGCAAGTTTCTTAGAATCTTTCACATGTCTCTGGTTTCCAAAATTGACAAAGCCTTTAGATGCTTATAATGTCATATTTTTAAGGAGTATTTCAAGAAATACTACCATTAGAAAATATACCCAACACATTTGAGAATTGTTTGGGGATTAGAATTAGATGTTAGTAACAGGAGAATGGGAGATGCCAGCATCTTCACAGCCACATAAACTACTTTAGAGGTGAGAATTAAAAAATCATGCAGGTGTTTTCTGTTTGTTTTAGCCTCAAGCAAGAAAGCCCTCCCGTAGGATTTTCTTATTTCTTCGTATGAGCTGGGAACACTATAGTTTTGTAGCACCCTATGAGGGTTTGAGAGCAAAGTGATAGTGAAGAAGAAAAGGAAAAAACTGGGGTGCCTAGGAGGCTCAGTCAGTTAAGTGTCCAAATTCATCTCACCTTGTGATCTTGCAGTTTCTGAGTTCAAGCCCTGTATTAGACTCTCTACTGTCAGCATAGAGCCCACTTCAGAAACTTTGTCCCCCTCTCTCTCTGCTCCTCTCCTGCTCTCTCTTTCCTTCTCTCTCAAAAATAAACATTAAAAAAAAAAAAAAGGAAAGGAAAAAACCTATTTTCATCTGAGGAATGAAGGGCATTGCACTTTAACAATAAAAATTGCTGCTCTGCACTAGAATCTTGATATGGCAGTCTAGGACATGATTGGTATTCTTAAATTTTTAAAGATTTTACCACTTAGAAATCAAAAGAGTAGGTACTTCTGCTGCGTCCTTTATTAGAGAGTATAACTGCAGCTTAAAAGATCTAAGAGATGGATACCAGATGAGAGGACAGAACTACATTTATGTCGACAGAACAGGAGGCATCAAGGGCACGTGCAGGCTCCAAATCAAAAGCTCTTAAGATAGGAAAGGGTTTTTTTCTGATTCATTCTAATTTTTTTTTTTTTTTTTTTTTTTTTTTTTTTACCATTCCAAACATCAGTTTTCCCATCCCTTTTGTTAAATTAGGCTCATATTTGTTACATTCTGGCACATATTTCTCTCAGAGGTCTCTGTTGAATTACTGAACAGATCTTTTTCTATTTTTTTCCTTTGAAAATTTAACTCTGTATTTCTCTTCCCTATTCAGCTACTGCTTCATTGGGTATTCTTCCCATCTTTCCTGACTGTTGTACACAGTCTTATCCCCACACTTTGAAACAGGTATTTAAGTTATAATGTAGATTCATCTTAGAAGATTCAGTATTGGCCAAACCTCTAGGTCGTCTTTCTTGGCAGACTCTCAGTTTTTAGGCAGAATTTGATCTTTAAATGGTAATGTACATAGACATATGAAGAATGAAAATGGAAAACTAAAACTTTAACGTGCTGGTTCATCTCCTTAAAACACTTAATTGATAGAAAAATGTCTGCTTTGAAGAAAAAGAAACAAAGGTTGAGAAGATAGAGGAGATCCTTGTTTTTGACATTTCCAAAGGACAGATCTTAGGAGAGATAGATTTTACCTTAGTACAGTGAAGAAATTTTAATATTTGAGAGCTGTCTGAAGATGACCTCTCAGTTAGTATGATAAACCACTTACACTTGCATAGACTGATTTATATTTAGAAACAAACTTTGTTACAGAACCTATTCTATAGATATGGGAAAAATAAATTATATGTACATGCACATAAAATTCCTTGAGTCCTTGAAATTTGAAGCATGAAAATTTAAGTATAATAATTTTTTAAATTTTTAGATATTTTAGAATATAGCTTATGTAAGGAATGTGTGTTTAGTGAGGAAAATCCCTGACAACTTTAGTAGATTATCATATAACTAGTTTATTTAATTATAGTTGAACCTTCGCTTTGTTTACCTAAAATGCTGTGTTGACCTTAGGGAAGTGGCAGTTTTCTGTTCCTTATTTTCTTTCCTTTGCTTTAATTAGACTAAACTGTTGATAAATACTTGCTGCTGTTTAGATTATATTTGAGAAAAACTTCTTACCAGATGTGTAGAGTATGACTTCTTTGCTACCTTGAAAAGCATTAACCAGATGTACTGTTAGTTATTACACTGGCAGGTTTCTCTGTATGTGCATTTCCCGACATAACACCCAGAAACCTTAAGCTTTCTGTTCTTAAGATATTTATGGTTATAAAATCCAGAAAGGTCAGCCTTTTGTAACAACCTTGTCAGAGCATCCTCCTCTTCTAGTCTCCTTCATTTCTGTAACTTAACAGTTACAAACCAAATGCATGTCTGAAAGCAGCCTGAAAATGGCATCCAGTGCAAGCTGTTGTTTGTTTTGTGACATTTAGAAGAGAAAATTAAGCTCAGAGTTGACTTTGTTATACATATACTAACTCCTGAGATTTTTCTTAGTCTGTACCAGTTCTCTGCCATTGTTTCCTGACACAGGATGAGTCCAAGCATAGGTAGGATGAGTGCGTGACAGAAATGTTCTAATATGCTCTCAACTCCATGCTCATGAGCTGTAGATTTCTTTTAACCCTTTACTGCTTTAGTCTGAGTCTGTTTCTTGTCACCTCACTATTTCTTTTCTTATATTAGATCGGGGCCTCATCCTTACGTAACCTCAAAATTTACTTCCTTACAGCTCCCTTCTCCAAATAATAGCCACTTTGGGGTTAGAACTTCAGTGTATGAAATTTGAAAGGGGACACAGACATTCACTTCATAGTACAAGCCTTGTTGAATAAGCATCATGTCTGTTTTAGGCTCTCTTTTGAGAAGTGGCAATAAGGAGATGGATAAGCGGCAGCACTTCCTCATTGCTTACTATTGGGCCCCAGAGTCTTACTTTTCTCACATGTAACAGGGGAACCACTGCAGCCCACCTCAGAGAATGGTCTTGAAAACGAAGTGAGAGGGCATGTGGTATCTGGCCCACACTGGATGGATGCTCAGTAAACAGTAGCTACAATTTTTATTTTGTGTTTTCCCTATTATGTATTTTATTCTTAAAATAATTTCTTGTCCTTTCACATTCTTTTTCAGATATCATTGTCTTCTAATAATGTCTTCTGATTTTCCCCCCTTTAATTCCTCTGTTCCTCAATCTTCTCCTCATACCCTCAAGCTTCTCATATTATCTATTCCCTTTTCACTTCCATCTTTTCTTTCTGTCCACTCCAGATTGAAGCTTCCCTTTAGCTTTTTTCTCACAAATTTTCCAAGGATGGAAATTTGCCTTTTCCAAGGATTGTTGATGTATTATGCTTATTTCTTTTAAAAAAAAATTTTTTTTTAATGTTTATTTATTTTTGAGACAGAGAGAGACAGAGCATGAACGGGGGAGGGGCAGAGAGAGAGGGAGACACAGAATCGGAAGCAGGCTCCAGGCTCTGAGCCATCAGCCCAGAGTCCGACGCGGGGCTCGAACTCACGGACCGTGAGATCATGACCTGAGCTGAAGTCGGATGCTTACCCGACTGAGCCACCCAGGCGCCCCTGTATTATGCTTATTTCTAAAAAAATCTTACTTACAAAGGTGAGCAGGAATAAAAGAGGAGAAATATAGCTTTAACACTAAGTTCTATATCACAGAACAGGGATATATTCATTGAATGGAAACTAGTGATGATTGGAGGCCCTGTTACCTTTGTCTCCTTGCCCACCTTCCCCTGAAAGAGAGGTTTTTCAAAGAAACCCCTCTAAATGAAGGGTGGGTTAATCACATTTCTTTACGAGACTGCAAGACGATATACAAGATGACCTTCTGGCACACTGTTGCTGTTAACTTTAGCAGATACCTTTACAATTCTTATTCATATTTTACTTTGAGTATCTTGTCAGGAAACCGTGTAATATCCTTTAATTATATATAATCAGTTATTTCTTTTCAAAAGCAATAATGTGCCAGTGGAAAAAGAAGAATATGAATTATATAATTTTCTTAACAAAATGTAATAAAATAATTACAGTGAAAGTATAAATAAATTTCATAGGGAAATTATTCTTATTTCTACAATCTTGCTATTATATGTGGACTTTGACACTGATTTTGTTTTTCTAACCAAAATGTGTACATATTTTTTGATAAATTGCCTTTTAAAAATTCCTTTCCTCGAGTATAGGTAATTGTGGCACTAGAGGACTTTTACGTTGTCTAAAATCTGAACTCTGAGGGCACCTGGGTGGCTCAGTCGGTTAAGCATCTGACTTCGGCTCAGGTCATGATCTCACGGTTTGTGAGTTTGAGCCCCATGTTAGGCTCTGCCCTGACAGCTCAGAGCCTGGAGCCTGCTTCAGATTCTGTGACTCCCTCTCTCTGCCCCTCCCCCACTCACACTCTGTGTCTCTGTGTTTCCCTCTCTCAAAAAATAAAAAACAACATCAAAATCTGAATTCAGTTATAGTCATAAAAAAATTTCTGAGATAGACATTCTTTTAGTATTTTCCTTTATACCTCCTCTCTTTACAGTCCCTCATGGGTGTGAATTAACTTCTGAAATTCTACCTTGATTGGGATTTTGGCTTTAAATTATATTTTGTGTTTATCAAGGAGCATGTTTGGTTAACTTTTTGTGAGGCCTCTAAACTTAATTTTGATATATTTTAGAGTTATTCATGTCAACTAAAAGTATGCTTCAAACTAAAGAGTTGAAAGGTGGTGTATTAAAGCCCTTTTCTCCCTTCTCCACCACTTTTTCTTCAGGCTCCTGTTCCAAAGAGTGCACTTATTCCAGTAATTCCCATCACCAAATCAACAGGTTCCCGGTTCCGAAATAGTGTGGAAGGATTGAATCAGGAGATTGAAATAATAATTAAAGAGACTGGGGAAAAGGAAGAACAACTTATAGTAAGTAATCTTGTATCTTAAAATTGTCCTTCCACATTAACTGTTCCATTTATTTTAAAAATTACAATTTCATTTTCCATATGTACTTAGGTTTCTTTCCTCTCATTGAAAGAGAATGAAAATTTATCTCTTTTGAAAAATTTTGACCTTGGCAAGTTAATGAAAAGTATTAATTTCCTTGCATCTCATAGAGACAACTGATAATGACTTAAATTTGGATCCTTGAACAGAAACTGCTTTTTGCTTATCTTTAAAGATCACTAGATAGGTATACACTTCTCATTTGTTACAACTCCATGTAGCATAAGTTTAGATTAAAACTTGTTGGGGAGGGAGGGATAGGACTTTAGAAACTTTATAAGCATGAATCTATCTGTTCCTTATTGTTTGTGAGTTATTGTTTGGTTGACTTTATCATCATGAAGTACACTTCTGTTTACCTGTTATCCGCACAAGACATAAGAATGATTCATCTATAAGACACAGAAAGTTTCCTGTTTATATTGAAAAGCATGTTACAGAGTATATTTAAGCTTTCATTCTTCAGTGAAAGAGGAATTGGGGGGTTTGCAGTATTATTTTTATTGATGCTTAAGATCTTCTCCCTGATGTTAAAGGTTGGTTAAGCTTAGAGAAAACACAATCCCCCCACACCCTCTTGTCCATACTGCATGATGGGAGTAGCTCCCTGATATAATAAAGATAAATGAACTAAAGGTGTACCAGGGAGCTGGTTTTCCTGCTAAGTGAGCCACGCAAGCTTTCCTTTTAATGTTCTCCTTGATGTTCCCCTATAATTAGCATTGCTACCATTAATCTTTCCCTCATTTAGGAAGGTTTCTTTGGAAAAACTCTTTCAGGGGGAAGTGGGCAGAGGGAGAAGGTAACAGGACCTGTCATCAAGTATCACTAGTTCACACAATGGATAAACTTTTCTTCTAATATAGAACCTGGTGTTACACCTAGATTTCTCCTCATTTACCATGGCAGTTCTTCACGATTTAAAAAATATTTACTACAAGGTAACTAATTCGTTGCAGTTTATCATTCATCAGGCACTGGCCATCTATCATATACCAAACCCTGCGAATACAGAGTCTTTGCATATGCTGCTCAGTGTTTAGTAGGGCAGTCATATTAGATAGGGATGTCACTAATGGAGCAGCACAAAGGTTTTTTTCCTGCTAGACCTAGTAGGGCATTTCTGATCTGTGAGTGATCTGGAACAATAGGGGAAGGTTGATATTGGGTGCATTTCTGGTGAGTTTCAAAATCAGTGATAAATATATGTATGTTTAAAAATTTTTATAACAGCCACAAGATATTCCAGATGGCCATCGTGCACCTCCCCCCCTCGTACAGAGAAGCAGCAGCACACGCAGCATCGACACACAGACCCCTGGTGGGGCAGACAGGGGAAGCAACAACAGCAGCCGCTCTCAGTCTGTGTCCCCCACATCCTTCCTCACCATCTCAAATGAAGGTAGCGAAGAGAGCCCTTGTTCAGCTGATGACCTGCTTGTTGATCCCAGGGATAAAGGTACAATGAAGGAGGAATTTGTTGCCAGATGATAAATGAACACCAGCTATTTTATCATTCATTCTATTCATTTTCTAGTAGAACACACACACTTAAGGCTACTAAGGTAATTACTTTGACATACGTTCATAACATAGATTTTTAAAAATTAAAGTATACAACAGTAGGTTTTACCGTGGTGCTCAAGAGATGGTCTGGTTGGGTGGGTGTATGGGCTTTTATTTTTGTACCTTTTTTTTTTTTCCTTTTCTC
Organism: Felis catus; assembly: GCF_018350175.1. Classification (NCBI taxonomy): domain Eukaryota; kingdom Metazoa; phylum Chordata; class Mammalia; order Carnivora; family Felidae; genus Felis; species Felis catus. The sequence goes on from NC_058375.1 coordinate 188,541,609, forward strand.
TACTTGTTAATTCACGTCTCTTATTACTGAGAAACATTCTTTTTGGTATAAATGAACATTGGTCCTGAAAAAGCACTTTGTTTTCTCTCGCCTTAGTTGTCTTGTTTTTACTACCTTACTATTTTTAATTGAACTTGAAACCTTCAAATTAGTGTGTGTTTGTTTGTTTGTTTGTTTGTTTTAAGAATCTCATTTTGTGAAATTTCAAACAAGAATTAGGCTGATTTATGTCAATGCAAAATGAGCATTGAAGGCAAGCCTACAGTAAAAGGTTGGAGGGCTTCCTTATAGTATTGAACTACTTGTGCAACTTAAAAATAACTTGGAGACATAAGCTATTTGAATATTAATTTCTAATGTTCTTACCTTTTAAAACAACTATGACCTTTCTTCTGTCTCTATCAGGGCAATATTTTGTTAGCCTAACCCAAGTTACTGTGTGTACTTGAGAGCAATAATATATTTGTAAATTCTGCAGCTCAGTTCAGCAGTCATTTATTTAGAAGCTATTAATCACAGTGTGTTGAATGTTCCTAAAATGTTACAGTTGGCTATTACTATCAATTCCCTAAATTATTGAGACTGTAACAAGTGCAAAGAACATAAGATTTCCCAAAGAAGTCAATTAAAGCCATAAGCAATTGTAAATGTTACTATTTGGACCCATTTTGCCAGCTTCTAGGTTAAGTAATATATAGTTATTCTAGGCAAACACCCTGGAGCAATTAAATTACAACCCCTGGGGGTGTAGAATACAGGTACTGGGAGTGTTTGATGCTCCCAGGTGACTCCAGTGTACATCTAAATCTGAAACTGAATTAAATCTTTTGGTTGGGCCGTGTGTTTCTTATCAGGAATCTGCATTTTAACTGCTATCTACTTTTAGAATTAAAAGGAGTGGTGAGTGTAAACCATTTAGCATGGCTCCTGGTACTCAGGGCTCATACTTTCTACTTTTACTTCAGTAATAAGTAGGAACCTCATGAATTTTGTGTAATGCTATATTTGACTTTAAGACAAAGTTTTTTTTTTTAAGAAATTGCTTTTATAAGAAAATAGAACCACAGTGCTACTGCCAGCAAAAAATTTATAGCTTAGTTGACACAAACTGAAAGTTTTAGAACACTTAGGTAACATATCAAGAATTTTTAAAGTATAAACTGAGGACATCAACATTGAACAGGAATACCAGAGTAAAGAAGCATTCACTTTGATAAGGTTAATTTGAAAGGATTTCAAAACTTTGAGCTAGACTTTGAAAGAAGTTTTGGCACATGAACAGAGATGGACCTCTTAGGTATGGAGACGTTCATAGGCCCGAGGAAGTCTTTGGTGTATAGTGCACAGATGGCTCCTAACTAAGTGGAGCAGAGATTGTAACCAGAGGAGCAGAGAAATCGAGAAATTCTGAAGGGCAAGCTGAGAGTGAGTGATAGGCAACCAGTGAAGAGCCACCTCAGTTACATGTACTGGGAAGCAAGGAAGTGGCATGTGAGTCTCTGCTGGGTGTATAAGAAATAAGGGGGCAAGACAGATCAGTATTCAGTGCTGTGGATTAAGTGATACAGGCTTAAGCTGTAGTACTTGTAAGTGGAAAAGAAAAATTTTTTGTTTTATGGATTTAACAAACATTAATTATCTCCTCTTTACCTGGTATTGTATTAGATCTTGGGGGATGATGTTGATGATAAAACACTGTTCCTACCCTCAAGTAGTTCATGGTGTGGGGGAATGTCATGAACAATTCAATTTAGTATGACTGCATTTATGTGGTAGTGTTTGTTAGTAATCCAGCATGCCATTTTTTGCAGAGAATGGGAACAACTCTCCTTTGCCCAAATATGCAACTTCACCAAAACCTAACAACAGTTATATGTTCAAAAGGGAACCTCCTGAGGGCTGTGAAAGGGTCAAAGTCTTTGAGGAATGCTCGTAAGTACCCCTCAAATAACTTTTCATATGAGAATTTTCTTTTTTTTTTCTTTCAATATATGAAATTTATTGTCAAATTGGTTTCCATACAACACCCAGTGCTTATCCCAAAAGGTGCCCTCCTCAATACCCATCACCTACCCTCCCCTCCCACCCCCCATCAACCCTCAGTTTGTTCTCAGTTTTTAAGAGTCCATATGAGAATTTTCAAATAAGTTGAAGAATAGTACAGTGATCACCCATGTATCCACAGCGTAGACTCTAGTTAACATTATGTTATATGTGCTTTGTGTGTGGCGGTGGTAGTTTTTGCTAAAGTGTTTGGAAGTAAGTTGCAGACATCATTACACTTAAGTACAATTTAATATTGTTTCCTAAAAGTAACCATAGTACTCCTATATAACTACAGTACCATTATCACATCAAATGAAATTAACAGTAATGCTTTAATATCAACTGATACCCAGTTGTTTTTCACATTTCCTCTGTTGTCTCCAGTGTGTCATCTGTGGCTGTTACTTTTGAACCTGTATACAGTCAACATCACACATTGAATTTAGCGGTATATTTACTCAAGGTGGACCATGGCTCTCACCTAGTATGTCTTCCTTCTTTTAAGGGTTGAATTCCCTTCAGTTTTTATGTACTTTTGGTCTCTAATTCTTTAAAAAGTATTAGAAATATTTTGTCTGCCAGTATAGGAAACAGAATTCTGTTACTATTATAGTAACAGACTCCTGTTCCTGTGATAAAGCTAACATAAGAAGCAGGCAGGATTTTAAGCAGTATCTAGTACTACTGGTATGTGATCTCTTATATTTCGGTTGGCTGGTACTTTAGTCAAGCACTGCAATTTTAGACTCAGAGTCTCAAAAGGTATTGTAGCCTTCATGTTTTCATGGCTTTTTGCTTTGTGAGTGATGGCTATAGGATGGTTGGTGTGTGTGAGATAGCAAATTAGGTGATGAACATTATTTGGGGATGTGCTGGTAGTTCTTAGCCCTCACCTTCCAGTCTCACTATGGCTGCATGTATAAGAGTCAGCCTTCTGGCTTTTTCTCACTTATGAAACCTGGAACACAGTGTGAAGATTGTCCAACCTTGTCTGACTCAATGTAATTTATCTTTTCCCCCCATTATGAACATCTTGGAATTATTTTGGAATATGGCATCCTTTTATTCCTCTGTATTCTTCTCCTGTCACTGCTTCCTTTAATCTAAATTTTGAATAATTTTGTCACACAAAGAGCATTGTTTTTGAATCCCCTTAATTTCTATGCTAGGAAATCCCAGCTCTCAGTCTCCTATCTGCTTTTGTGACAGTAATTGAAAACTGTTTTAGCAACTGCTATGTCACTATAATTCTAAAAGCTTGACTGTAGCAAATTGAAAATTTAAGTAGAATTCTCCAGATCTGTTTCATGGACTCCCTGAATCATAATCGTCTGGAGTAGTAGTTGAAACTGCAGATTCCCAGGCCCCATCGTAGGCCTAATGCATAAATGTGGAGATAGGACCTGGACTATACATCTCTGACAAATACCTCATATTTTTTATGCCCAATTTGCAGATGCTGGCTTAGACTTTCCCATGAGAGTTCTTAAGGGATGCTTGGGTGACTCAGTTGGTTAAATGTCTGACTTTTGATTTCGGCTCAGGTCACAATCTCATGGTGCATCAGTTTGAGCCCCACGTTGGACTCTGCACTGACACTCTTTTGATGCCCCTTCCCCACTCACACTCTCTCTGTCTCTCTGTCTCAAAAATAAACATGAAAGAAAGAAAGAGAGAGAGAGAAATGAAGGAAGAAAGAAAAAAAATGAAGGAAGAAAGAGAAAGAAAGGAAAGGAAGGAGGGAGGGAGGGAGGGAAGGAATCATTCTAGGGCCTCCTGGGTGGCTCAATTAGTTAAGCCTCTGAATCTTGGTTTTGGCTCAGGTCATGATCTCATAATTCATGAATTCAAGCTCTGCATCAGGCTCTGAGCTAATAGGGTAGAACCTGTTTGGGATTCTCTCTGCCCTTCCCCTACTTGCACGTGCACTTTCTCTCTCTCAAGATAAACTTAATACAATGATCCCATTTTTTTTTTTAATTTTTTAAGTAAAAATCAAATGGTCCAAGTGGACGTTTTTGGAGTTGAGCTCTTTGATTTACTCATTGAGATTTGCCCAAATGCAGAGAAATTGTTGGTTGGCTCAAAAGTAGTTTGAATTTCTGTAATAAATGACTTTGTGTGAATATTTGTTATGTAGGTTGGTGTCCTGTGGTATCTGCCTTAATCTCTTGGATTTGGAAGTTTTCTCAGGACTTAATGTCTGAGTTATGTATATACTGCTACATTATTTGTGTCTAAAGGGAGGGAAGAGTATGTGTGTGTATATGGATAGATAGATGGATCAAAGAAATAGAAGATAAACCCTGACATGTTACATGTTTTATGGCACATGCATCTGTTCTTAGAAGGTAAACTTGCGGGACACCTGGGTGGCTCAGTCGGTTAAGTGTCCGACTTCAGCTCAGGTCATGATCTCATGGTTTGTGGGTTCAGGCCCTGCGTTGGGCTCTATGCTGACAGCTTGGAACCTGGAGCCTGCTTTGGATTCTGTGTCTCCCTCTTTCTCTGCCCCTTCCCTGCTCACGCTGTCTCTCTGTCTCTCAAAAATAAATAAATGTAAAAAAAAAAATTTAAAAAAAAGAAGGGTAAACTTGCTCTTTTTATAGTGTACATAGACTGATACAAAGGATGTCTAGCATTTTTAAGCATTTTCATTATGTACCAAAACAAAAATTAATAGCAGTAACCCAAGAGTGGATTTCTTAGAGGTAATTTTAACTTTTTTATCAATAAAACAAATTACTCAAAGTCTAAAAAAATTCGTCTCTTTTGCACTACCTCTGTCAAAATGAGAGCAAAATCCACTGGGCACACTAGCAACAAACAAATATAGATTATTGGTCCAAATTAAAAGTTTTGAGTTTATTTAATCATTGTTTGAGGAATACTCCTCTTTAACTCTTGGTTTGAAGGAAGTAACTCTGATAGGAACTGGAAATTGGAGTGGGGTGAGGCTTGATCTCTGGTTTCTAGAAATGTATGTTTATTTACCTGAATGCAAATAGGTGGTTGTATTGAGACCAGAATTTATACCAGATTTTGTATTTCTTTCTGTCTCTATATTCTTTGTGTTATAGCACGTACCATAGCCATGTCGTCTGCACTTTTTCCTTTTTTAAAGGAAGTCTAATATGCTGTTTCTTCTGCCAAACTAATGAATTCTTTGGCCTTAGTTACCTTAGACTCCTAAGTATTTTGGCCTTTTTGTGGTATTAGAAGTATTTTTAAAAATATAACATGATCCTCCCTCTCTCCCTTCTTCCAATTATAAGTAACTCGGACCCAGCACTTTCTTTGCTGATAATTCCTGCATTAAAAAAAAATTACATAAGGCTTTTAAAACAGATAGGAAAGAATTTCTTGCATCAGTATAAGAATATCTATAATTATTATCCAGCCTATCCCATCAGTTTTTCAGAAAGTCAGCTTGTAAACAGTTATATCTATTTTGAGACACAATTTTTTTGGAATAATCCTTAAGGAAAAATAAAAATTTTAAATTAGTTCTGAGATTTTTTTTTTTTTGTATTTATAGTTACTAAGTTGAAGCTTTGAAGTTGTATTAGTACTTGCAGCTTCTATTAGCATAGGTATAGGTCATGTGTGCCAGGAGTGGATAATCTGTTTCTTGGTTAATAATTAAGCTCCTAGAAAAATGTTAGAGGTCAGGAGTGATTCCTCTTGGTAGGTTGGGGTGGCGGCTGGAAGAGGGGACAAAGGAAGGTGTTTTGTTTTTTTGTGTGTTTTTTTTTTTGTTTGTTTGGTGGGGGAGGTTGGTGCTTCCACCTTCAAAAGAAAATTCAAGCATAATTTAATAATAGAAATCTAACCTCAGCTTCCTGTCTTCTTTAAGGAATTGAAAACCATACTCTCACATAGTAAAAATAGGGCAGTGTGTGCTCTTCTTACCTCTCATCTACCCAGATACACTTGTGGTCCTAAAATTACTTGATGTTTCCATTGTATATAAGAAAGAAGACTGCACAAGTAAAACATCAATTAAATTATTTCTTTGTTCTTAAATTATTGTATTTATCAAAGCTGTCCTTGGGTAGTATTCACTATTAATAAAATCTGCCTATCAAAAGCATTGTCTGCTTGGAGGTTTTTCTTTTCCTTTTTTTTTTTTTTTTTTTGGCACGCATTCCCCAGGACTGTTGCTTATTAATTTTTTAAGACCCCGCTCAGATGTTACTTCCCTTGTAAGCCTTCTTCCTACAAAATTCTCCCTCTTCCTCTGCCACAGGTTATCACTCCCTTGTGCTACCTTTAAACCCCTTTACAAGTCATTTTTATCACATTTGTCAGACCTCTTACAGGACTTCTTGAGCTTTTTTGTACTGTGAACACCTTTGGCAGTCTGGCAAAGATTAGGGATGCTTTGAAGTAATTTGTAACTTCTCTGAATAATGTTTTTATTATTTGTTTTTTTTAACTTTTTAAAAATGTTTTTATTTTTATTTTTGAGACAGAGACAGAGCAAGAGCAGGGGAGAGGCAGAGAGAGGGGAGACACAGAATCTGAAGCAGGCTCCAGGCTCTGAGCTGTCAGCACAGAACCTGATGCAGGGCTCGAACTCACAGAGTGTGAGATCATGACCCAAGCCGAAGTCGGACGCTCAATCAACAGCCACCCAGGCGCCCCATTTGTTTTTTGTTTTTTGTTTTAAGTTTATTTATTTATTTTGAGAGAGAGCACGCAGTCAGGGTAGGGGCAGAGAGAGAGAGGGAGAAAGAGAATCCACGCTGTCATCGCAGAGCCTGATGTAGGGCTTGAACTCCCAAACTGTGAGATCATGACCTGAACCAAAACCAAGAGTCAGACTCCCAACTGACTGAGCCACCCAGGTGCCCCTGATAATGTTTTTAAATGCATAAAACATGTAAGATTACAAATGAGATTAATTATGTTGAGATACAGTCCTATTCCCAGCATCTCCCTCCCCCCACGAACTACATATTTAGTCTGTCTCCTTGTAGATGGTTTCATTTTTGGATCCCCAGAATCTGGTGCAGACTTGGCGCACTTAAATTTTAATTTTTTAAATTTCATTAGGAGAGATGAGAATCGTACTTTCATCATATGATCATATTACATTGTTCCATCTGAATCTTGATATATTTAGGTTCTCCCACCTTTATTTCTTTTTAATTTTTTTTAAATTTTTTTTTTAACGTTTTATTTATTTTTGAGACAGAGAGAGACAGAGCATGAACGGGGGAGGGGCAGAGAGAGAGGGAGACACAGAATCGGAAACAGGCTCCAGGCTCCGAGCCATCAGCCCAGAGCCTGACGCGGGGCTCGAACTCACGGACCGCGAGATCGTGACCTGGCTGAAGTCGGACACTTAACCGACTGCGCCACCCAGGCGCCCCAGCCAAAGAGATTTTTAAGCACACTTGAAAACTCATGCCCACTGAAGTTGAGTCACACAGGGGTGGAATTTAGCAAAAGATGGACATTGTATGTTGTTAATTTACTTGTTTTCTCCCTTCAAAATAGTACAGGTTTTGGAAAAAATGTAGTGGAACATATTTTTGTTTTTAAACATCTAGAATTTCTTTTGCTTTAGGAAATTCTTTATTCATAATGGCTGTCTTAAATCTTCATTGAGATACAGTTGGTTGTCAGCCTGAGTCACCTGAATGCTGCAGGGGGCTCTCCAGGGAACTGAAAGCAGCAGAGATGAATGATGTACTTCTGGCATTCTAAGATACTTATTTTGAATTAGGTGTCTAATTCCACTTTGGCCCATAACATTTGGAGCTTTTGACATAACTTGAGTTTTATATTCCTTTCATTATCTATAAGTTATCTGTTTAGAAAAAAAAGAATTACTTCCAGTGTTCTGTGACTTAAAATTACTGGGTTGTCTGTTCTATGCCTAGGCCAAAGCAGCTTCACGAAATCCCAGCCTTTTACTGTCCTGACAAAAACAAGGTGAATTTCATTCCTAAAAGCGGTTCTGCCTTCTGCCTCGTCAGCATCCTCAAGCCACTCCTTCCCACACCAGATCTTACTCTCAAGGGCTCTGGGCACAGTCTGACAGTTACCACTGGTATGACAACCACTCTGCTGCAGCCTATTGCTGTGGCCTCCCTGTCTACAAACACAGAGCAAGACCGGGTCTCTCGAGGAACAAGTACAGTCATGCCATCGGCCTCTCTACTTCCACCACCAGAGCCAATTGAAGAAGCTGAAGGATAGGTCACAAGACTGTGTGGCCATTTTTCTGGGCAACTGAGAACCTCCTCAGATCATTTCATTGTGATGGCATCGCGCACTCCCAGTCGGCTGTGATGTGCTCCCACTTCCCATGGTGATGTGTCACAGTATGACTTCTGGAAGAAAGCAGCGCCCTCTGATGGCTTTGCTCACTCATGAAGGCCAGCCCTCGTTGCTTAGCCTGCTTTTTCTGAAAGCACTGATTGAAACAAAAAAGGTCTCATTCTTTACTTTTGGAGGGCCAATATCACATTGTTTTTTGTTTTCAAATTAAACTTCTTTAAAAACAAAAACAAAAAATTGATCCCTGCAAACATAATTCCTGAAGGGAGACGTGAATGATGCTGCAAGAACCATCTTTTATATGAAAATGACTATTTTATAATACCAATGTTACATTTTCTGAAACGTAGCAGACAGGATGTTCAAAGATTCTTTGGTGGCCTCTTGTTTCTTGTTTCCCTTTCTAGATGTGTGCTTTTCTCAGCTGTTTTCGGCTTTGGGACCAAAGGGATTGTTGACATTTTCCCAGCAATCTTAATCTCATGACTATGTTCTTCTCCCAAACAAGAATTGATAGATAAATGCATTGAACAAATATATAACCAGAGATAAAAAAGCAATATTAAATAATAGTACATTATGTGATTTATGTTTTTGGATGTCAGAAGTTTGTGCTTTGGGTGAAATACTTGTAAAACTGTTGTTTTCTTCACTACTCCTGTACACATTTCACCATGTGGTCAGAAAAATTATAGTCTGGAGACAAGTGCTTTAATACTTTCTCACCCATTGTTGGAACTTGGTTTAAAAGTCAGTGAGCCAGAAGGAAACTACCCAGTGTTGATTGCTAGCTAGGAGTAAGGAACCCCTTTGGTTTTCTGCAAAATATTTTATCACATGCTCTCCCTTTATCATCACTGTATCATAGTTCCAAGAGGTCCTAAAATGGCTGTGCATGGATTTCCTCCTTTGCTTTTGTGATGTTGTTGTCTCGTGGATTTGGTCAGGGTTAGTAGTTTGCCAGGAGTGTAATCCATTGAATAGCAATCCGTAGTCACAGAATCTTGTGACTGACATTTTCTTTATGGTGGTTGGCACTGAGATATGTTGCTTACAGGTTTTGCTAGTTTTCTCTCCAGCATTCCACACAGTGCGGAAGACAGGCAAAGAGAGCTTTGGAGCATATAAACAACAGGATTCTTTGAAAAATCCATACGGTTTTGGATTTAGGCTCATCTTAATCACTGCCAATATCACATGACAACACTATTTCATGTTTGTGTATGTGGTAGTGAAATTAAGGAGCAGCTCTTTTTAAAAATGAGTTCCAGCAAACACTGTTGATAAAAAGCATCCTTCTAAGACCTTCATATACTACCTATGATGCAATAATTTAATATTCCTATACATATAGGGAGAAAAAAATTTTAATACTTGTAAAAGGAATACAGTTTAGAGGGTTAATACGTCAATTTGTTCAGACACATACCATCAAAGAAAACTTAGTGGTAGCAATAAATCTGAAAGGACTTCTTATACTCATGCACCTTTAAAACATCTGAGTATTTAAAATTATGCCCTGTGAAGTTTAAAATGGCGATGTATTTATACAGATTAGATAAATTCAAACATTTGAATAAGTCTGTCCGGTTTCACTTGGTAACACTGATAAATTTTGGTACCTTCTCCATACAAAACTAATTTGCTTGGAATTAGTGCTTTGTGGCTTATAAATTAGTAAAACTCAGTTATTCAGGGTCTGTATTTTCTGGTTGGTTGGTTTTTTTGAGAACCTTGATTCTTTGCCTTATATGTTATGTCTTTTGACTTAACCATTTCACCACTGAAAACTGCTCTATCAAAAGTACAGAAGAAAAGCTGAAACTCCTCAGGTGAGTTGGTATGAATGGTAAGAGGAAGAAGTTAAAAACAAGTTTTTAAAAAAATCCTCAGTTTTTAGATTACTTGAATTCCATTAAATCAGTGTTCTTTTCCTTACTTTACACTTACTTCTGTCCATTCCTATAAATCACAAGGGCGTTTTACAACTAAAATGCCACTTTATAAACAATCTTTCTCTTTGTTGTGCATGTTTGTATAATTGACATCTTTCTGTAGCGTTTCATATATCCTTTATCTAAAGTAATTTAAAACCAGAATGGGAGAACAGGTTTAAGAGTTATTATTTACAGAGTCTTATAAGTAGAACCTTTAATGTTTGGTTGTAAGGAGAATGTGAATTTGCAGGTAAATGCATTGTATGGTAACCAAACATACCCCTTGGGTTTGGGAGAAATAGAGCCTGAGGTTTGAAAGAATAAAAAAGGTACAAGGTACAGACAACTCAACTGCCAGTGCCAAAGGGCTAATTTTTAAGCATATGAGCTTTATTGCAGTCTTTAAAAATATTAACCATAGGTCCCATTCAGCTCTTGCTTAACCCTTAGTTCACAGATGGCTGATTTTTTTTAAATGGACCTACTCCCAATAGAATATTTTCTAAAATTACATTCCATGATTATCTTGTATTTCTGTAGAAAACTATACAGAAGATAAGTTAGAATAGCTTCAGTGGGAATATAATTTAAATTTTTTTAAGTTTTAAATAAATTTACTTCCATTGCAGTAAAAGAAATAGCATATATATTTCCGTAAAAGTATTCTCTGGTTATTTACTTTGTCTTAAGTTATTTTTTACTCTTGATTTTTTTCCTTGTGATGATAAAAACATAAAATTTATTGTTTCTGATCATGACTAAGTCTTACTACTTGTCGTGGCTTTTGTTAGCAATTATATTTTTAAAATATCTGTTTTGTCTCTGGTTAATATGGTGAGCATGGATGCCAAAATTATTTCTTAACTAGAATCTTCATTTTGTTTAAAATACTTCTTACACTTATGAGAGGCCAGATCAGCCTTTTGGAACGTGTTATTGCTAACTGTGGAATAACTGGCAACAAGAAAGGCTCTCCACCCCCCCCCCCATTTTTTTCTTTTAAATGGTTGGCTTTTACTGGAAAAGATATTTAAAAAAAATGGCAGAACTTATAGCCTTCTGTATGTCCAAGATTAGGACTGGGTTGTCAAGATTTTCTTTTGTTAAAGGAAATAAAAGAAAAATTGACATTACTGAATTTAGTTCACTGTTCTAAACTTAAGATTCATTCCTTAATGCTTGGAATTTTGATGTCTCAAAATCAGACCAGTGGAAGTGCTGAATTTGCATTTAAAAAGCTAAGAATACTTCGCACTTTAAAGTTTAACTCTGCTTAAATTAACAAATAAGTAGAGCAGCCCTGAACAATACTTTGTTTAAAAAATCCTGTTGAATATAATTTATGTTTTTTTAAAGTCTGTATCTTTCATCTGTTTAAGCTGTGTAAATCTTTTTAAAATGCAATTTTTTAAAATTTTGTTTTTCTAACAAAAATCTCCCAATAAACAGCATTTCCAATGGTGATAAATATTGTTATTATGTACTTATGTATTCCCTGTATCTGAACACTTATTGCTGCCTCACAAGAAAATAGAACATTTATGTTAAAAATAAAGTCTGTTCTTGAGAATTTTTTTCTATGTGCTTTTATGAATGTTGCCTCAATCCAGATTTTCTTTTCAGACACATGTACCCTGAAGTAATTTACAAATAGAATATTCTTTTTCACAAATGTGTAGGAAAATGAGTGTGTTAAGTAGCAGGACATATAGTATTACCAGTTATTATTACTTCCTGACTATTTCTTTACTTGCTCTAGAACTTAAAGTACCTGATATGTGTGGTAAGTGGTAAGCACACTGAAAGATAATGCATGTTTATAAGTAATTCCATACTTCATAGTTTGTTAGAGATTTAGCTGAGACAGTCACTGAATTTTATCCTGAAGTACATATAGAGGATTCTTTTCTTTTTGTTTTGGTATTTTATTCTTTCTAAATCAGCTATGTTCTTCCTTTGATACAGTGGTTTATACATGCAAGATAGTTGTTTAGGTTCAGAGATTTAATCTGTATGCACAGAACAGAACTAGTCAGATATGTCCCAGTGAAGGCTGCAGACCTAGAAAGCACCTAGGAAGCAACTAGAAAGCAGGGACACCATTTAAATGAAGTAAAAAAGTTACCACAGCAGTCGGTCATGAAAAGTCATCTAATTACATTGTAAAAAATTTTTTAAATTATTTCTGGGGGATAAAGTTTACAAGAATTTGGAGATAACTAATGAATATACATTTACACTATAATGTAATATAGCATCAAATGCAAAGAGAATCTCAAATTGGTTCCAAATTTTCCTCCCGTTCTTTTCTCTTAAAGAGGTTGACAGGAGAAAATTTAGATCTCAAGTTGGGTATACCCCTCTTCCCCTATTTATTTGATTTTTTTTTCCTTTGCTTCGCTAAATATACCACACACACACAAAACTTTTTAGGTCTGTAATGCCTTTTCCCCTTTAACTGCTCTTAAGTGTTTGGCTGTGAAATACAGTATCCTCTTATTTATGTATTTATTTAAATGTTTATTTTTAAGAGAGAGAGCACGAGTGGGGCAAAGAGAGAGGGAGACACAGAATCCAAAGCAAGCTCCAGGCCTGAAGCAGCGCTCAAACCCACGAGCCATGAGATCATGACCTGAGCCAAAGTCGGACACTCAACTAACTGAGCCACTCAAGTCACTGAGCCATTCAGTCTTTAAGACATTGTTTCTACTTCCTTTAATAAAGTATCTCCAAATTGCTGGTTTGGTAAAAATAAAATACTCATCTTCTCTGCAATTTGCATCTTCCTCAAACTGAGAATTTACCTCATTTGATTTTGTATGCTAGTATGGATTAGTCTTCCTAAATCATTAGGTTTTATAGAAGATTATCATGGAGGCTCTCTTGGTTCAAAACCAGGAATATAAACATTCATCTCAATTCCGTGCCTTAGCACAGTTATTTTTGAGATCATTGGGATAATTCAGAGGAGATGCAGAAAAAGACCTGGGTTTAGGGCCACAGTTTGGGTACAGTTCTAGCTCAGCAGCTTAATGGTCATGGGACCTTGAGCAAAGAAGTGAGCTCTTTGAGCCTCAGTTTTCTTATTTATGAGATGAAGGAAATGCTGATAGTGCTATCCATTAAATGGCTACTAGAATGTGAAAATAATTTAACTTATAGAATTGGAAGCAAACATTTGTTCTCATCTCCTTTATATTTTGTTAGGTAAGTTTATTCATTCCCTAAGAAAGCCAAAACTTTTCAGTCATAGAAAATGGTCCCATATAATTCATTTTAGCTTATAAAATGATAATACAGTTAACCCCTGAAAAACACAGGTTTTTTTTCCCAATAAATATATTGGAAAACTTTTTAAAGGTTTTTGACAATTTGAAAAAACTCACAGATGAACTGCATAGCTTAGAATTACCAAAACATTTTGAGAAAAAATGTATCTCATGAATGCATAAAATATTTGTAGATAGTCTATTTGATCATTTACTACCATAAAATACACACAAATTTCTCCTAAGTTAAAACTTATCAAAACTTAGGTGCACGCACAACTATATATGGTGCCATTTGCTGTGAAGAGAAAGGTAAACAAATAGGAAGATGCAGTACCAAATCGTAACTGCATAAAATTATAGTACATGCTGTATTACTGTAATAATTTCATTTACACGTATTGCTATTGTGGTGAGTGCAAGTGTTGCAAGTATCCTCTTAACACGTTGTGTGACACTAACATGAGCAGTTTGTCTCTCCAGTAAATTGCGTGTGGCAGTTAAAAGTGATCTTGCAGTTCCCATGTATTTTTCATCATGTTTAGTGCAGTACCATAAACCTTGAATAACACCATGGGACCCATACAGAGTGCCACTAGAGATGCTGGAAGTTCTCCCAAGAAGCAGAGAAAAGTGGAATTGATTGATAATGTGCCATAGATTGAGGTTTGAAGCTGCAGTGGTAACTTTTTCAAGATAAATTAATCCAGTATAAGGACCATTATAAAAAAAGATGTGAAGCCATTGTAGTTATACCAGCAGACACGAAAACCTTTCAAAACACCTTTTTTGTCTCATATTGAAAATGAAGCTTTTCTGGGATGCAGGATTGCTATAAGAAGGGCATATCTGTAAACTAATATGATACGTGAAAACCCAAAGTCATTTTATGAAGGTAAATGTAGGCTCTAAAGTTGGAGAATTTAATGCCGGTAAAGGATGGTTCAATAATTTTAGAAAGTGGTTTGGGTTGGGGCACCTGGGTGGCTCAGTTGGTTGAGCTTTCGACTTTGGCTCAGGTCATGATCTCAGGTCACGGTATGTGAGTTTGAGCCCCATGTTGGTGACACTGCTATCAGCATGGAGCCTGCTTCAGATCCTCTGTCCCCCTCTCTTGGCCCCTCCCCTGCTCATGCTCTCTTCCTCTCTTCCAAAAATAAATATTTAGAATGTGGTTCGACTTAAAAAATGTAAAGATAACTTTTGATGACCTAGAGGCAGCAGATGAATTCTCAGACATCAAGAAAATAATTGAGGAAAAAGGATATCTGCCTGAACAGGTTTTTAATGCAGATGAAAGTGGCTTATTCGGGGACGGGGGGAATGCCACAAATGACATTTAATGGTAAGGAAGTGAGCACCAGGATTTAAGGCAGAAAGGGATAAGCTAACCCCACTGTTTTGTGCAAATGCAGTTGGATTTATGATCAGGACTGCCCTTATCTATAAAGCTGCTAATCCCCAAGCCTTGAAGGGAAAAGAAAAATACCAGCAGCCAGTCTTTTGGTTGTACAAGAAGGTCTGGACAATGAAAACCCTTTTTCCATTGGTTCCAATGGTTCCATTGATGCTTTGTCCCTGAAGTCAGGAAGTAACTTGCCTTTGAGGGACTGCCTTTTAAAATTCTTCTGAAGGAAATTGAAGAAGATTTAAAGAAATGGAAAGACATTCCCTGCTCATGGATTGGAAGAATAAATATTGTCAAAATGTCAATACTACCCAAAGCTATCTACACATTCAATACAATCCCAATCAAAATTGCACCAGCATTCTTCTCGAAACTAGAACAAGCAATCCTAAAATTCATATGGAACCACAAAAAGCCCCGAATAGCCAAAGGAATTTTGAAGAAGACCAAAGCAGGAGGCATCACAATCCCAGACTTTAGCCTCTACTACAAAGCTGTCATCATCAAGACAGCATGGTATTGGCACAAAAACAGACACATAGACCAATGGAATAGAATAGAAACCCCAGAACTAGACCCACAAACGTATGGCCAACTCATCTTTGACAAAGCAGGAAAGAACATCCAATGGAAAAAAGACAGCCTCTTTAACAAATGGTGCTGGGAGAACTGGACAGCAACATGCAGAAGGTTGAAACTAGACCACTTTCTCACACCATCCACAAAAATAAACTCAAAATGGATAAAGGACCTAAATGTGAGACAGGAAACCATCAAAACCTTAGAGGAGAAAGCAGGAAAAGACCTCTCTGACCTCAGCCGTAGCAATCTCTTACTCGACACATCCCCAAAGGCAAGGGAATTAAAAGCAAAAGTGAATTACTGGGACCTTATGAAGATAAAAAGCTTCTGCACAGCAAAGGAAACAACCAACAAAACTAAAAGGCAACCAACGGAATGGGAAAAGATATTCGCAAATGACATATCGGACAAAGGGCTAGTATCCAAAATCTATAAAGAGCTCACCAAACTCCACATCTGAAAAACAAATAACCCAGTGAAGAAATGGGCAGAAAACATGAATAGACACTTCTCTAAAGAAGACATCCGGATGGCCAACAGGCACATGAAAAGATGTTCAGCGTCGCTCCTTATCAGGGAAATACAAATCAAAACCACACTCAGGTATCACCTCACGCCAGTCAGAGTGGCCAAAATGAACAAATCAGGAGACTGTAGATGCTGGAGAGGATGTGGAGAAACGGGAACCCTCTTGCACTGTTGGTGGGAATGCAAATTGGTGCAGCCGCTCTGGAAAGCAGTGTGGAGGTTCCTCAGAAAATTAAAAATAGACCTACCCTATGACCCAGCAATAGCACTGCTAGGAATTTATCCAAGGGATACAGGAGTACTGATGCATAGGGCCACTTGTACCCCAATGTTCATAGCAGCACTCTCAACAATAGCCAAATTATGGAAAGAGCCTAAATGTCCATCAACTGATGAATGGATAAAGAAATTGTGGTTTATATACACAATGGAATACTACGTGGCAATGAGAAAAAATGAAATATGGCCTTTTGTAGCAACGTGGATGGAACTGGAGAGTGTGATGCTAAGTGAAATAAGCCATAAAGACAAAGACAGATACCATATGGTTTCACTCTTATGTGGATCCTGACAAACTTAACAGGAACCCATGGGGGAGGGGAAGGAAAAAAAAAAAAAAAACAGAGTGGGAGAGAGCCAAAGCATAAGAGACTCTTAAAAACTGAGAACAAACTGAGGGTTGATGGGGGGTGGGAGGGAGGAGAGGGTGGGTGATGGGTATTGAGGAGGGCACCTTTTGGGATGAGCACTGGGTGTTGTATGGAAACCAATTTGTCAATAAATTTCATATAAAAAAAATAAAAATAAAATAAAATTCTTCTGATACTGGACAATGCCCCTAGAGCCCTATGAGTTCAACACCAAAGACATCAAAGTGGTTTACTTGCCCCTCAACACAGTGTCTCTAATTCAGCCTGTAGATAAGAGTCATAAGGACTTTCAAGGCTTATTATACACTGTACTTAATAGAAAGCACTGTCAACACTATGGAAGAGAACCTCAATAGAACCTCATGAAAGTCTTGAAGGATTATGCCACTGAAGATGTCTGGCATCACTGTTACAGAAAAAGTGGTGAAAGCCATGAAACCCAATAGGATAAATACCTACTGGAGAAAATTACGTCCAGATGTTGTGCATGACTTCACAGGATTTATGATGGTCGAGGAAATAATGAGATTTTGGACGTTGTAAAAATGATTGTGTGTGTGTGTGTGTGTGTGTGTGTGTGTGTGTGTGTGTGTGTGTGTATAAACAGTTTCAATATTTGGATCTTGGAGAAATTCAAGACCTAATGGACACAACACCAGAGGAATTAAAAGATTTGATGGAGATGAGTGCTACCAAACCAGTGCTAGATGATGAGGAAGAAGATGTAGAAGAAGCAGTGCCAGAAAACATTGACATTAGACCATCTGGCAGAAGAGTTCTGGTTATTCACGACTACTTTTGACTAATTTCATAACCTGGACCCTTCTGTGATACAGGCACTGAAACTAAAGCAAATGGTGGAAGGAGGATTGATACCATATAGAAATATTTTTAGAGAAATGAAAAGGCAAGTCAGAAATTACAATGTATTTCCATAAAGTTAACACTGAGTGTGCCTAACTTTCTGGCCTTTTTCCACCTCCTCTGCCTCTGCCATCCCAAAGGCCATGAGATCAACCCTCCTCATCTTCCTCCTCAGCCAGTATACTACTCAATGTGAGATGAGACTTTTATGATGCTTTCACTTAATAGTAACTAATCATGCCATTACTGTTAATAAACTTATCTGTTGTGTATGTTGGGTCTTTGTGAAAATCTTGTATGGCAAGAACTGCACGAGATATTTTTGTCATCATTATATTGCCTAAGTATTGTGTAGAACATTGTGTACAAGACTTGAAATGGATAACCTATCCTTACATAGGCATTAAGGTAAGTGATATTTAGTATAAGATTAATGTGTTAGTTTTGTTTTATATCATTGCTTTCAAAGAATTCCATTATAGTATGCCTCTCATAACTGAAGCAACTATATCAGCCTATCATCACAGGTTAAGTGGTTTTTAAAAATGTACTCTTTTCCAATACTGTATTATGAATGACACTACTACTTAATATATGCCATAAAAATATAAGAATCCATTCATTATAGGCTAGGCTACTGTGAAGCAATCATATGGATTATACTAGGCTACTGTAAATCTATCATACTGATGCTGTGTCATTATCAATGCGTGAACTGTTATACATATGAATATGAATTTTTTTTACACTTTTCATTTTTGATGTCTATAGTGTTAGTATTACATTGCATCTATGGTGTTTTGTGTAAGACTGCTGATGTAGGTACTGACAGATGATTAAACTTGTAAACACATGACTTATGGTATCAATAAGTTATAGTACTCTACTGTACAGTACTGTAAATGTATTGTCTCATGAGTTCTTAATATTTTCTTTTCTGTAGCTTACTTTAAAGAGTACAACAGATAATATAACCTATATGACGTGTTATTGGCAAGCCTTCTGGTCAATAGTAGGCTATTTGTAGTTCAGTTCTGGGGGACTCAAAAATTACACACGGACTTTTAACTCTCTGTAGGGGTGGGGGTAGCTAACCACCCCTCATTGTTCAAGGGATAACTATATAGTCAAGGATATTGAACTTAAATCAATAAATAGGTAACACTATCAGTAGCTTACCAAGTACCAGCCACTTTATATATTAACTGTTTACCCTAATCTTTACAATAATCCTATAAAGCCAAACACTGCTACTTTTACTATCTTGTGGATGACCAAATTGGAATTAGACAAACTCTTCCATGGTCATCTGAGAAATGTCAAAGTCTGGCTTTGAACCGAGTCTGACTGTAGAACTCAAACACAAAGCCTCACTGCTACTTCCAGAACAGTAGCATTAATAAAATACAGGCATTCTGTATCATTGCAGATTATGTGCTATTGGGTCATTGCCTCGTTTTCCTTTCTCATCCTTTTTGTTACTTTAGCTGCTGTGTAGCTTGGTTCAGAGGGTGAAGAGAAAATACCCAAGTTAGACACCAATTCCTTACCAAAGAAGTTACTGACATTAATTTGCAAGCTCTGTTAGTTTTAATGTTGCACAGGTGCAGAAATTTCAAGAAATATTTTAATTTGGAAGCACAACTTTTAGAGAGGCAGAGCTGACTTCGATCAGTTTTGGTGTTTTTTTAACCTGACATTTTGAGGAAAAGACAAAAGTATTTAATTTTTTTTATCATTATAAGCATACTATTTAATCCCCATGCCCTGTTCCCCCCCCCCACCCCCACCCAACTCCCTTCTGATAACCATCAGTCTATAGTTAAGGCTGTTTCTTGGTTTGTCTCTCTTCCACACACCCCCCCCCTTTTTTTCTTAAAGTCCACATGTGAGAGAGAGCATATGGTATTTGTCTTTCTCTGGCTTATTTTACTTAGCATTATACTCTATGGCTCCATCCATGTTGTTGCAAATGGCAAGATTTTATTCTTTTTTATGGCTGAATAATATTCCATAATAAATATTTTATACACACACACACACACACACACACACACCACGTTTTCTTTATCCATTCATCTATCAATGGACACTGGCTGCTTCCATAGTTCAACTATTGTAAATAATGCTGCAGTAAACAGGGGTGTATATATCCCTTTCAATTAGTGTTTTTATATTTTGGGGGTAAATACACAGTGTGATTATCACATCATAAGGTAGTTCTATTTTAAATTTTTTGAGAAATATCTATACTGTTTTTCACAGTGGCTGAACCAGTTTACATTCCCACCAATGGTGCACAAGGGTTCCTCTTCTCCACATCCTCGCCAAAACTTGTTTCTTGTACTTTTGATTTTAGCCATCCTGACAGGTGTGAGGTGGTATCTAATTGTGGTTTTGACTTGCATTTCTCTGATGATGACTGATGTTGAGCATCTTGTCATGTGTCTGTTGGCCATCTGGATGTCTTTGGAGAAATGTCTGTTCATGTCTTCTGCCCATTTTTTAATTGGGTTACTTGTTTTTTAGGTGTTGATTTGTGTAAGTTCTTTGTATGTTTTAGATACCATACATTTATTGTATATGACATTTGCAAATATCTATTCCCATTCAGTAGGTTGCCTTTTAATTTTGTTGACTGTCCTTTACTGTGTACAAACTTTGTATTTTGATGTAGTCCCAATAGTTTGTTTTTATTTCCCTTGCCTCAGGAGACATATCTAGAAAAATGTTGCTATGGACGAGGTCATTGAGATTACTGCCTGTGTTCTCTTCAAGGACTTTTATGGCTTTGAGTCTCACATTTAGATCTTTAATCCATTTTGAGTTTATTTTTGTGTATGGTGTAAGAAAGTGGTCCCATTTCTTTCTTTTGCATGTTGCTGTCTAATTTTCCCAATACAATTCGTTAAAGAGAATTTTTCCCATTGGATATTTCATTCCTCCTTTGTTGAAAATTGATCATATAACTATGGGTTTATTTATAGGTTTTCTGTTCTATTCCATTGGTCTTTTTTAATGCCAGTACTATACCGTTTTAATTACTACAACTTTGTAATGTAACTTGAAATTTGGAATTGTGATACCTCTAGTTTTTTCTTTTTCAAGATTGTTTAGGTATTCGGGGTCTTTGGTGATTCCAGACAAATTTTAGGATTGTTCATTCTTTGAAAAATACTGTTGGTATTTTGATAGGGATTGCATTAAATCTGTAGATTGCTTTGGGTAGTTTAGACATTTTAGCAGTATTTTTTTATCAGTGTTTTTATAATTTTCAGTCTTTCACCTCTTCAGTTAAGTTTATTCCTAAATATTTTATTGTTTTTGATATAGTTGTAAATGGGATTGTTTTCTTCATTTCACTTTTTGCTGCTTCATTAGGGTATAGAAATGCAACCGATTTTTGTACACTGATTTTTCTATCCTTTGATTTTACTGAATTCATTCATCAGTTCTAGTAGTTTTTTGGTGGAGTCTTTAGAATTTTTTATATTTAGTATCATGTTATCTGCAAATAGTGAAAGTTTGACCTCTTCCTTACCAATTTGGATGCGTTTTATTTCTATATGTTTCTAATTGCTGTGGCTATGGCTTCCAGTACTATTGAATAAAAGTGTTGAATAAAAGTGGTGAGAGTGGACATCTTTGTCTTGTTCCTGACCTTAGGGGGAAAGCTCTCAGTTTTTCACCATTGAGGATGATGTTGGCTGTGGCTTTTTCACGTATGGCCTTTATTATGTTGTGGTATGTTCCCTCTAAACCTACTTTGTTGAGGGTTTTTATCATGAATGGATGTTTTACTTTGTCAAATGTTTTTTCTGCATCTATTGAAATGACCATATGGTTTTTATCTTTTCTCTTGTTGATGTGATAGATCATGTTGATTGTTTTTGCAAATATTGAACCACTCTTACATCCCAGGAATAAATCCCACTTTATCATGTGGGATCATTTTTTAATGTATTGTTGGATTTGGTTTGTTACTATTGAGGATTTTTCCATCCTTTATTCATGAAAGATATTGGCCTGTAGTTCTCTTGTTTTTTGTTTTTTTGTTTTTTCTGTTTGTGTGTGTATGTGTGTGTATGATGTCTATCTGGTTTTGGCATTAGGGTGATACTGTCCTTATAGAATGAATTTAAATAGCTTCTCGGCCTTTTGGCTAAGATCAATTGTAGAATGAATTTAGAAGTTTCCTTCCTCTTGTATTTTTTGCAGTATTTTGAGAAAAACAGATGTTATCTTTTTTTTCAAGTTTATTTTGGGAGAAAGTGTGTACAAGTGGAGAAGGAACAGAGACAGAGAGAGAGAGAGAGAGAGAGAGAAAATGCCAAGCAGGCTCTTCACTGTCAGAGCAGAGCCTGATGTGGGACTTGAGTTCAAAAACTGTGAGATCATGACCTGAACCAAAGTCAGCCACTTAACCAATTGAGCCACCCAGGTGTCCCTATTAACTCTTCTTTAAATATTTGGTAGAATTTGCCAGTGAAGGCATCTGGTCCTGGACTTTTGTTTTTTGGGGAGATTTTTGATTACTGATTCAGTTTCATTGCTGATAATTGCTCTGTTCAAAATTTCTTTCTTTCTGCTTTAGTTTTGCTAAGTATATTTTTCTAGAATTTATCCATATCTTCTAGGTTGTCCAATTTGTTGGCATATGGGTTTTCATAATACTGTTATAATTGCTTATATTTCTGTGGTGTTAGTTGTTAGTTCTCCTCTTTCATTTGTGATTTTGTTTATTTGGGTCCTCTCTTTTAATGAGTCCTGCTAGAGGTTTATCAATGTTGTGATCTTTTCAAAGAAACAGCTTCTGGTTTCAGTGATCTATTTTGTTTTTTAAGTTTTCTATTTTGTTTATTTCTGCTCTAATCTTTATTTCCTTCCTTTTGCTGGGTTTGGGTTTTATTCTTATTTTTCTAGCTCCTTTAGGTGTAAGATTAGGTTCAGATTTTTCTTCCTTCTTGATGTAGGCCTATATAGCTCTAAACTTCTCTTTTAGAATCAGTTTAGCAGCGGTAAATTTCTTTTAGAATCAGTTTAGCTGCATCCCAAAGAATTTGGACCACTGTGTTTATTTTCATTTTTTTCCATGTAATTTTGATGTCTTCTTTGATTTCTTGGTTGACCCGTTCATTATTTAGTAGTATGTGATTTAACTTCCAAGTATTTGTGCTCTTTCCAGATGTTTCTTGTGGTTGATTTCTGGTTTCCTAGCATGTGGTCAGAAAAGATACATGCTATGACTTGGACTTTTAAAAATTTGTTGAGACTTGTTTTGTGGTCTGTGATCTACTCTGGAGAATGTTCCATGTGCATTTTGCTATTTAGGATGGAATGTTCTGAATATGTTAAATCTATCTGGTCCAGTGTATCATTTAAAACCATGGTTTCCTTGTTGATTTTCTGTTTGGATGATCTGTCCATCAATGTGAGTGGGGTGTTAAAGTCTCCTACTATTGTATTATTGTCGATTATTTCCTTCATGTCTGTTATTAACAGTTTTATGTATTTGCACACTCCCACGTTGGGTGCATAGGTATTTACAGTTGTTATATCTTCTTGTTGGATTGTTCCAACACTTTATTATATAAAGTACTTCTTTGATTACTATTTTTGTTTTAAAGTTTAGTTTGTCAGGGCAGGGGCTGGCTGGCTCAGTTGGAAGAGAAAGTGACTCTTGATCCTCAGGCTCGTGAGTTTGAGACCCAATGTTGGGTGTAGAGATTGCTTAAATAAACTTTAAAAAGAATAATATAGTTGGTCTGAGACAAGTACTGCTACTCTGGCTTTCTTTTGACATTCATTTACATGATAAATGTTTCTCCATTCCCTCACTTTAAAAATGCAGGTCTTTTGGTCTGAAATGAGTCTCTTGTAGGCAAGTATATAGATGAGTCTGGTCAAAATTAATTTTTTTAATGTTTATTTTTGAGAGAGAACATGAATGGAGGGGCGGGGGGAGGTGGGGGGGGAAGAACACAGAATCTGAAGCAGGCTCCGGGCTCTGGGGTTGAACCCATGAACTGTGAGATCATGACTTGAGCTGAAGTTGGATGCTTAACCAACTGAGCCCCCCAGGCACCCCCAAAATTATTTTTTTAATCTTAATTTGGTATGGCCATTTCAGACAGAGGACAAAATGAAATCACCTGGATCATAATTTAATGACGCACCTGGGTGGCTCAGTTGGTTGAGAGTCTGACTTCTACTCAGGTCATGATCTCACAGTTTGTGAGTTCAAGCCCTGCACTGAGCTGTATGCTGACAGTGCAGAGGCCTGCTTGGGATTCTCTCTCTCTCTCTCTCTCTCTCTCTCTCTCTGCCCCTCCCCATGCACACACACACACTCTCTCTCTCAAAATAAATAAACCTAAAAAATATATGTGAGCCCAAATGCATAATAAAATATCAGTATATAATGTCCATAGTTATTTCTGGATGGTAGGGCTGTAGATGATTTTTCTTAAATGAATGGATATACTTTGATGTGAGGAAAAAGCAAACTTTTTTTTCTTTAATGTAAAAACATGCACTTCAAAATCTTACCTATTACCACCACCAGGATCTCCTTTTGGTATTTACTTTTTGGACTTTGATCATTTATTTATACCATTGAGTGAAGAACCATGTTTTGACTTTAAATGCCAAGAACAGTTTTTGGTTTTCTTTAAGTTTACTTATTTTGAGAGAGAGTAGGGTAGGGACAGGGACAATCCCAAGCAGGCTCCACACTGCCAGCATGGAGCCAGACGTGGGGCTCAAACCCATGAACCATGAGATCATGACCTGAGCTGAAATCAAGAGTCAGACGCTTAACTGACTGAGCCACCCAGATGCCCCACCAAGGATAGTTTTTAATTCAACTTTTTAGTCTTTTTAAATGGCACATAAAAATGAGATATTTTATTAAAGCTTGGCATATTGATGTGACCCATCCTGTTCCATAGGTTTTCATTGCCATATTTAAACAATTTACCATTGTATGTTTTAAGTGCATTACTTTCAGTACTGAATTAATATTTAAAATTTGTTTTTCCTTCATAATTTAATTTCAGTATCCGAAGATTCTTGGGCTGGCTTCATTGCTCAAAGAAAACACAGGGCCCTGCCAATACTGTAGAAGACTGAAATAAATTAGATCAGTACTGCCTTTCTTCTTTTTATTCCTGCCTTCAGCAAGTCAGGTTAAATACTATGCTTATATTTCATTGGTTGTTTCTAGGCTCAAAATTTTGATATTTTTATGGTTTGTATTTTGTTACTGAGTATTTACACACAAAAAATACACATTCTGTTATTTCCCATATCTTACAAAGTCCCTTCTGTAATGAAGTTAAAAAGAATCAGTCTCACAAAGATATTAATTGCCTTGGTTTTATTTTCATTTTGTGTTATCTATAGCAATTCAAACTACCTTTTTACTACTATGGTCCTGAGGTAAAACCTAAATTTTTGAATAGGTTAACAATAATTGCGTTTGTGTTGAATATTTCAGGAAATAAACTTTTTTGTTTTATGCCATCTTGTAATCTCTATTAAAAGAGGCTCAGTAAAATAGAGCACAAACTTCCTTTTGTTCTTAAGCTGTAAAGACCTCTACATTTCCAGATGGTCTATAAAGATAGTTACGTGAAATATCTATAGTTGAAATGCAAACACTTTTCATTGTGCAAATACTGAAACCTATTTTTTACAATACAGTTTGTTTCTAACCATATCAGAGCTATGTTTTACAATTAATGAAAGATTTCAAAAAAATACAAAGTTACATCAATCTGATCTTAATATGCCCTGGTATTCCTGTCTAATTTGTAAAGTGGTTGTAAGAAAGATTAGACAAGTTTTAGTTCTTCAGGGCTTTTCAAAGGTTAAATGCATTCTTATTTGGAATTAAAAAGTAGGAGATATTATTTTCCCCCATTTAATATAAAAACGATACATTTGAGAGAGTTCTCAGCTTACCTTTGGTTAAGGTTAATTTACTTCTTATTGAATGTTTGATCTAGATTTAGGCAAATAGCAACTGATCACCTTTGTGTTCTATGTCTATCCTGTCCTTCCTTTCACTCCCTACTAAATATGTGGTTTGTTTCCTTTATTAGTAATGTAGGTATAATATAGCCAGATTTCTGCTTCTGGCCTGTAATGACTGAACTTCAAATAATACTGAAAAAATATGGTTACCTTCATTTTAATAACAAAGTTTTCAATGTGCTCTTCAAAAATGGACTAGTTAGATTTGTTGAAATTATAACTGAACTTGCTAAGCCAGTTAATGTTACTTTTGGGTTAAAGGAACAAACACACACTCTGTATTGAGAGAAGAAATTTTAAGAGAATCTCAGAACTGAATAAGATCTATTGTGTGTGAGGGTTTTTTTTTTTTTTTGAGGACTTTTGTTCTTTCTTTGAAAATTGAAGTCATTATCTGTACACATTTATAGTCTGAGATTCAGGGTTCTGGCTTGGCGAAACCAGTGGTTTTCCTCTTTGGTGAGGTGTCTTTGTTTATACAAGATAATGTGCATGTGAAGGAAATACACAAATTATTTCTGAACTAATGCATTAGTGAAAGGAAATTAGTTAAAGAAAAATGGCACAAACTCATGATATAAAGTTAGCAATTTCTGGAAGTAAAGTTGAGAGCATAGAGTCACCATAGGCATAGAATTTAAATTATGATTATGAATCACGACCCCTGGTGGTTGAATTTGGCAGAACACTAACAGTACTAGTGCATTCTGGAGAATTTTACTGAATAAAAAAATCCTTCTGAAAGGATAACCAAATAAAAAAATGGAAATAAGCATGAAAAGATTACATAATCTTTTCCTGAGTCCATGTTTCTGATCCTCAGGTAAGGTCTCTCCAGCCTCTGCAATATTGCAACATAGTAGCGATTTTCTGGAGCACTCCTGGGTAGTTCCGATTGTAGCTAGGGCAGAATGCTATGCATGGAGGTGGATGGCACTTTACCCACCCTGTTTCTTCTATATACAGTGACTCAGACATTACAATCCATTCTTTTGTAAACAATCAATAAGCTTGTTTAAAACTAGGAGCACATGGAAACTGCTGTGAACAACTTAGTTAAAATGTTTCCTTATGGAGATGCAATGAACTGGATGTCAAAAATAAGAATTTCTTATTCTGAAGAAATTGTCTCAAAACAGAGGGTGGGCAAGAAAAAAGAACAGGATATTGACTGACACATTTATACAGTGGCTATGTGTTCATTAGCTTACACTAACTTCCCTCCAGTAAGTATAACAGTTTTTCCATAGTAATCAAACAGAGCCTCAGATGATGTCACCCACAAAAAGGAAAAAAGTAGAAAAATAAGACCGGTTCTTACTGATCATGTAGAGCCTTCTATGATGGCCAGAAAATCTTGGTTAAATCATGTCAAGAAAAAGGTTGTAAGTGAATGTGTAAGGATAGGTGTACCCTTACATGTATAAGGATAAGTTGTTTAGCATTTTTCCCTCATTCAGAAAGAAGTTTCTGGGTAATTTCAGGAATACTATTGCCACTTGCTTAGGGATTGTCCTCCCCTTGTTTTCTTTTCAGAAAGAATATGAATACTGTATATTACGGTAGCAGTGTGTAAAAAAAAAAAAAAAAAAACTAGGCCCGGAGACACCTGTACAATGTCTTGAATGTTACTAGACATTCTTGTGGCTTAGGAGATGGGTTATGTTTCTACAGAGGATGGATTTAGCAAACAAATCATCCTGCTACTTCCCTATGAAAATTCAATCATGGAATTGAGGGGTGTCCATGATTCTGTATGAAGGAAAAAAACTAATACTACATTTTAGCCCCCAGGTGGAGAAAAGCACCAAGTTCTCTGTGATTTCATGAAAGCATATTGAGTTCTCAAATCTTAATCTACTTTTCTAGCTAAAAACAAAACTAGTCTGGTTCTAGTGCTATTTTCCACAACAGAAAACTCCCCCTGCTACGGTTTTATTTAAAAACCAACCCCAAATCACAACCCAATTTACATGCTGTCTTTATCCACATATAGAAGTCTCACAGTCAGCAAGGCAACTTGAACATAAAAGGCTTTCCAAAGAAAAAAGCCCAACTCCTTATTTACAGAACTATTCCTTCCTGTTATCTTGAAACAAATTTTGATATCCATTCACACTCAATAGTTTGTAATATTTTCAACATATTATCAAGATAGCTGCAGATCCAAGATATTAAAGAGATACTTAATCTATTCAGATGTAGTCCTTACCATCTGTTTAAAGTTGGCTAAAAAGTGTTATATCCACAAACACGATGCTTTTGTGTATGTGTTATAATATAAACTCCTTTCCACAAAGGCAGTATGTTGTAAAACTGATGTCTCAAGGCCACTGAAGTGACGACATAATTTCAATCAAGCATTAAGAAGTTCATCATCTGAGTGTCCAATAGCATCTGGGTTTGAAAGTGGATCCAAGTCTGCAAATAGATTGAACCAGGCTGACATGTCTTGGTTACCACTGCTGGGAGCTATTAAAGAAGAAAAAACACAATGAAGAGTCTCATATTTTTTAAATCACATTACCATTTACATGATTTTAAAGTAGATGCTTCTTCTGAATACAAAAATTTAAGACGACTGACAAGAATGAACTATCAATTACATCTCCTTGGTAATTCTGAGACGTGAATGCAGGTACCTTGTGCTTTGCTGGGGACCTTATATGTATTTTCATGTTGCTCTGAGAAATGATTAAAAGTGAAAAGGCAAATGAGGCGCCTGGGTGGCTCAGTCAGTTGAGCGTCTGACTCAGCTCAGGTCATGATCCCATGGTTCATGGGTTCGAGCCCCATGTTCGGGTTCTGTACTGACAACTCAGAGCCTGGAGCTTGCTTTGGAGTCTGTGTCTCCCTCTCTCTGCCCCTCCCCTGCTCGTTCTCTCTCTCTCTCCCTCCCTCCCTCCCTCTCAAAAAATAAAATTAAAAAGATTTTTTTTCAATTAAAAAAAAAGTAAAAAAGGCAGGTGGTAGTAAAGGCTTCTTAGAAACACTGAGATGGGCACCTGGGTGACTTGGTTAGGTGTCCAACTTCAGCTCAGGTCATGATCTCACAGTTCATGAGTTTGAGCCCCATGTCAGGCTCTGTGCTGACAGCTCAGAACCTGGAGCCTGCTTGGGATTCTGTGTCTCCCTGTCTCTCTGCCCCTCCCTCACTCACATTCTGTCTGTCTCTCTCAAAAATAAAAAAAAAAAGAAACACTGAGATAGTTTATAGAAGTCTCTCAGGTAAGGTTCAAAAGTAAAAGTAACGTTTGTTCCTACAAAGTAGGAACATTACATTTGTAAATGTGTTTAAAAATCTACATGATAAAATACTGAAATATTAAACATAAGGGGAAGAAAATCCTTCCGATCCTATTACATTAACATACCCAACAGTTTCTATTTTGGTTTACAGCAGTTTCCTTTGTCTTTTCCATGTGCACTTTACAAATTCTTGATGAACATCTTATAGAGTGGATTGTGTTCAGGTACAACTTTCTGTTAACCAATTCCCTCTTACCTCTCTGTGGAGACTAGAAAACCATATATATCAACAGTCTACAGGTTGTACTGGGGCAAATATTTCAAGGATATACATTTAGACTCAAGGCTGAGACTAGAAAAAGAATGCACAATGGCACACAAGTGAGTCATCTCAGAAGGCTACGCTCTTGAAGGTCAAGAGATCCAGTAGCAGAGTTAAGACCCAGGGGACAATATGAAAACCTAGATATGAAATGAGTGACTCAGTGAGAAAAGAATGGAAAGCAATCATATGCAGAAGAGTCTAGGGCAACCCTCTTTTACAAACATGGTTCCCACTTTCCACAAACCAGTGGACTGTAGTTTGGACTGTGGAGGATCCTATTCCTCAAAGATAAGGACAGAGTGAAAGGCTTCTGTTTATGTCCACTTCTATTTCTAGAAAACTCCCAAGTTAGTGTCAGTTCTGGCCTTGAGTCCTCAGCACACTACCTACTAATAAGTAATTATGGCAAGTCATTTAACCTCAAGGACTCTTATTTACTCATCTGTAAAGTAGTAATAATTTATCATTGAACTAGGATACCTGAGAGTGAACAAGGGGCCCATTAAGTATCCTGGAAAAGAGCAATACAGACCTACCTCAAGAAGCAAGAAAATTTTCAAACAACCTAATCTTACATGTAAAGGAGCTAGAAAATGAAGAAGAAACAAACCCAAAACCAATAGAAGGAAATAAAGATTAAAGTGGAAATAAAAGAGAAACTAAAAAATCCCAATAAAACAGATCAACCAAACTGGGAGCTGGTTCTTTGAAAAGATCATAAAATTGATAAACCTTTAGCCAGACTCATTAAAAAAAAAAGGGAGGACTCAAAATCAGAACTGAAAGAGGAGAAATAACACCACAGAAAGGATAAGAGAATATTATGAAAAGTTATATGCCAAAAAATTGGACAACCTAGAAGAAATGGATAAATTCACAGAAACATATCTCCCAAAACTGAATCAGAGGAAATAGAAAATTTGAACAGACCAATTAACAGCAATGAAATTGAATCAGTAATAAAAAAAAAAAAATCCCCAGACTGGATACCTTCACTGGCAAATTCTACCAAACATTTAAAAAAGCGTTAATACCTATTCTTCCCAAACTATTCCAAAAAGTACAAGAGGAAGGAAAACTTCTAAATTCATTACATGCATTTGTAAATTCATGTATATGTGATATACATGATAAAGAAAACACAAAAAAAGAGAACTACAGGCCAATATCTCTCAATATAGATGCAAAAATCCTCAACAAAACACTAGCAAACTGAATCCAACCATACATTAAAAAAAAAATCATTCACCATGATCAAGTGGGATTTATTCCTGGAATGCAAGGTGGTTCATTATTTGTAAATCAATCAATGAGATACATCACATCAATAAGAAAAAGGGTAAACACCAGATGGTCATTTCAACAGATGCAGAAAAAGCATGTGACAAAGTAAGTACAATATCCATTCAGGATAAAAACCCTCAACAAAGCAGGTCTAGAGGGAATATAACTCAACATAATAAAGCCCTTATATAAAAAAAACCATAGCTAACCTCATATTCAATTGTGAAAACTGAGAGCTTTTCCTTTAAGGTCAACAACAAGATAAGGATGCCTACTCTTACCACTTTTATTCAACATAGTACTGGAAGTCCTAGCCACAGCAATTGGTCAACATAAAGAAATAAAAGGCATCCAAACTGGTAAGGAAGAAGTTCCTGGGTGGAGCTGGCATTCATCCATTGTTCAGTGAGACCCTCCCACAGAAGGACAGAACGGGTCAAAGCCACAGTCCTTCAGAATTAAGGGACTGGGGAAAACAGCTGCATCTGAGACAAGACGCAGGAGAGGGGTACTGCTTGGTCATGGACAGTGAAGCAGCAGCGAGTGGTCGAAAGCTGAAGACAGAGGACAGTGCACGATTGCTGATAGGAGAGAATGGAGTTCCCATACTAGAGACTAGGTAGCTGGGTGACGCCATTTTCACCGCTCCCGTGCATGCACATATGGCCTACGAGCACTGCAGCAGTCAGCCCCAGTGGACTAGAGCGCCATCTAGTGGGGAACGGAGCTGTTACACTGAGCCCTGCCCAACTGGGCCAACCTCGCCCTTCAAGAACACAAGTCTCACAGCCTACTTAGTTTATGACTATGAAGTGCTACATAGTCTGACTTCTAGGGAAAAACGAAGTAATTTCAGTCCTATTTCAATATGTTAGGAGGTCCATCTATTCAATTTTCTTTCGTTTTCTTTTTTTTTCTCTTTTACACTATTCTTTTTCTTGAATACAGAAAGAAGAAAATCATTTTTATTTTCACTTATTAAAAAAATTTTTTACTATATTTTTTACTTTTGTGTAAATTTTTTCAAATTCTATCTTACTTCCATCATTCTATTTTAGTCTACTTCAGTGTATTCACCTTTTCAAATTTTCAAACGATTTCCTTGTTTTTTTTTTCTTTTTCGTTTTTCTTTTTCTTGAATGCAGAAAGTGAAAAACTTCATTTTTACTTTCAATTTCTATTAAAAATATTTTTCTTTAATTTTTTTACTACATTTTTCTCTTTATTTAAATTTTTTTCAAATTCTATTTCCATCATTTTCTTTTAGTCTACTACAGTACACTAAAAGTATTCACTTTTTAAAATTTTCAAACGATTTTTTTCTTTTTGTTTTTTGTTTCTTTTTCTTGAATATAGAAAGAGAAAAAAATTCATTTTTATTTTTACTTTTTATTAAAAATATTTTTTTCCGAGGGGGCTTCTAGGAAGATGGCGGCGTAGGAGGATGCTGGGCTCACCACGTCCTGCAGATCACTTAGATTCCACCCACACCTGCTTAAATAACCCAGAAAATCGCCAGAAGACTAACAGAACGGATTCTCCGGAGCCAAGTGTAGACAAGAGGTCCACAGAAGAGGGTAGGAAGGGTGGAGAGGCAGTGTGCGCTACACTGACTGGCGGGAGGGAGCCGGGGGGGAAGGTGGCCCACTGGCAAAGCAGAGACCCCGGGTCTGGCTTGCAAAAATGGAGGGGCCGGACGGAGTGTGTTCTGACAGCAAGCGGGACTTAACATCTGGAAGGTTATAACTTAACAGATCTACTCGGAGAGCGGGAGGGATGGAGGATAACGGGAGGGAGAGTTGTTGAGCCCTGGACAACAGAGCGAAGCTTGGCAGGAAACAAAGACGCTCGCCAGCGCCATCTCCCTCGCCCATCCCCCAGCTGAAACCACAAAGGGAACCAGTTCCTGTCAGGGAACTTGCTTGCACTGCGCAAATACCCAAAGCTGTGCTTCTGCGGATCCATCCCTCCGGTAGCAGGTCTGACTCCCTCCCGGTGCCGCAGGGCCCCTCCCTAATCGGATCTTGAAGGAAAAGCGAGCTGAGCCTGCGCTTCCTGCCCCTGTGCATCTTGCCAATCCACCCCAGCTAATACGCCAGATCCCCAGCACCACAAGCCTGGCAGTACGTAAGTAGCCCAGACAGGCCACGCAACTCCACCCCACAGTGAATCTCGCCCCTAGGAGAGGGGAAGAGAAGGTACACATAAGTCTGATGGTGGCCCCAGAGGTGAGCTGGGGGCGGACATCAGATCTGACTGCGGCCCCGCCCACCAACGCAAGTTATTCAAGACAGAATAGGAGAAGTGCCCTGCAGTTCTGCACCACTCCAGGGACTATCCAAAAAGATGAAATGGAAGAATTACCCTCAAACAAACTTCTAGGAAATAACAACAGCTAATGAACTGATCATAAAGGATTCAAACAATATAACAAAGTGAATTTAGAATAATAGTCATAAAATCAATCACTGGGCTTGAAAACAGTATAAAGGACAGCAGAGAATCTATTGCTACAGAGATCAAAGGACTAAGGAACAGCCAGGAGGAGCTAAAAGATGATATAAATGAGTGGCAAAATAAAATGGAGACGACCATGGCTCGGATTGAAGAGGCAGAGGAGAGAATAGGGGAACTAGAAGATAAAATTATGGAAAAAGAAGAAGCTGAGAAAAAGATAAAAAAATCCAGGAGTATGAGGGGAAAATAAGAGAACTATGTGAGGCCTAAAGAGAAATAATCTACACATAACTGGTATTCCAGAGGAGTAAGAGAGAGGGAAAGGTGCTGAAGGTGTACTTGAAGAAATAATAGCTGAGAACTTCCCTGATCTGGGGAAGGAAAAAGGCATTGAAATCCAAGAGGCACAGAGAACTCCCTTCAGATGTACCTTGAATCGATCTTCTGCATGACATGCCATAGTGAAACTGGTAAAATACAAGGATAAAGAGAAAATTCTGAAAGCAGCTAGGGATAAACGTGCTCTAACATATAAAGGGAGACCGATAAGACTCGTGACGGATCTCTCTACTGAAACTTGACAGGCCAGAAAGGAATGGCAGGAAATCTTCAATGTGATGAACAGAAAAAATATGCAGCCGAGAATCCTCTATCCAGCAAATCTGTCATTTAGAATAAAAGGAGAGATAAAGGTCTTCCCAAACAAACAAAAACTAAGGAATTTATCACCACTAAACCAGCCCTACAAGAGATCCTAAGGGGGATCCTCTGAGACAAAGTACCAGAAACATCGCTACAAGCATGAAACCTATAGACATCACAATGACTCTAAACCCGTATCTTTCTATAATAACACTGAATGTAAATGGACTAAATGCGCCAACCAAAAGACACAGGGTATCAGAATGGATAAAAAAAACCAAGACCCATCTATTTGCTGTCTACAAGAGACTTATTTTAGACCTGAGGAACTTTCAGATTGAAAGTGAGGGGATGGAGAACTATTTATCATGCTACTGGAAGTCAAAAGAAAGCTGGAGTAGCCATACTTATATCAGACAAACTAGACTTTAAGTTAGAGGCTGTAACAAGAGATGAAGAAGGGCATTATATAATAATTACACGGTCTATCCATCAAGAACTAACAATTATAAATGTCTATGCGCCGAATATGGGAGCCCCCAAATACATAAAACAATTACTCACAAACATAAGCAACCTTATTGACAAGAATGTGGTAATTTCAGGGACTTTAATACCCCACTTACAACAATGGATAGATCTTCTAGACACAGGATCAATAAAGAAACAAGGGCCCTGAATGATACATTGGATCAGATGGCCTTGACAGATATATTTAGAACTTTGTATCCCAAAGCAACACAATATACTTTCTTCTTGAGTGCACATGGAACATTCTCCAAGACAGATCACATACTGGGTCACAAAACAGCCCTTCATAAGTATACAAGAATTGAGATCATACCATGCATACTTTCAGACCACAATGCTATGAAGCTTGAAATCAACCACAGGAAAAAATCTGGAAAACCTCCAAAAGCATGTAGGTTAAAGAACACCGTACTAAAGAATGAATGGGGGAAAAAAAAAAAGAATGAATGGGTCAACCAGGCAATTAGAGAAAAAATTTAAAAATATATGGAAACAAACAAAAATGAAAATACAACAATCCAAACGCTTTGGGATGCAGCAAAGGCAGTCCTGAGAGGAAAATACATTGCAATCCAGGCCTATCTCAAGAAACAAGAAAAATCCCAAATACAAAATCTAACAGCACACCTAAAGGAAATAGAAGCAGAGCAGCAAAGACACCCCAAACCCAGCAAGAGAAATAATAAAGATTAGAGCATAAATAAACAATATAGAATCTAAAAATCTGTAGAGCACATCAATGAAACCAAGAGTTGGTTTTTTGAAAAAATAAACAAAATTGATAAACCTCTAGCCAGGCTTCTCAAAAAGAAAAGGGAGAGGACCCAAATAGATAAAATCATGAATGAAAATGGAATTCTTACAACCAATCCCTCAGAAATACAAGCAATTACCAGGGAATACTATGAAAAATTATATGCCAACAAACTGGACAACCTGGAAGAAATGGACAAATTCCTAAGCACCCATGCACTTCCAAAACTCAATCAGGAGGAAACAGAAAGCTTGAACAGACCCATAACCAGTGAAGAAATTGAATCAGTTCCCAAAAATCTCCCAACAAATAAGAGTCCAGGACCAGATGGCTTCCCAGGGGAATTCTAGCAGACATTTAAAGCAGAGATAATACCTATCCTTCTCAAGCTCTTCGAAAAAACAGAAAGGGAAGGAAAACTTCCAGACTCATTCTATGAAACCAGTATTACTTTGATTCCTAAACCAGACAGAGACCCAGCAGAAAAAGAGAACTACAGGCCAATATCCCTGATGAATATGGATGCAAAAATTCTCAACAAGATACTAGCAAATCGAATTCAACAGCTTATAAAAAGAATTATTCACCATGATCAAGTGGGATTCATTCCTGGGCTGCAGGGCTGGTTCAACATTCACAAATCAATCAACGTGATACATCACATTAATAAAAGAAAATATTAAGAACCAAATGATCCTGTCAATCGATGCAGAAAAAGCATTTGACAAAATTCAGCATCCTTTCTTAATAAAAACCCTCGAGAAAGTCGGGATAGAAGGAACACTTAAACATCATAAAAGCCATTTATGAAAAGCCCACAGCTAATATCATCCTCAATGGGGAAAAACTGAGAGTTTTTTCCCTGAGATCAGGAACACGACAGGGATGTCCACTCTCACCACTGTTGTTTAACATAGTGTTGGAAGTGCTAGCATCAGCAATCAGACAACAAAAGGAAATCAAAGGCATCAAAATTGGCAATGATGATGTCAAGCTTTCACTTTCTGCAGATGACATGATATTATGCATGGAAAATCCGATAAACTCCACCAAAAATCTGCTAGAACTGATATATGAATTCAGCAAAGTTGCAAGATACAAAATCAATGTACAGAAATCAGTTGCATTCTTATACATAAAAATGAAGCAACAGAAAGACAAATAAAGACACTGATCCCATTCACAATTGCACCAAGAAGCATAAAATACCTCGGAATAAATCTAACCAAAGATGTACAAGATCTGTATGCTGAAAATTATAGAAAGCTTATGAAGGAAGTTGAAGAAAATATAAAGAAATGGAAAAACATTCCGTGCTCATGGGTTGGAAGAATAAATGTTGTCAAAATGTCAATACTACCCAAAGCAATCTACACATTCAATGCAATCCCAATCAACATTGCACCTGCATTCTTCTTGAAGCTAGAACAAGCAATCCTAACATTCATATGGAACTACAAAAGGCCCCGAATAGCCAAAGTAATTTTGAAGAAGAAGACCAAAGCAGGAGGCATCACAATCCCAGACTTTAGCCTCTACTACAAAGCTGTAATCATCAAGACAGCATGGTATTGGCACAAAAACAGACACATAGACCAATGGAATAGAATAAATACTTCAGAATTGGACCCACAAATGTATGGCCAACTAATCTTTGATAAGGCAGGAAAGAAGAGCCAATGGAAAAAAGGCAGTCTCTTTAACAAATGGTGCTAGGAGACCTGGACAGCAACATGCAGAAGAATGAAACTAGACCACTTTCTTACACCATTCACAAAAATAAACTCAAAATGGATAAAGGACCTGAACGTGAGACAGGAAACCATGTAAACCCTAGAGGAGAAAGCAGGAAAAGACCTCTCTGACCTCAGCCGCAGCACTTTCTTACTTGATACATCCCCAAAGGCAAGGGAATTAAAAGCAAAAATGAACTATTGGGGCCTCATCAAGATAAAAAGCTTCTGCACTGCAGAGGAAGCAATCAACAATACTAAAAGGCAACCAACAGAATGGGAAAAGATATCTGCAAATGACATATCGGACAAAGGGCTAGTATCCAAAATCTATAAAGAGCTCACCAAACTCCACACCCGAAAAACAAATAATCCAGTAAAGAAATGGGCAGAAAACATGAATAGACACTCTAAAGAAGACACCCAGATGGCCAACAGGCACATGAAAAGATGCTCAACATCGCTCATCAGGGAAATACAAATCAAAACCACACTCAGATATCACCTCACACCAGTCAGAGTGGCTAAAATGAACAAATCAGGAGACTATAGATGCTGGCGAGGATGTGGAGAAATGGGAACCCTCTTGCACTGTTGGTGGGAATGCAAACTGGTGCAGCCACTCTGGAAAACGGTGTGGAGGTTCCTCAAAAAATTAAAAGATAGATCTACCCTATGAGCCAGCAATAGTACTGCTAGAAATTTACCCAAGGGATACCAGAGTGCTGATGCATAGGGGCACTTGTACCCCAATGTTTACAGCAGCACTCAACAATAGCCAAATTGTGGAAAAAGCCTAAATGTCCATGAACTGATGAACGGATAAAGAAATTGTGGTTTATATACATAATGGAATACTACGTGGCAATGAGAAAGAATGAAATATGGCCCTTTGTAGCAACATGGATGGAACTGGAAAGTGTAATGCTAAGTGAAATAAGCCATACAGAAAAAGACAGATACCATATGTTTTCACTCTCATGTGGATCCTGAGAAACTTAACAGAAACCCATGGGGAGGGGAAGGAAAAAAAAAGAGGTTAGAGTGGGAGAGAGCCAAAGCATAAAAGACTGTTAAAAACTGAGAACAAACTTAGGGCTGATGGGGGGTGGGAGGGAAGGGAGGGTGGGTGATGGGTAATGAAGAGGGCATCTTTTGGGATGAGCACTGGGTGTTGTATGGAAACCAATTTGACAATAAATTTCATATATTAAAAAAATAAAGAAATAAAAGTTTTCAAAACAAGAAAAATTTTTTTCCTACTATATTCTTTACTTTTGTGTAATTTTTTTTCAAATTCTATTTTACTCCCATCATCTTAGTCTACTTCAGTGTATTACTTTTTTCAAATTCTCAAATGATTTCCTTTTTTCCCTCCCTTTTTTTTTCTCTAATCAGTCAAACACTTTCAACACTCAGACCAAAACATGCCTAGGATCTAGCATCATTTATTAGATTTTGTGTATGTGTGTTTCATTTTTTAATTTTAATATATTTTTAATTTTAATTTTTCTACTTTATTAATTCCTTTTCTCCTTTTGAAATGACAAAACCAAAGAATTCACCCCAAAATAAAGAGCATGAGGAAATGACAGCCAGGGATTTAACCAACACAAATATAAGCAAGATGTCTGAACCAGAATTTAGAATCACGATAATAAGAATACAAGCTGGAGTCGAAAATAGACTAGAATTCCTTTCTGCAGAGATAAAAGAAGTAAAAACTAGTCAGAATGAAATAAAAAAAGCTATAACTGAGCTACAATCACGGATGGATGCTGTCATGGCAAGGATGGATGAGGCAGAACAGAGACTCAGCGATATAGAGGACAAACTTACAGAGAATAATAAAGCAGAAAAAAGAGGAAGATTAAGGCAAAAGAGCACGATTTAAAAATTAGAGAAATCAGTCACTCATTAAAAAGGAACAACATCAAAATCATAAGGATCCCAGAAGAGGAAGAGAGAAAAATGGGGGTAGAAGGGTTATGTGAGCAAATCACAGAAGAAAACTTTCCTAACCTGGGGAAAGACACAGATATCAAAATCCAGGAAGCACAGAGGACTCCTATTAGATTCTACAAAAACCAACCATCAACAAGGCATATCATAGTCAAATTCACAAAATACTCAGGCAAGGAGAGAATCATAAAAGCACTAAGGGAAAAAAAGTCCCTAACCTATAAGGGAAGACAGATCAGGTTTGCAACAGACCTATCCACAGTAACTTGGCAGGCCAGAAAGGAGTTGCAGGATATATTCATTCAATGTGCTGAGCCAGAAAAATATGCAGACATGAATTCTTTATCCAGCAAGGCTGTTATTCAAAATAGAAGAGATAAAAAGTTTCCGGAACAATAATTAAAGGAGTTTGTGACCACTAAACCAGCCCTGCAAGAAATTTTAAGAGGGACTCTCTGAGGGGAGAAAAGATGAAAAGATAAATACATACACACACATACATACATACATACCAAAAGCAACAAAGATTTGAAAGGACCAGAGAACACCACCAGAAACTCCAACTCTACAAGCATAATAAATGGCAATAAATTCATATCTTTCAGTAGTCACTGTAAACATCAATGGACTCAATGCTCCAATCAAAAGACACAGGGTAACAGAATTGATAAGAAAACAAGATCCATCTATTTGCAGTTTACAAGAGACCCACTTTAGACCTAAAGACACTTTCAGATTAAAAATAAGGGGATGGAGAAGCATCTATCATGCTAATGGTCAACAAAAGAAAGCCGGAGTAGCCATACTTATATCAGACAATCTAGACTTTAAAGACTGTATCAAGATGCAGAAGGGCATTATATCATAATCAAGGGGTCTATCACCAAGAAGACCTAACAATTGTAAACATTTATGCGCCAAATGTGGAGCACCCAAATATATAAATCAATTAATCACAAACATAAAGAAACCCATCAATACTAATACCATAAAAGTAGGAGACTTCAACACCCCACTCGCAGCAAAGGACAAATCATCTAATTAAAAAATCAACAAGGAAACAATGGCTTTGAATGATACACTGGACCAGATGGACTCAACAGGTATATTCAGAGCATA
Source organism: Felis catus (assembly GCF_018350175.1). Taxonomy (NCBI): domain Eukaryota; kingdom Metazoa; phylum Chordata; class Mammalia; order Carnivora; family Felidae; genus Felis; species Felis catus. Next base: position 188,581,277 of record NC_058375.1, read on the forward strand.
TCATCCTAAAGAAGCAGAATACACATTCTTCTCCAGTGCACATGGAATATTCTCCATAATAGACCATATACTGAGACACAAATCAGCCCTCAGCAAGTACAAAAAGATCAAGATCATACTGTGCATATTTTCAGACCACAACGCTATGAAACTCAAAATCAACCACAAGAAAAAATTTGGAAAGATAACAAATACTTGCAGACTGAAGAACATCCTACTAAAGAATGAATGGGCTAACCAAGAAGTTAAAGAGGAAATTAAAAAGATCATGGAAGCCAATGAAAATTATAACACCGCAACCCAAAAACTCTGGGATGGTCATAGGCAAAGGTGGTCATAAGAGGAAAGTATATAGCAATCCGGGCCTTCCTAAAGAAGGAAGAAAGATCTCAAATACACAGCCTAACCTTAAGCCTTAAGGAGCTGGAAAAAGAACAGCAAATAAAATCCAAAACCAGCAGAAGACAGGAAATAATAAAGATTAGAGCAGAAATTAATGCTATTGAAACCAAAAAAAAAAAAAAACCAAAAAAAAAAAAAACAACCATAGAACAGATCAATGAAACCAGAAGCTGGTTCTTTGAAAGAATCAACAAAATTGATAAACGACTAGCCAGTTTGATCAAAAAGAAAAATGAAAGGACCCAAGTAAATAAACTGAAGAATGAAAGAGGAGAGATCACAACCAACACAGCAGAAATAAAAACAATAATAAGAGAATATTATAAGCAACTATTTGCCAATAAAATGGGCAATCTGGAAGAAATGGACAAATTTCTAGAAACATATACCCTACCAAAACTGAAACAGGAAGAAACTGCAAATTTGAACAGACCCATAGCCAGTAAGGAAATCGAATTAGTAATCAAAAATCTGCCAAAACACAAGAGTCCAGGGCCAGATGGCTTTCCAGGGGAATTCTACCAACCATTTAAGGAAGAGTTAACACGTATTCTCTTGAAGGTGTTCCAAAATCAGAAATGGAAGGAAAACTTCCAAACTCTTTCTATGAAGCCAGCATTACCTTGATTCCAAAAGCAGACAGAGACCCCACTAGAAAGGAGAACTACAGACCAATTTTCCTGATGAACATGGATGTAAAAATCCTCAACAAGATATTAGTCAACTGGATCCAACAATACATTAAAAAAATTATTCACCACAACCAAGGATTTATACCTGGGATGAAGGGCTGGTTCAATATCCGCCAAACAACATGATTCATCACATCAATAAAAGAAAGGACAAGAACCATATTACATCTCAATAGATGCAGAGAAAGCATTTGACAAAATACTTTCTTGATAAAAACCCTCAAGAAAGGAGGGATAGAAGGAGCATACCTCAAGATCATAAAAGCCATATATGAAAGACCCAACGCTAATATCATCCTCAAGGGGGAAAAACTGAGAGCTTTCCCCCTAAGGTGAGGAACAAGACAGGGATGTCCACTCTTGCCACTGTTATTAAACATACTATTGGAAGTCTTAGCCTCTGTAATCAGACAGCACAAAGAAATAAAAGGCATCCACATCGGCCAGGAGGAGGTTCAAACTTTCACTCTTTGCAGATTACATGACACTCTATGAAAAGCCCAAAATATTCCACCAAAAACCTGCTAGAACAGATCCATGAATTCAGCAAAGTGGCAGGATATAAAATCAATGCACAGAAATCGGTTGCATTCCTATACACCAACAATGAAGCAACAGAAAGAGAAATCAAGGAGTCGATCCCATTTACAATTGCACCAAAAGCCATAAAATACTTAGGAATAAATCTAACCAGAGGTGAAAACTCTATACACTGAAAAGTATAGAAAGCTTATGAAAGAAATTGAAGAAGACACAAAAAAATGGAAAAAGATTCCATGCTCCTGGATAGGAAGAATATTGTAAAAATGTCGATACTACCCAAAGCAATCTACATATTCAACGTAATCCCTATCAAAATAACACCAGCATTCTTCACAGAGCCAGAACAAATAATCCTAAAATTTATATGGAACCAGAAAAGACCCTGAATAGCCAAAGCAATCTTGAAAAAGAAAACCAAAGCAGGAGGCATCACAATCCCACACTTCAAGCTATACTACAAAGCTGTAATCATCAAGACAGTATGGTACTGGCACAAGAACAGACACTCAGATCAATGGAACAGAATAGAGAATGCAGAAATGGACCCACAAACATATGGGCAACTAATCTCTGACAAAGCAGGAAAGAATATCCAATGGAATAAAGACAGACTCTTCAGCAAGTGGTGCTGGGAAAACTGGACAGTGACATGCAGAAGAATGAACCTGGACCACTTTCTTACACCATACACAAAAATAAACTCAAAATGGATGAAAGACCTAAATGTAAGACAGGAAGCCATCAAAATCCTCGAGGAGAAAGCAAGCAAAAACCTCTTCGATCTTGGCCGCAGCAACTTCTTACTCAACACATCTCCAGAGGCAAGGGAAACTAAAGCAAAAATGAACTACTGGGACCTCATCAAAATAAAAAGCTTCTGCACCACAAAGGAAACAATCAGCAAAACTAAAAGGCAACCTACAGAATGGGAGAAGATATTTGCAAATGACGTATCAGATAAAGGGTGAGTATTGAAAATCTATAAAGAACTTATCAAACTCAACACCCAAAACACAAATAATCCAGTGAAGAAATGGGCAAAAGACATGAATAGCCACTTCTCCAAAGAAAACATCCTGATGGCCAACTGACATATGAAAACATGGTCAACATCACCATCATCAGGGAAACACAAATTAAAACCTCAATAAGATACCACCTCACACCTGTCAGAATGGCTAACATTAACAACTCAGGCAACAACAGATGTTGGTGAGGATGCAGAGAGAAAGGTTCTCTTGTGCACTCCTGGTGAGAATGCAAGCTGGTGCCGCCACTCTGGAAAACAGTATGGAGGTTCCACAAAAATAAAAATAGAACTACCCTATGACCCAGCAATTGCACTCTAGGTATTTATCCAAGCGATACAGGTATTCTGTTTTGAAGGGGCACATGCACCCTAATGTTTATGGTAGCACTATCAACAATAGCCAAAGTATGGAAAGAGCCAAATGTCCATCGATGGATGAATGGATAAAGAAGATGTGGGGTGTGTGTGTGTGTGTATATACATACACACACACACACACACATACATACATACCATGCAATGGAGTATTACTAAGCAATCAAAAAGAATGAAATCTTGCCTTTTGTAACTACGTGGATGGAACTAGAGGATATTATGCTAAGCTAAATTAGTCAGAGAAAGACAAATATCACATGCCTTCACTCATATGAAGATTTTAAGACACATAACAAATGAAGGGAAGCAAAGGAAGGGAAGCAAAAATAATATAAAAACAGGGAGAGGGACAAAACATAAGGGACTCTTAAATATGGAGAACAGAGGGTTACTGGCGGGGTTGTCAGAGGGGGTATGGGCTAAATGGGTAAGCTGCATTAAGTAATCTACTCCTGAAATCATTGTTGCACTATATGCTAGCTTGGATGTAAATTTATAAATAAACAAACAAATAAATAAATAAATAAATGGAGGGTAAATTCTGTTTTGTATTTTCTACTACAACAAAAATGTGGAGGGAGTGCTGTGGTGAGAAAATCTTTTCTTTTTTTTTTTTATACCATTCATCATTGTAAAGACTGAATCACACAAAAAGCAACAACAATGGATGCTACATCTAAGTAGAAATTCTGATTAAGACCTGGACTTGTGTGCTGTCGCAAAGTGTCTCCTCAGAGACTGCTTAATAACTGCATGAGAGGATAAAATAACATAAAACAGTAATTATTTAAGAGAAAAAGTACACAACACTTTGAATGGGTGGCCAAAATTAACATTATCAATGAAGGAGAAACAGACTGCATAAACCTTACATCTGGAACCCTGAGACAGGAGGGTCACCTGAGTAGTATTCCAGTCAAGAATGAAGAACCTGAATTTAATCACAATAAAATTCAGATAAAACTGAGATAAGAAATATTCTACTAAAGATAAAAAGCAGTGGAGCAGAGGGACTATATTGTATTAAAATTCCCATGTTCAAAAGTCAAAGAAAAACTGTGGAAATGTTTCAGAATAAAAGGGACTAAAGAGACATAGCAACTGAATACATCATGACCCTAGACTCTCCGTCCAGAGGGGGAATGTGCTACAGGGGACATTATTGGGTCAACTCACAAAACTGGAATACAAATACATGGTTTGCTTTGTACAAAATACATTAACATTAAATTTCCTGAAGTTTACAAACCATACAGTGGTTATGAAAGAAAATATACCTGTTCTTAGGAAATACAAACTTAAGTATTTTGGGGTAAATGGTCATGATGTATGTAACTCACCCTCAAGTGGTTGAGAATAAAATAACACATGAATCACACACACACACACACACACACACACACACACACACACACACCCTACATAAAGCAAAATACTAACAGTAGATGAATCTGGATAAAGGGTATACAGGTGTTCTTTGAGCTATTTTCACTTATGTAACACTTGTACATTTGAAATGCTTTCCAATCAAAGTTTTTAAAAATCAACATTAGTGACTAAGATTATCATGTATCTAAAATCCTGACAGAGTACCTGTTTTCTATGCATACCCTACGTAGTAACTACAACATGGACCAGTTCTGCAGACAATAATATGGTAAGTACTCAACAAATGTTAGCAATTACTATGTACCAGGCCCTATGCTAAAGGCCTGAATGCACTCTTTGTCAATGGGCATCTTGTAATCAAAGAACACCTTCTATCTTAATGGTATTATCCATTACCAATAAACCTTAGCACAAAATATTTAAAAAATTAAAGTATGGAATTTACTATGACAAGTTCACAATTTCTATTCAATTTTTTCCATTCTGAGGGATAACCAGGTATAACTTTCATTTTAATTCATTATGAACAAAATATTTTCCTGGACAATATGAGGCAAAGACTATAAAGTAATTCTTTTCTAAATTTATGTGACTGCAACTGATTGTTAATATGATAATAAAGAATAGAAATAAATAACTTACACTTTGTTAATTTCTTTGGACTCTGTGAAGGCACTGGCTGGTTATCAGTGTGTGAAAGAGGAACTTCTAATCCCCCTTCAGAGGCCCAGCCTAGCAGGGAGGGAAGTAAGGAATTATCCACTGTTAGTCAAATAGGAAGTAGCATCAGAAAAGACAAGAAAACGTAAAAATATCTAATGAGTACTTTAATCCTTCTACTAGGGTGTGATTCTACAATATAAGAGGCAGAAAATACTTAAAATGTATCTGCAATTATGTAGTCAAATCATCAAGTTTAGTTCCAGGTAGAATTAGATCAGACTTCCTAACAGTTTTCAAAGTGGTTTTGATAAAAATATACAAGTGTTCTTTTTAAATAATTGCAGATATATAAGGCATAGAAAGAGAATTTCTAAGGAGTTGGGAGAGAGGAAATACACCTGACAATTAGAATCTTGAAACCTTTAACTATGTTTATACCCTTGGACTCAGTAATCCTATTCCAGAAATTTACTTAAAGGAAGTTATTTAACTGAAGGAAAAAAAGTGCATGTATGATGAAGTTTTTTGCAGCATTATCTATATAATGAAAAAGTCAAAAAACCAAGGAAGGAATTTAGCAGATTATAGAAGATAAATGTGACAAAATGCTATGCAGTTATTAAAAAGTATCATTATGAACAAACTCAACACCCAAAAAACAAATAATCCAGTGAAGAAACGGGCAAAAAATATGAACAGACACTTTTCTAATAAAGACATTCAGATGGCTAAAAGACACATGAAATGATGGTCAACATCATTCATCATAAGAAAAATACAAATCAAAACCACAATGAGATATCACTTTACACCTATTCAGGAAACAGCAGATATTGGTGAGGATGCGGAGAAAAGGGAATGCTTTTGAAATAGTGGTGGGAATGCAAACTGGTACAGCTGGTCTGCAAAACAGTATGGAAGTTTCTAAAAAAATTAAAAATAGAGCGGTGCCTGGGTGGCTCAGTTGGTTACACCTCCAACTTCAGCTCAGATCATGATGTCACAGCTTGTGGGTTCGAGCCCCATATCAGGCTCTATGCTGACAGCTCAGAACCTGGAGCCTGCTTTGGATTCTGCAACTCTGTCTCTCTCTGCCCCTGCCTGCTCACATTCTTCCCTCTCTCAAAAATAAACATTAAAAAAATTAAAAATAGAAACACCCTAAGGCCCAGCAATTGCACTACTATGTATCTACCCAAAGAATACAAAAGTGCTGATTTCAAGGGGCACATGTACCCCAATGTTTACAGCAGCACCATCAATAATAGCTAAGTTATGGAAAGGGCCCAAATGTCCATGGACTAATGAATGGCTAAAGAAGATGTGATATATACACATACATACAATGCAATACTACTTGCAATCAAAAAGAATGAAATCTTGCCATTTGCAACAATTTGGATGGAATGAGAGTGTATTATGCTAAAATAAGTCAGAGAAAGACAAATATACAATTTCACTCATATGTGGAATTAAGAAACAGATGAACATAGGGAAAGGGAAGGGAAAATAAGACAAAAATAGAGAGGGAGGCAAACCATATGAAACTCTTAAATACAGAGAACAAATTGAGGGTTGATGGAGGGGAGGGGTGGGAGGATGGGCTAAATGGGTGATGGGCATTAAGAAGGGCACTTGTTGGGATGAGCACTGGGTGTTATATGTGAATGACGAATCACTGGGTTCTGCTCCTGAAACCAATACTACACCATATGTTAACTAAATGAAATTTAAATAAATTTTTTTTTTAAGTATCATTATGAGGGGCACCTGGCTGGCTCAGTCAGTGGAGCTTAAGACTCTTGGTCTTGGGGTTGTGAGTCTGAGCCTCATGGTGGATGTAGAAATTACTTAAAAATAAAATCTTAAAAGTAAAAAGTATTATGAATATGGTGAAATATTTTCTGTAATATGAAAAATTATTTAGTTTATAATTAAAACACAGCACTAGAAAGGAATATAAATTATCCTGTCTACTACCTTCCTTGTACAGAAGAGATCATTTGAAGCCCATGTTCTTACTCAGGGTTCCTAGAACACAGATCTTCTAACTCAGGGCAGCTCACTTTCCTGGTTTACATTACAGGAGAGAAAGAAGTAGACAAAGAAAAGGTGAATCAAGTAGAAAGAGTCCTGTACTAAGAGGCAGAAGACCAGATTTTGGTTCCCTCTTAATTGTTTAAACTGCCTAGTTATCTTGAACAAGACATTAAACACTGAGTATCAACGGCCTCAGTCATTGCATGGGAACGTCTGTCAGCCTGCAGGCAGGGACCAGAACAGATGTTCTAAGTGATAAAGAAATATTGTGGATAATGTATTGCCAGAAAATAAGAAAAGAATTCAGTGCTGCTAGAGATGTGGCAAGTTAAGGAGAAAGAGCAATAGGTATTCATGTGGAGAATGAATCTGTTTGTAAATCTTTATTAGGTCAGTTAGATATGTATGCAAGAATAATTGTTTTCTAAAATTTTATAGCAAAACATCTGAATTATCCTAGATAGAGTGCCTCTTTATCAAATAATACTGTCCTTTCTTCTAGGTTAAATTCTTACTGAGTGATTTAACTGATTTTTATTTTATCTTAGCTTAGTTTTTTTATTTTTTATTTATTTTTAAATATGAAATTTATTGTTAAATTGGTTTCCATACAACACCCAGTGCTCATTCCAACAGGTGCCCTCCTCAATACCCATCATCCACCCTCCCCTATCTCCCACCCCCCATCAACCTTCAGTTTGTTCTCAGTTTTTAAGAGTCTCTTATGTTTTGGCTCCCTCCCTCTCTAACCTCTTTTTTTTCCCCCCTTTCCCTCCCCCATGGTCTTCTGTTAAGTTTCTCAGGATCCACATAAGAGTGAAAACATATGGTATCTGTCTTTCTCTGACTTATTTCACTTAGCATAACACTTTCCAGTTCCATCCATGTCGCTACACAAGGCCCTATTTCATTCTTTCTCATTGCCACGTAGTATTCCATTGTGTATATAAACCACAATTTCTTTATCTATTCATCAGTTCATGGACATTTAGGCTTTTTCCACAATTTGGCTATTGTTGAGTGCTGCTATAAACATTGGGGTACAAGTGCCCCTATGCATCAGCACTCCTGTACCGCTTGGGTAAATTCCTAGCAGTGCTATTGCTGGCTCATAGGGTAGATCTATCTTTTAATTTTTTGAGGAACCTCCACACTGTTTTCCAGAGCGGCTGCACCAGTTTGCATTCCCACCAACAGCGCAAGAGGGTTCCCGTTTCTCCACATCCTCGTCAGCATCTATAGTCTCCTGATTTGTTCATTTTAGCCACTCTGACTGGCATGAGATGGTATCTGAGTGTGGTTATGATTTGTATTTCCCTGATGAGCGACATTGAGCATCTTTTCATGTGCCTGTTGGCCATCTGGTAGTCTTCTTTAGAGAAGTGTCTATTCATGTTTTCTGCCCATTGCTTCCCTGGATTATTTGTTTTTTGGATGTGGAGTTTGGTGAGCTCTTTATAGATTTTGGATACTAGCCCTTTGTCCGATATGTCATTTGCAAATATCTTTTCCCATTCTATTGGTTGCCTTTTAGTTTTGCTGATTGTTTCCTCTGCAGTGCAGAAGCTTTTTATCTTGATGAGGCCCCAATAGTTCATTTTTGCTTTTAATTCCCTTGCCTTTGGGGATGTGTCAAGTAAGAAAGTGCTGCGGCTGAGGTCAGAGAGGTCTTTTCCTGCTTTCTCCTCTAGGGTTTACATGGTTTCCTGTCTCACATTCAGGTCCTTTATCCATTTTGAGTATATTTTTGTGAATGGTGTAAGAAAGTGGTCTAGTTTCATTCTTCTGCATGTTGCTGTCCAGTTCTCCCAGCACCATTTGTTAAAAAGACTGTCTTTTCTCCATTGGATATTCTTTCCTGCTTTGTCAAAGATTAGTTGCCCATACTTTTGTGTGTCTAATTCTGGAGTTCCTATTCTATTCCACTGGTCTATGTGTCTGTTTTTGTGCCAATACCATGCTGTCTTGATGATTACAGCTTTGTAGTAGAGGCTAAAGTCTGGGATTGTGATGCCTCCTGCTTTGGTCTTCTTCTTCAAAATTACTTTGGCTATTTGGGGTCTTTTGTGGTTCCATACAAATTTTAGGACTGTTTCTTCTAGCTTCAAGAAGAATGTGGTGCAATGTTGATTGGGATTGCATTGAATGTGTAGATTGCTTTGGGTAGTATTGACTTTTTAACAATATTATTCTTCCAATCCATGAGCATGTAATGTTTTTCCATTTCTTTATGTCTTCTTCAATTTTCTTCATAAGCTTTCTATAGTTTTCAGCATACAGATCTTTTACATCTTTGGTTAGGTATTTTATGTGTTTTTTTTTTATACATCTAGGTATTTTATGCTTCTTGGTGCAATTGTGAATGGGATCAGTGTCTTTATTTGTCTTTCTGTTGCTTCATTTTTAGTGTATAAGAATGCAACTGATTTCTGTACATTGATTTTGTATCCTGCAACTTTGCTGAATTCATATATCAGTTCTAGCAGACTTTTGGTGGAGTCTATCGGATTTTCCATGCATAATATCATGTCATCTGCAAAAAGTGAAAGCTTAACTTCATCTTTCCCAATTTTGATGCCTTTGATTTCCTTTTGTTGTCTGATTGCTGATGCTAGAACTTCCAACACTATGTTAAACAACAGTGGTGAGAGTGGACATCCTTGTCATGTTCCTGATCTCAGGGAGAAAGCTCTCAGTTTTTCCCCATTGAGGATGATATTAGCTGTGGGCTTTTCATAAATGGCTTTTATAATGTTTTAAGTATGTTCCTTCTATCCCGACTTTCTCAAGAGTCAAAGTAATGCTGGCTTCATAGAATAAGTCTGGAAGTTTTCCTTCCCTTTCTATTTTTTGGAATAGCTTGAGAAGGATAGGTATTATATCTGCTTTAAATGTCTGCTAGAATTCCCCTGGGAAGCCATCTGGTCCTGGACTCTATTTGTTGGGAGATTTTTGAGAACTGATTCAATTTCTTCGCTGGTTATGGGTCTGTTCAAGTTTTCTATTTCTTCCTGTTTGAGTTTTGGAAGTGCATGGGTGCTTAGGAATTTGTCCATTTCTTCCAGGTTGTCCAGTTTGTTGGCATATAATTTTTCATAGTATTCCTTGGTAATTGCTTGTATTTCTGAGGGATTGGTCGTAAGAATTCCATTTTCATTCATGATTTTATCTATTTGGGTCCTCTCCCTTTTCTTTTTGAGAAGCCTGGCTAGAGGTTTATCAATTTTATTTTTTCAAAAAACCAACTCTTGGTTTCACTGATCTGCTCTACAGATTTTTAGATTCTATATTGTTTATTTCTGCTCTGATCTTTATTATTTCTCTTCTTCTGCTATGTTTGGGGTGTCTTTGCTGTTCTGCTCCTATTTCCTTTAGGTGTGCTGTCAGATTTTGTATTTGGGATTTTTCTTGTTTCTTGAGATAGGCCTGGATTGCAATGCATTTTCCTCTCAGGACTGCCTTTGCTGCATCCCAAAGTGTTTGTATTGTTGTATTTTCATTTTCGTTTGTTTCCCTGTATTTTTTAAATTTCTTCTCTAATTGCCTGGTTGACCCATTCTTTAGTAGGGTGTTCTTTAACCTCCATGCTTTTGGAGGTTTTCCAGACTTTTTCCTGTGGTTGATTTCAAGCTTCATAGCATTGTGGTCTCAAAGTATGCATGGTATGATCTCAATTCTTGTATACTTATGAAGGGCTGTTTTGTTACCCAGTATGTGATCTGTCTTGGAGAATGTTCCATGTGCACTTGAGAAGAAAGTATGTTCTGTTGCTTTGGGATGTAGAATTCTAAATATATCTGTTAAGTCCATCTGATCCAATGTATCATTCAGGGCCCTTGTTTCTTTATTGATCCTGTGTCTAGAAGATCTATCCATTGTTGTAAGTGGGGTATTAAAGTCCCTGAAATTACCACATTCTTGTCAATAAGGTTGCTTATGTTTGTGAGTAATTGTTTTATGTATTTGGGGGCTCTCGTATTCGGCACATAGACATTTATAATTGTTAGCTCTTCCTGATGGATAGACCCTGTAATTATTATATAATGCCCTTTTTCATCTCGTTACAGCCTTTAATTTAAAGTCTAGTTTGTCTGATATAAGTATGGCTACTCCAGCTTTCTTTTGACTTCCAGGAGCATGATAGATAGTTCTCCATCCCCTCACTTTCAATCTGAAGGTGTCTTCAGGTCTAAAATGAGGCTCTTGTAGAGAGCAAATAGATGGGTCTTGGGTTTTTTTTTTCCATTCTGATACCCTATGTCTTTTGGTTGGAGCATTTAGTCCATTTACATTCAGTGTTATTATTGAAAGATATGGGTTTAGAGTTATTTTGATGTCTATAGGTTACATGCTTGTAGTGATGTCTCTGGTACTTTGTGGTCCTTGCAACATTTCACTCACAGAATCCCCCATAGGATCTCTTGTAGGGCTAGTTTCATGGTAATGAATTCCTTGTTTTTGTTTGTTTGGGAAAACCTTTATCTCTCCTTCTATTCTGAATGACAGACTTGCTGGATAAAGGATTCTCAGCTGCATATTTTTTCTGTTCGTCACATTGAAGATTTCCTGCCATTCCTTTCTGGCCTGCCAAGTTTCAGTAGATAGATCTGTCACTAGTCTTATCGGTCTCCCTTTATATGTTAGAGGGTGTTTATCCCTAGCTGCTTTCAGAATTTCCTCTTTATCCTTGTATTTTGCCAGTTTCACTATGATATGTCGTTCAGATCGATTCAAGTTACGTCTGAAGGGAGTTCTCTGTGCCTCTTGGATTTCAATGCCTTTTTCCTTCCCCAGATCAGGGAAGTTCTCAGCTATGATTTGTTGAAGTATACCTTCAGCCCCTTTCTCTCTCTCTCCCTCTTCTGGAATTCCTATTATATGGATATTGTTATGCTTGATTGCATCACTTAGTTCTCTAATTCTCCCCTCATACTCCTGGATTTTTTTTATCTTTTTCTCAGATTTCTCTTTTTCCCTAATTTTATCTTCTGATAAGAACAGATACTACACTTGATCTTAGCCAAAAGGCCAAGAAGCGATTCCATAATTTTATCTTCTAATTCACCTATTCTCTCCTCTGCCTCTTCAATCCGAGCTGTGGCCGCCTCCATTTTATTTTGCACCTCATTTAGCATTTTTAATTCATCATTACTATTTTTTGGTCCCTTGATCTCTGTAGCAAGAGATCCTCTATGTCCTCTATGCTTTTTTAAATCCCAGCGATTAATTTTATGACTATTATTCTAAATTCATGTCTGTTATATTGTTTAAACCGTTTTTGATCAATTCATTAGCTGCCGCTACTTCCTGGAGTTTCTTCTGAGGAGAATTCTTCTGTTTCGTCATTTTGGATTGTCCCTGGGGTGGTGCCAAACTGCAGGGCACTTCCCCTGTGCTGTCTGGAGTAACTTGTGTTGGTGGGCGGGGCTGCAGTCAGACCCAATGTCTGTCCCCAGCCCACTGCTGGGGCCACAATCAGACCGGTGTGTACCTTATCTTCCCCTCTCCCAGGGGCAGGACTCACTGTGGAGTGGTGTGGCCCCTGTCTGGGCTACTTGCACATGGCCAGGCTTGTGGTGCTGCTTTGATGGGATCTGGCGTATTAGCCAGGGTGGATCCGCAAGGTGCACAGGGGCGGGAGGGGCAGGCTTAGCTCACTTTGCTGAGGGTGGTCCCCTGCAGGAGGGGCCCTGCAGCACCAGGAGGGAGGCAGACCCTCAGAGGGATGGATCCACAGAAGCACGGCACTGGGTGTTCGTGAGGTGCAAGGAAGTTTGGTGACGGGAACTGGTTCCCTTTGGGATTTCAGCTGGGGGAAGGGAGAGGGATATGACGCTGGCCAGCGCCTTTGTTCCCCACCGCTGAGTTGATCTCTGTCTTCCAGGGCTCAACACCTCTCCCTCCTGGTGTCCTCTTGCCCTCCCAATCTCCAAGCAGTCCCAATGTTGACTTATAACATTCCAGATGTTAAGTCCTGCTGGCTGTCAGAACTCATGCAGTCCAGCCCCTCCACTTTCGGAAGCCAGAATGGGGGCTTTGCCTTGCTGGGTGGGCTGCCCCTCCACCCCTCCCCCGGCTCCCTCCCACCAGTCTGTGTAGTGTGCACCGCCTCTCAGCCCTTCCTACCCTCTTCTGTCAGCCTCTTGTCTACACGTGGCTCCGGAGAGTCTGTCCTGCCAGTCTTCTGGCGGTTTTCTGGGTTATTTAGGCAGATGTGGGTGGAATCTAAGTGATCAGCAGGACACAGTGAGCCCAGCATCCTCCTACGCCATCTTCTCCCCTATTCTCCTTAGTTTAGTTTTTTCATGTTTATTTTTGAGAGAGAGAGAGAGAGAGACAATGTGAGTGTGTATGCATGCACAAGCAGGGGAAGGGCAAAGAAAGAGAGAGACAGAGGATCTAAAGTGGGGTCTGTGCTGACAACCAAGAGATTGTAACCTGAGCCAAAGTCCAACACTTAGCCTACTGAGCCACCCACACACCTCTATTTTATTTTAAGTAGGCTCTATGCCCAATGTGGGGTTTCAACTTATGACCCTGAGACCAAGAGTCAAATGCTCTAGCAATTGAGGCAGCCAGGCTCCCCTAACTGATATTTATTTTATTTATTGAGCTAACTTTATGCTGCTGTCATAGAAAGGACAAAGATAAATCACCATACAGATTGTGTCCTTGAAATACTTGGAGGCTGGACAAAGTATGATGGTGTTGCAGACACAGTATGAACAAAGTATTTTAATACAAAGTACAATGCATTAAGACACTGTTAGGTGCTGTGAACCATTTTCTCAAGGATAAACTCTACTAGGGGGTGAAAGATAGGGACAGAAGGCAAGATGAACTATGATTACAGCCATGAAAACATATAAAGCACTATGCGAGGCCAAAGGTGGCAGAAACCACTCCACTGGACAGTACTGAAGAAGTATTCAAGGGTTGGTTGGCCACCATGGAGAAAATGCTGGACTGGGAACCTAAAACACAGGCTCAAGCTTATGCTTTATTACTGAACATCATAAGTCAAAGCAGCAACACAAGCATTGATGTCTCAGAGGGATCTAGAAATAGTCAATACATTTACAGAAAATGCAAAGGATTGTGGGTGCCTGGGTGACTCAGTTAAGTGTCTAACTCTTGGTTTTGGCTCAGGCCATGATCTCATGGTTTTGTGAGTTTGAGCCCCATATTGGGCTCTGTGCTGACAGTGTGGAGCCTGCTTGGGATTCTCTGTTTCCCTCTCTCTCAGCCCCTCCCCAACTCATGTTCTCTCTTAAATGAATGAATGAATGAATGAATGAATGAATGAATGAATGAATTTAGAAAAGAACATATAAGTATTTTGAAGTAAGGTAAGAGATAAGAGTGGAAATGTAGGCACGGGTTTTACCCTAGAGCCCATGGTCCTTCATTTTAATGTAAGCAGGGTGCTGACATCAGAATCTGCTTCTTGGAGAAAGACTCTTCCATGAAAGCATGGAAGATGACCTGGGGTTTGGGAGGTCTGGTAGGAGGACTCTTACAGCAGCCCAGAAAACCAAACAAGGCTCTAAATGCCTCTGATAATAGAGGAAGAAAGGAGAAGCATGAAATTGGAGACATATTTTAGAAATAGAATTGACAGCACTTAGCAATAAATATGGAAGTGGGGAGCAAAATAACTCCCAAGGTGCTAGGTTGATTACACGTTGCTGGGACAGCAGGTCAGTAGAGGGAGTCCCTGACATAAACACAAAGAAGAGGGCCCTTTCCTCAGGAAAACACCCTTCCCCGGCTTTCTACCACAACCCTCCAGTCCTGCTGCCTTGCCCAGGAGTTGCCAGGATCTACTCTAAACCCACAGGAAGAGAACACACCAAGCTTTGCTAGATGGAAGAAACAATATGACCTGCCATAAGTAGGGATAACTTAGCAGTTCAAGAGTTTAAAATAAGACACTGATTTTCTATGTTGAGAAGACATCTGGGAAAGTCAATGCAGAAAATGTGGGGTTTGGTGGAGGTGGGAGGAAAGCAGCCCTTTTTTCAGTCTTACTGATATACTCCAGTAGTAATATTTGTTATTTTTTTCAGTTGATGCGTGTGACTGCAGATTTTATCTAGCAGTACTAAAGTTAAAATCAATATCCTTGTTGATTTTAGCATCCACATGCACATAGTTTTGCTTCACAAGGATAAAATAAGTCATGGGTGTCCAAATGTTTCATAGACACTTACTGTTGAAAGCTCCAACAGCATGAAGGCCAAGATCAAAGAGCTGTGAAGGAAGGAATCGTGAAGAATGAGCAAGAGGCTCAGACCCCACAGAAGGCTCCTGGAATGTGAGGCTGGTGCCGGGGCTCCCAAAGGCAGTCTGGCATTCTTGGGTAAATTCACTAGTACTTGAAGAACCAGGACTTAGCAGGTTGTTCAGAAATGAGAATTCCTTCTCAAAATCATCTTCCAGTGAATCAACAGGTAAATCTTTTGCAACTGTTGAATGAAAATAAAAACAGAATGGCTCTTTTCTTTTTGAGGAAATGAGAGTAAAATGTAGGGCAAATCAAATTTGGTTCACTGTTCTTATACATTAACATAATTTTTTAACAAAATTTTAGTGAACAATTAAACTGACTGGAAGTTTACATGAAATTATTTGTAATTGGGTAGGCTATAGATCAAAATGACCACATTTCACAATGAAGATACAATAGTTATGAATATCTAAGTGTGAAATAATGAAGCAGCCACTATTTAGGGCAGAAACTACAGGGGATGCAAGAAGTAGAAACAAATTAATGATCATAGAATTTAATTATTTAATTAATTACTCTCAGTAAAAAACAGTAGACTTTAATATACCACTCTCAGTAAAAAATATGCCCAAAAGGTAAAAGTAAAGATATAAAAAATCTGAACAGAGTAATCACTAAGATAGGTTTTGTAAATAAACCTAACAGAAAATACACTTGGACTGCCTGGCTGGCTCAGTCAGTAGAGTGTGTGACTCTTGATCTCAGGGTTGTGGGTCTGAGCTCCACAGTGAGTGTGGAGATTACTTAAAATAAAATCTTTAAAAAAATGAAAAAGAAAATATATTTTCCTCTCAAGCACACATTGAAAATTCACCAAAATTACACTAAAGCAAACACATAAAAATCAATGAGTTTCTTAAAGTGGAAATACTACAAACAACATCCAAGAAAGTGAAGTAATTTAAAAAATGAAACTGAAAAACTGAAAGGCTCTTCCACTGTAAATTTAAATGCATTCTATTAAACAACTATTGGTTGAAAGGGCAATGGAATTTCTGAAAAATAATAATAAAAAAGACATTTCATGTTATAATCCATGGATACTTAAATAGCAATTAACAGAGAAAAAATAATCCTGAACACCTTTACTGATAAAAATGAAAAAGGCTTCCAGCATGATAGAGTGGGGAAGTCTATGGACAGGCATACCAGTTTTTAAATAACTGGTGAAAAATGTTTAAAAAACAATCATTAAAGTCTCTAGAAATTGTTCCAAGGACACACATCAAATGAGGAAACACCTACTCAAGAAAATCTATTAAAATTCAGACTATGGTATGTGAACTAAGAACCATTCCCTTCCCAGTTAAGCAAGATGGAAATTCCACTCTCACCCTGTGTAGCCAAGAACATAGGGCTCCTGCTCCCACAAGTCTCAGTCAAGAATTATGTTCCCAGGAGGGGCAGGGTATCAGCATTTCATATCCTGTCCTCACTTACCTATTGGCTAAGTCTGGACAGTACAATCAAGAGGTGCAAGCTCCCATTTCCCACCCAGATAACAAGACCCCAGTCATAAGATTGAGACTATGATTTGGGTGTGGCATGCTGAGAATACAGGAGCCCTGGGTCATGTGACCCTGCTCATAATGTGGTAGTTTCATTCAGGAAAAGGCAGGCCAAAAAGACCTGAGATTACCATCACCCTCCTCACTTAGCACTCAGCTCCCAGAGCAAGGATCTTATACAGAAACATGTCATTGTTTTCATTCCCAGATAAAGCCCTAACTTAGAGATTTTGCCTGGAGAGAGAAGCAGACTATGAAATAGCTCCAAATCTTGTCCCAAAGAACTGACTTCCTTTGCAACAGAGTACAGAGAAATTCAAGCCTAAGGATACTCCCCAGAACAGTGAAGGCTGTGGTGAAAAGCAATTGGGAAGAGACTGGAAGACTCATTGGACATACAGGCTAAAATGTAGGCCAACTAGTTTGCCTGAAAGAATCAGGGAAAAAGCCAATGGGGACGAGCCTACCTAGGTAGGTAAGAATAAATCTTAGTGACCTTGGAAAATATCCTCTCACAGGAGTCCAAATTTTATTGGTTTTGTTTGTAGAACAATTTATGATCCGGAGCATTCTTAAAAATAATAAAGCAATGATATGGAAATTAGTGGTGTTTAACAGCTGGGTGTGATCAGGGAAAGGGACTGTCAAGGAGAACCCTTACCAAAACAAACTGTTATCCTAGGGTGACTGTGGGTAAACCTAATTCTGTCTCCCTGTTCCACTGTTGGGAGCTGAGGGGCTGGGGAAGGGGGGATAGACTTCACTAAAATAATCCAGCCTGTCACTAAAGAAATAAAGCAAGCAAATAATAACAACAAGCCCCAAAGGAGAAGACCAGTAGCCAAAGTTGCTAAAATGTATTATCTAAAATGTCCAGTTTCCAGCAAAAAACAGTAAGGTAGGCCAAAACAAACAATAAATAGTAAAGTATGACCAAACAATGGCAAGAAGGCAGGAACTCAAACTGCCTGTGAGAGCAAACCAAATGTCATATTAACAGGCAAAACCTTCAAAGCAACCCTTATAAATACATTTAAAGAACTAAAAGACAGTATGATTAAAGTAAAGGAAGTGTGTTCATAGATAGGGTAATTAACTAGATGGAGAGAATCCTCTCACAAGGTAAACATTATATCAGCACACTTCAAACATCTTACAATTTTATTTATCAATTTTACCTCAGTAAAGCTGAAAAATTTGTTAAAGCAATCTTTAAAAAGCAAAGGAAGGTGTTGTGACAATACTGTATCAAATAGAGAGTATCAATAAAGAGTCAGAAATTACAAAAAAGAACCTAATAGAAATTCTGAAGTTGAAAAGTACAGTAACTGGGGCATGTGAGTGGCTCAGTCAGTTAAGTGTCCGACTCTTGATTTCAGCTCAGGTGATGTTCTCATGGTTCATGGGATCGAGCCCCATGTCAGGCTCTGCACTGGCAGTGTGGAGCTCTCTTGGGATTCTCTCTCATCTCTGCCCCTTCCCTCCTTGCATGTGCACGCTCTCTTTCTCAAAATAAATAAACTTAAAAAAAATTGTTTTAAAAGTACAATAACTGAGGGGCACCTGGGTGGCTCAGTCAGTTGGGTATCCAACTTCAGCTCAGGACATGATTTCACGGTCCGTGAGTCTAAGCCCCACATTGGGCTCTGTGCTGACAGCTCAGAGCCTGGAACTTGCTTCTGATTCCATGTCTCTGTCTCTGCCCCACCCCAACTCACGCTGTGTCTGTCTCTCTCTCTCAAAAATATATAAACATTAAAAAACTTAAAAAAAAAAAAAAGTACAATAACCGAAATGAAAAATTCACTGGTGAGGATCACCAGTAGATCTGAACTAGCATAAGAAAGAATTAGCTAACTTTAAGATAGACTGACAGATTATGCAACCCAAAGAACTGAGAAAAGAAAAAAGAATGAAGAAAAATGCACATTATCTAAGTGAAATGGCGGGCCAACATCAGAAGTAAGAGTTTCAATAAGTTTCAATTGAATTATTCAATAATTCAATAAGAGTTTCAATTTGAAACAATAAGAGTTTCAAAAGGATGGCAGGGCAGAATTTGAAGAAATAATGGACAAAATGTCCCAAATTTGTTGAAAACATCAATGTACTCATCCAACAAGCTTAATAAAACCCAAGTAGAATCAATATAAAGAGATCCATATCTAGATACTTCATAAGCAAACTACTGAAAGCCAATGATAAGGAAAAAATCTCCACATTCACAGACTGGAAGGAACAATATTGTCCAGATAGCAATCAACTCCAACTGATGTATGAATTCAACATGATGATTGTAAAATCTATATGGAAATGCAAACAAGTTAGAATAGCCAAAACAATTTTGAAAAAAAACCCAATGCTGTAGGGGCACCTGGGTGGCTCAGTCGGTTAAGCATCCGACTGCAGCTAAGGTCATGATCTAGCGGTTTGTGAGTTCGAGCCCCACCATGAGGCTCTGTGCTGACAGCCTGGAGCCTGCTTCCAATTCTGTGTCTCCCTCTCTCTCTGCCCCTCCCCCGCTCACGCTCTGTCTCTCTCAAAAATAAATAAATTTAAAAAAAAAAGAACAATGCTGTAGGACTTATACTACTTAATTTCAAAATTTACTATAAAGCCACAGTAATCAAGACAGTAGGGTACTGACCAAGGTTAGGTATATAGATCAGTGGAACAGAAACTAGAATCCAGAAACACACCCTTACATTTTTTTTGGTCACTTGATTTTAACAAAAATGCCAAGAAAATACAGTGAATAAAGGAATATCTTTTCAATAAATGGTACTAGTACAAGTAGATATACATATGCAATAAACAAAAACAAAAATAAACCTTACCTACCTCACACAATACATTAACTCAAAATGATCATAGTCCCACAGATAAGAGTTAAAATTACAAAACTTCAAGAATACATAAGAGAAAATCTTTGTAATCTTGGGTAGGGAGATCTAGATGTGATACCAAAAGAACAACCCATAGAAGAAAAAAATGTTAAGTTGAACTTCATAAAATTTAAAAAATTTTGTGTTTCAAGAGGCAAAATTGAGAAAATAAGATGACTGGAATATTTATTTACAAGTCCTATGTCTGACAACTTGTATGAAGAATAATCGTGCAATTTAATTATAAGGTAAATAACCCAATTAAAAAATTGGCAATAGATTTTAACAGATTTGTCAACAAAGATATACGAATGGCCAATAAACACAGGAAAAGATACTCAATATCATAAGTCACTAGAGAAATGCTAATTAAAGCCACAAATTAAAAGCGCTAGAATGTACATGATTAAGAAGATAATACCAAATGTTGACAAAGATGTGGAGAAACTAGACCCCTCATACTTTGCTAGTGGGAATGAAATAGTAGTAGAGCCATTTTGCAAAACCATTTAGCAGTTCCTCAGAAAGATAAAGTCAAATTTGCCACATAACCTAGCAGTTCCATTTCTAGGGATCTAACCAATAAAAATAAATCTTATGTCCATACTAGGAGAAGTACTTGAATGTTCACAGCAACAGAATTACAACAGCCAAAAACTGTAAACAGTCCAAATGTCCATCAACTGATAAATGGATAAATATAATGTGGTATATCCATACAATGGAATACATTCATAAATAAAAAGTAATAAACTATAGTTAGCAAAATGTGGTGTATACATATAATGGAATATTATTCAGACTTGTAAAGGAAGAAAATTCTGCAATATACCACAACATGGATGGATCTTGAGGACATTATGCTAAGTGAAATAAGCCAGTCACAAAAGGACAAATACTATATGATTCCACTTACATGAGGTACTTGGAATAGTCAAAATCATAGAGAACAAAGGAGAATGTTGGGTGTTAGGGGCAGAGGTGGGGGAATGGGTAATTATCATTTAATGGATACAGACTTTCAGTTTTATAATGAAAAAAGTTAGAGATGGATGGTGGTGATGGTTGCACAATTTAATACCAGTATACACTTAAAACGGGTAGGATAGTAAATTTTATGTGTATTTTTCAATAAAACAATTAAGGGGGGGGGAGTAATGAACTACTGCTATTTGCAACAACATGGATGAATCTAGAAAAACATTAGGCTTAATGGCAGACATAAAAAGCCAGACACAAAAGGTGAACTTTTGTACAATTTCAGTCCAGGAAAGGGAAATTTAGAGAGACAGAAATCAGATTAGTAATTTTCTAGGACAGAGTGGGAGCAAGGATTATAAACAACTACAAGAGGCTTTTGGGAAATATTCTAATATTCACTGAGGTGATAACATGCACAACTCTATAAATTTACGAAAAATCATAGAATCTTACACTCAGAATTGGTAATTTTTAGGTATTTAACTTACACCTCAATAAAGCTGTTAAAAATCAAGATTTTATACAAATCTATACAAATATCTGACAATCTAGACAAAACGAATAATTTGAGAAAAATATAATTTGCTGAAATTGATTTTAGTACATATAGAAAGGTTAAACAGAACAATTTCCATTGAGAAGAAAACACAAAAAATGCACCAGGCCTAAATGTCTTCACAGGGAAATCAACTGCAATGCAGAATTAGTAAATAAAATATCAACAGATTAATGCACAATGACAAAGCTGGACTTATAACTGGAATGCAAAGATGGTGTAGTATCAGGAAACCTATTAATATAATTTATCATATTAATACATTTAAGAAGAAAAACCAAATAACTGCTGGCATAAATATGGAAAAAGCTGTTGGAAAAATTCAACAACCATTCCTAATAAAACTCTTAAGAAATTAGGAGTGTATGGATACTTTCTTTTTTTCTAAGTTTATTAATTTTGAGAGAGAGAGAGACAAGGAGAGAGAGACAGAATCCCAAGCAGGCTCTGTGTTGTTGGCGCAGAGCCCAACATGGGACCCAATCTCATAAACCATGAGATCATGACCTGAGCTGAAATCTAGAGTTGGACGCTTAACAGACTGAGCCATCCAGGCACCCCATGGATACTTCTTTAATGTCACAAAAGCTATAGCTCATTTCAAAAGCCAACATCTTAATTAATTCAGAAACATTACAGGAACTTCCACTAAAATTAGGAAATGCCCACTAATATTCAACTGGTTCTGGAGGTAGTAACCAATGCAATTAAACAAAAGAAATCAATTACAGTAACAAGAACTGGTAAAGAAAAAACAGGATTATATCTATTTGCAGATGACATGATGGTATACCTGGAAAACGCTAGAAAATCAATGATAAAACTAACTCAAACTATAAAAAAATTCTAGGTAGCAACATATAATATTAACATACAAAAAGTCAATAGAATTTTGGGGCACCTGGGTGGCTCAATCTGTTAAGCTCTAACTCTTTGATTTCCACTCAGATCATGATCTCACAGTTGTAAGAGAGAGGCCCATGTTGGGCTCCATACTGAGTGTGGAGACTGCGTCAGATTCCCTTTCTCTCTCTCCCTCTGTCCCTCCCCAGCTTCTGCTCTCAGTCTCAAAAAATAAATAGATAGATAAATAAATATCAGAAGTTTAAAAAAATCAACAGCATTTATTTATACACACAAATTAATAACCAGTTAAAAATATAACGGGTACCTGGCTGGCTTAGTTAGTAGAGCATGTGACTCTTGATCTCAAGGTCATGAGTTCAAGCCCAACATTGGGCATAAAGATTATTTACACACACACACACACACACACACACACACACACACACACACACACACGTATATGTAATGGAAAAGAAAACCTCACTTACAGTGACAACAAACAAGATAAAATACTGAGAAAAAACAAAACTGTTCAAAACCTATATTTAAAAAAACCTGTATATAAAGGATACACAAGAAAATTTTAACAAATAGGAAAAATGTCCCTTGTTTCTGGTTAGGATGTCTCAGCACCATCAAGCTGTCAGTTTTTCACATTTAATATAATCACAATAAAAGGAATAATGGGTTTTATGCAGCTGGACAACATGATATAAAATTTATATTGAGGGGCACCTGGGTGGCACCTGGATGCTCAGTTGAGCATCCGACTTCGGCTCAGGTCATGATCTCACAGCTCGTGAGTTCAAGCCCCAAGTTGGGCTCTGTGCTGACAGCTCAGAGGCTGGAGCCTGCTTCGGATTCTGTGTCTCCCTCTCTCTCTACCCCACCCCTGCTCACACTCTCTCTCTCTCTCTCAAAAAATAAACATTAAAAATTTTTTTAAATTTATATTGAAAAATAAACATGCAAGAATAGCTAAGAAAATAATTAAAAGCATACTAGCCCTACCAGATATAAAAACACAAAAGAAAATTTCAATAATTAAAACCACATGGCATTGGTGCATGCACATATCAATAAAATACAAATAAAGTCCAGAAACAGACCTAAATACAAACAGAAACCTAGTATATGATTGGAAGTTATCTCAAATTACTGTGGCAAAGATGGCATTTTAAAAAAATGATATAAAAGGATGGCCACTTATAAAAGATAACATTTAATCCACTGCTAATACCATATGGCTAAATAAACTCCAAATGAATTGGAGGTCTAAATGTGGGGGCACCTGGGTGGCTCAGTCGGTTAAGTGTCTGACTCTTGATTTTGGCTCAGGTCGTGATCTCAAGGTTCGTGAGATCAAGCCCTGAGTCTGGCTCGGTGCTGACAGTGCAGAATCTGCTTGGGATTCTCTTTCTCTCTCTGTCTGCCCCTCCCCACACTCATGCTCGCTCCCTCTCTCTCTCCTCTCTCTCTCAAAATAAATAAACATTAATAAAATAAATAAATGTAAAAAGTAAAAGTACACGAATACTAGAAGACACCATCAACGAATTTTTCTAACCTGATTCTTCATATGACAAAAATCAAATCCAATAAAAGAAAAGACTGATAAATTTGACTACACTAAATTATTTTAAAAATTTATAAGGCAAGAAAAAACTACATGAAAAGTCAAAAGACAAATGACAAAATGGGAGAAAATATCTGCAACATAACTGCTTGGGGAAGATATTCAAGGTAGTTTCTACTGAGTGTCCACAACTGCTGGATAGCGGAGGTACACTAGACCATAAGATAGACATGGTCCTCACAGTTTCACAGATACATCTGGACAAGGGCCCAAACATACAAAACAAATAATGACTTCAGTTCCACTTCAGTGTGCTACAAAGTAGAAGCACAGGTATTGGATTCCTGTATAGAGAGACCTATACAGGTTTTAATGTTGAGGAATTAAGTATTAAATTAAAAGTAAAGAATTTTAAATAACACATTATCCATTTATATGATGAAATTATAATTTCTTAACCATTTTCAGAGTTAGAAAACTGAGGTGCTCCAAATTCTCTTATTTGATAATGTTTTTCCTTGTGATCTTTGGCTGCTGAAACAAAAGCACATAAAAGGTAAGTTGAACAAGGAGAAATTTAGCATGCTTATTTACTGTAATATTTTGTAATTATTGGTTTAAGTGTTCAATTGGCCAAATCAGTTTACAATATATATAAAAGGGAGATGTAAAAATTTAAAGAGCCATATATAAAGATTACATTTGTGTGTGTGTGTGTGTATGTGTGTATACATGTACATATGTGGGTACATATGTATATATGCACATACACACACACAGATGGTTCCCTACCTTACAATGGTTTGACTTACCATTTTCTGAATTTATGATGATGCAAAAGAGATACACATTCAATAGAAACTGTACTTCAAATGCTGAATTTAATATTTTCCCAGGGCTAGTGATATGCAATACAATATTCTCTTACGATTCTGGGCAGCAGCAACAAGCCACAAATCCCAGTCAGCCATGTGATCACAGGGTAAACAACTGATACACTTACAAACTTCTGTACCCATAAAACCATTCTGTTTTCAGTTTCAGTACAGTATTCAATAAATTACATGAGATATTCAACACTATTATAAAATAGGCTTTGCGTTAGATCATTTTGCCCACCTGTAGGCTAAAGTAAATGTTCTGAGCACATTTAAGGTAGGCCAGGATGAGCTATGATGTTCAGTATGTTCGACGTATTAAATGTATTTTGACTTACATTTTTTTTGGTATAGAAGAGGACATACATTTTTGATTTTTTGATTTTTAAAAATGTTTTCATTTATTTTTTATTTTAATTCCAGTATAGTTAACATACAGTGCTATATTAGTTTCAGTGTTCAGCTTACAGTATTTTCAATTTATGATGGGTTTATCAGGATATAACTACACCTACAGTTAAGAAAGATCTGTAACACAATAGATACAACTTATATATATAAATATATATATATACTGTATATGTGTATGTATGTAACATGTGTATATACATATTATATGTATACGTATGTATACACCTATACATACGTGGCTCTGTGCTGACAGTGCAGAATCTGCTTGGGATTCTCTTTCCATCTCTCTCTGCCCCTCCCCACACTCATGCTCGCTCTCTCTTTCTCTCAAAATAAATATTAACAAAATAAATAAATGTAAAAAATAAAAGTACACGAATACTAGAAGACAGCATCAATGATTTTTTCTAACCTGAGTTTTGCATATGACAAAAATCAAGATCCAATAAAAGATTGATAAATTTGACTACATTAAATTATTTTTTAATGTAATTGTAATAATTGTAATTATTCAGGTCCTTTGTTATATCTATGTTCCCTTGAAAGTTAAAAGTTTTCACATTCCATGTAAATTGGTATAGCCATTATAAGGAAAACAGTATGAATATCTCCATATTAAAAACAGAACCACCATATGATCCAGCAATGCCACTTCTGGCTATTTATCTGAAAACAAACAAATAAACAACTATCTTGAAGAGATACATGCATCCCATGTTCATTTTGGCATTATTTACAATAACTAAGATATGGAAACGACCTAAGTGTCCATTAATGGATGAATGGGCAAAGAAAATGTGAGATATATCTATATACATATACATAGATATATACACACACATACATGTACATATGTAAATATATACGTACATGTATGTATGTATATACATACACAATGGAGTATTAATCAGCCATTTAAAAAAAGAATGAAATCTTGCCATTTGCAACAACATGGATAGACCTTGAGGGAATTATACTAAGTGAAATATGACAGAGAAGACATTTCCTGTATGATCTCACTTATTTGTGGAATTTAAAAAACAAGGAACGGGGGCACCTGGATGGCTCAGGTGGTTAAGTGTTTGGCTCAGGTCATGATCTCACAGTTTGTGAGTTCAAGCCCCGCATCCGGCTCTGTGCTGACTGCTCAGAGCTTGAGGCCTGCTTTGAATTCTGTGTCTCCCTCTCTCTCTGCCCCTCCCCTGCTCACGTTCTCTCTTTCTCTCAAAAATGAACATTTACAAAATTTTATTAAAAAAAAAAAAGGCAGGGGTGCCTGGGTGGCGCAGTCTGTTAAGCGTCCGACTTCAGCCAGGTCACGATCTCGCGGTCCGTGAGTTCGAGCCCCGCGTCGGGCTCTGGGCTGATGGCTCAGAGCCTGGAGCCTGTTTCCGATTCTGTGTCTCCCTCTCTCTCTGCCCCTCCCCCGTTCATGCTCTGTCTCTCTCTGTCCCAAAAATAAATAAACGTTGAAATAAATAAATAAATAAATAAATAAATAAATAAATAAATAAATAAATAAATAAATAAATAAATAAATAAATAAATAAATAAATAAATAAATAAATAAATAAATAAATAAATAAATAAATAAATAAATAAATAAATAAATAAATAAATAAATAAATAAATAAATAAATAAATAAATAAATAAATAAGGCAAACTAAAACCAAGCTCAAAGACCAGATTTGGAGGTTGCCAGAGGCAGGGGATGGGGGGGGGGGGTAGGCAAAATAGGTGACTAAAGTGGGGTCACCTGGGTGGTTCAGTAGGTTAAACATCTGACTCTTGACTTTGGCTCAGGATATGTCATGGATTGTGAGACTGAGCCCTGCTTCAGTCTCTGCACTGACAGCACAGAGCCTGCTTGGGATTCTTTCTCTCCCTCTCTCTCTGCCTTTCCCCCATTCATGCTCACTCTCTCTCTCTCTCTCTCCCTCTCTCTCTCAAAATAAGTAAACATTTAAAAATAAATAAATAATAGGGATGTAATGTCTAGCATGGCAACTAGTTAATAATTCTGTATTGCATATTTAAAAGTTGCTGAATGAATAAATCTTAAAATATCACAAGAAAAAATTTTTGTAACTATGTCTGGTGACATACGTTAACTAGACTTATTGTGGTGATCATTTCACAATATATACAGATATCAAATCATGCTGTGAATCTGAAACTAGTGTATCATTTATATATCAATTAATAAAAAAGTTTTCACATTCAAAAGCTTATCCCCTCCCTTGTGGACCTGTGTCTAATTCTGCATTCTCTGAAAGTCCATTTTATATTTTGTTCTGCCTGATTTCCATGTCTTTGCACAACAGATATTCACTTTATGTGCACAGTTGTAAGCAGCTTCTCCACATTCCTCACCTATAACAAAGTGAGAGTAGTAGTGATTTCATACCAAGAAAAAGATCAAACATATGTGCTAAAAGACAGCAATACTCTTAAGGGGTTTTTTGAATGTTAAAAACCAGGGGCTCAATAAGTTAAGTGTTCAACTCCTGATTTTGGCTCAGTAACGATCTCATGGTTTCATGAGTTCAAGCCCTACATTGGGCTCTGTGCCAAAAGCCAGAGCCTGCGTGGGATTCTCTGTCTCCCTCTCTCTGCATGCGCTCTCTCTTTCTCTCTCAAAAATAAATAAAGATTAAAAAAAAAATTAAATGGGAATGCAAGCTGGTGCAGTGACTCTGGAAAACAGTATGGAAGTTCCTCAAAAAACTAAAAATAGAACTACCCTACGACCCAGCAATTGCACTACTAGACATTTATCCAAGGGATACAGGTGTGCTGTTTTGAAGGGACACATGCACCCCCATATTGATAGCAGCACTATCAACAATAGCCAGAGTATGGAAAGAGCCCAAATGTCCATTGGTGGATGAATGGATAAAGATGATGTGGCATATATATACAATGGAGTATTACTCGGCAATCAAAAAGAATGAAATCTTGCCATTTGCAACTTTGTGGATGGAACTAGAGGGTATTATGCTAAGCAAAATTAGTCAGAGAAAGACAATTATCATATGATTTTACTCACATGAGGACTTTAAGAGACAAAACAAATGAACATAAGGGAAGAGAAGCAATAATAATATAAAAACAGGGAGGAGGACAAAACAGAAGAGACTCATAGAGAACAAACTGAGGGTTACTGGAGGGGTTGTGGAAGGGGGGATGGGCTAAATGGGTAAGGGGCACTAAGGAATCTACTCCTGAAATCATTGTTGCACTATATGCTAACTAATTTGGATGTAAATTTAAAAAAATAAAAAATAAAACAAGTTAAAAAAAAAAAAAGACCCTACAAACCAAAGCTCTTCAGGCAGAAAAAAATTGTGTTTTTTTTTTAAAAACTATCTCCAAGTATGAGGTGTATATTGAGACAAATTATGCCCCATTATTAATTCAGGAGCCAGTTTCTCACATGATACACCTGTACCTCATTTGCAACCTAGTAAAAACAGAGACCAGAAACAAAAACAAAACCAATAACCAAACAAAAACAAAAAGCCCAAGATTTTGACATCTTCAACTATTATCAAGGGCATTTTTCAAAAAGATAAATGAAATGTAAATGTCTCCTATACACAACACGAATAGTGTTGCTGATGTATAGTGAGCTTAGAGGGTGGAATACATCTAAGGACAAGGTAGTAATATCTGTACTACACTCTTATAAAATTTGATGCTCAGTTTGGAAAACTCGAAAGAAAATAGAAAAAATTAAATCAACCAAAGTAATCAAAAGAAAAACAAAATCAAAAGAAAGGTATAAGGAACTCAGGGTTATTTAGCAAAATATATAGAAGAAAACAAATACTAACAAAAATATAAACTAATTAAGCTAAGCTAATGTCTTACAGAGGAAACTTTAAGCCAAGAAGTCTTATTAGGACAGAAAGGGTCATTATATTGATAACAGATTAATTCACTGAACAGATAGAAGAATTCGAAGTTTATATTCAACCATCACTTCAAAATCCTCAAAATATAAAAAATGAAAAACTATAGAGAGAATGAAAATCCACTTCAATAGCAGGGATTTCAAAACACATTTCCCAATTATTGATACATCAAATAAATTAAAAATTAGTAAAGATATAAAAGACTTAGAGCAGCACAAATAATAAGCTTGATGTAATAGACACACAGGCTTCTGCATTCAACAGTTAGAGAACACATATTCTTCTCAACCACATGGAATAATTAGAACATCTGGCTACTTTTTAGGCTATAGAGAGCATCCCAATAATTCAAAGAATCAGTATCACAAAGATACATTCTCTGACCATAATGAAATTAAGTTAAAAATCAATGATAGGGTGCCTGGGTGGTACAGTCGGTTAAGGGACCAACTTTGGCTTAGGTCGTGATCTCGCAGTTCATGGGTTCAAGCCCCATGTTAGGCTCTGTGTGGATAGCTCACAGCCTGGAGCCTGCTTCGGATTCTGTGTCTACCTCTTTCTGCCCCTCCCCTGCTTGTGCTCGCTCGCTCTCTCTCTTAAAAATAAACATAAAAGTTAAGGGGCGCCTGGGTAGCGCAGTCGGTTAAGCGTCCGACTTCAGCCAGGTCACGATCTCATGGTCCGTGAGTTCGAGCCCCGCGTCAGGCTCTGGGCTGATGGCACAGAGCCTGGAGCCTGTTTCCGATTCTGTGTCTCCCTCTCTCTCTGCCCCTCCCCCGTTCATGCTCTGTCTCTCTCTGTCCCAAAAATAAATAAACGTTGAAAAAAAAAATAAACATAAAAGTTTTGTTTTTTTTAAATCAATGACAAAAAAAATAATTTCAATATCTCAATTTGGCAATTTCAGAAACACAGCTTAAAATCACTCATGGCCATAGATCACAGAAGGTATTAGGAAAAGTTTAAAACAATTTAAATCAAATGATAATGAAAATACCATATATCAAAGTTTATGGACATCCATACGATAGATTAAGCAATAAAAAGGAAAAACCAACACAAATTATGTCAGTGATGAACTTCAAGAGTGTTACATGAAGTGAAGAAAGTCAAATACATATTACATGATTCTAGTAATATGAAATGTCCACAAAAGGCAAATTTATACAGAGAGAAAGTAGATTAGTTGTTGACTAGGAATGAAAATGGGTATTACAGCAAATGAATGTGAGGGATCTTATTAATGAGAGGATGAAAAGGTTCTAAAACTGACTTATAGAGATGGTTAAAACACTCAGTAGTAACTAAAAATTACTGAAGTGTACAACTGAATGAGTTTTATGATATATAAAATATACCTCATAAGGTTTTTTTAAAAAAAACTTGTGGGATACAGAAAAAGGGAAATTTTAGCCTTAAAACACAAAAAAAATAATAAAAGAAAATAATAAAGAACTAAAATTAATGAAACAGAAACAAAGATTCAATAGACAGGATTAACAAAACCAAAAGTTGATTTGTTGAAAGAATAAATAAACCTTTAGCAAAATTAATTAAGAAAAAAAGAAAAGGAACAAATAAACATTTGGAATTAAAAAGTGGATATAACTACTGATACAGCAGGTTTTAAAAGATTAAATAATGCTACAAATGAATGTTAAAACTACACCAATATCCATTATATTTCATTTGGAACTTTAAAAAAAATGTTCTCTACCTGGGTACTGGATTATGTATACAGAAGTAGCTAACCTTTGGAACATACATTTGAAGCTACGTTAAATATATAATTCCATAATTATTATGGCTTCTTAAATTGTTTTTCAGTACGATCTGTATTTATGTGTACACTTAAAAATGCCTCTCACATGGAGCACCTGGGTGGCTC
Organism: Felis catus; assembly: GCF_018350175.1. Taxonomy (NCBI): domain Eukaryota; kingdom Metazoa; phylum Chordata; class Mammalia; order Carnivora; family Felidae; genus Felis; species Felis catus. The sequence goes on from NC_058375.1 coordinate 188,612,148, forward strand.
AGTCAGTTAAGTGTCAAACTCTTGGTCTCAGCTCAGGTCTTGATCTTGGGGTCATGAGTTCAAGCCCTGCATTGGGCTCTGTGCTGGACATGTAGCCAACTTTATAAAACAAAAAAAGTTGGCACAAAAACAGACACATAGACCAATGGAATAGAATAGAAACCCCAGAACTAGACCCACAAACGTATGGCCAACTCATCTTTGACAAAGCAGGAAAGAACATCCAATGGAAAAAAGATAGCCTCTTTAACAAATGGTGCTGGGAGAACTGGACAGCAACATGCAGAAGGTTGAAACTAGACCACTTTCTCACACCATTCACAAAAATAAACTCAAAATGGATAAAGGACCTAAATGTGAGACAGGAAACCACCAAAACCTTAGAGGAGAAAGCAGGAAAAGACCTCTCTGACCTCAGCCGTAGCAATCTCTTACTCGACACATCCCCAAAGGCAAGGGAATTAAAAGCAAAAGTGAATTACTGGGACCTTATGAAGATAAAAAGCTTCTGCACAGCAAAGGAAACAACCAACAAAACTAAAAGGCAACCAATGGAATGGGAAAAGATATTCGCAAATGACATATCGGACAAAGGGCTAGTATCCAAATTCTATAAAGAGCTCACCAAACTCCACACCCGAAAAACAAATAACCCAGTGAAGAAATGGGCAGAAAACATGAATAGACACTTCTCTAAAGAAGACATCCGGATGGTCAACAGGCACATGAAAAGATGTTCAGCGTCGCTCCTCATCAGGGAAATACAAATCAAAACCACACTCAGGTATCACCTCACGCCAGTCAGAGTGGCCAAAATGAACAAATCAGGAGACTGTAGATGCTGGAGAGGATGTGGAGAAACGGGAACCCTCTTGCACTGTTGGTGGGAATGCAAATTGGTGCAGCCGCTCTGGAAAGCAGTGTGGAGGTTCCTCAGAAAATTAAAAATAGACCTACCCTATGACCCAGCAATAGCACTGCTAGGAATTTATCCAAGGGATACAGGAGTACTGATGCATAGGGCCACTTGTACCCCAATGTTCATAGCAGCACTCTCAACAATAGCCAAATGATGGAAAGAGCCTAAATGTCCATCAACTGATGAATGGATAAAGAAATTGTGGTTTGGGGCGCCTGGGTGGCGCAGTCGGTTAAGCGTCCGACTTCAGCCAGGTCACGATCTCGTGGTCCGTGAGTTCGAGCCCCGCGTCAGGCTCTGGGCTGATGGCTCAGAGCCTGAAGCCTGTTTCCGATTCTGTGTCTCCCTCTCTCTCTCTGCCCCTCCCCCGTTCATGCTCTGTCTCTCTCTGTCCCAAAAATAAATAAAAACATTGAAAAAAAAATTAAAAAAAAAAAGAAATTGTGGTTTATATACACAATGGAATATTACGTGGCAATGAGAAAAAATGAAATAGGGCCTTTTGTAGCAACGTGGATGGAACTGGAGAGTGTGATGCTAAGTGAAATAAGCCATACAGAGAAAGACAGATACCGTATGGTTTCACTCTTATGTGGATCCTGAGAAACTTAACAGGAACCCATGGGGGAGGGGAAGGAAAAAAAAAACCAAAAAACAGGTTAGAGTGGGAGAGAGCCAAAGCATAAGAGACTGTTAAAAACTGAGAACAAACTGAGGGTTGATGGGGGGTGGGAGGGAGGAGAGGGTGGGTGATGGGTATTGAGGAGGGCACCTTTTGGGATGAGCACTGGGTGTTGTATGGAAACAAATTTGTCAATAAATTTCATATTAAAAAAAAAAGTGCCTCTCACATTTACTGTCACCTATCCTGTGCTATGTAGTTTATAAATATTATCTCTAGCCCTAATGTCTCTGGAGGACATTAGGTAGGAGTATATGACTCCTGTTTCAGATGAGACAAATGAGGTATAAATGACTTGTTTTAAAAAGCCGGCACTCAAACCCTGATTTTTCTGGCTCCAAAGCCACACTGATTGAATATATATGATTGTATATATAACATGTATTTATAAAAAAAAAGAAAGAATATGAATTTAAATGTGAGGAAGAGCTTGAAACTTAATTATACAACTATGAAATAAATGTCTACATTAGAAGTCCTTATCTTAGAGAAAATAAAAATTCCCTTAAGAAAACAAGTAGACCCTCTGATTAGGTACTCCTAGAAAGCTAACTCACTGCTGAGCATAGCCTCCAGTCCCACATGACCAGGAAGCCTGCAATGAGACCTGGGAAGTTGCAGGGCATATCCTATCACCCACCCACCCAGAGAAGCAAGTCAGCAGCACCCCCCAAGCTGGAAGCATAACCTGCAGCCTACCTCACTAGCAAGCTCTAATGGTAACCCTGGGGAACATCACGGCCCAGCTTACAGCACTGCTTAGCAGCAAACTCCAGTCTATAGCTCTGCCTGGCACTGAAGCCCAGCTGATGGCTATGCCCAATTGTTGAGTACAGCCTGCAGTCTCACCCAGGCAGGAAGACCAGTCAGTGACCATACCCTCTGTGAAGCAGAGCCTCAAGCCCTGCCCAATGGAGTACAGCATGAGGCCCGCCCAGCTAGGAAGCATGGCTAGCAATCTTGCCCAACAGCAGAGCACAGCCACCATTCTGCCTTATTTAGAACTGAGCCTCTGCAGTCCTGCCTAATCACAAAGCACAGGCTGAGGCCACATCAGACCATGAAGCCCTGCCTGCAACCCTGCCTGAATGAAGAGACTGGGCAGTGGCACCATTTGGCCAAGGAGCATACCCAGTAACCTTGCCTGACCAGAGATGACTGTGAAACCCTGCTTAGTGACCCTGCCTGACCTCAGAGCACAGCCCTACCAGCCAACAGCACCGCTTAAACACACAATAGAGCCAGTGGGCCACCCCCACCTCAGCATGAACAGCAGCTTCACCTAGTCAGAGACAACAAACCATTATAATTATGTTGTCAAAAGTCAAAGATAGAATTTTGAAAGTAGCAAGAGATAAGTGACTTGTCACATATGAGGGAGCCCCTATAAGACTGTAAGCAGATTTTGAAGGAAAACTTTGTAGGTCAGGAGAGAGTGGTAGGATATATTCAAAATACTGAAAGAAAAAACTCAGCAAAGCACACTATACCCAGCAAAGCTCTCTTTCAGAAATGAAAGAGAGATAAAGCCCTTCCCAAAGAAATGGAAGCTGAGAAAGTCCATCACCACTAGACCTCCCTTACAAGGAAGGCTAAGGATAGTCTACAAACTGAAATGAGAGGATGTTAAATAAACCCCGTAAAACTGCATGAACGTATACAACTTGTTGGAAAGGGTAAATATATAATCAAAGTCACATTCTATAATATTGGAATACTAGTGCATAAATCACTTTCAACTCTAGTTTGTTTGTTTTTTTTAATGTCTATTTATTTTTGAGAGAAGGGAGAGCACGTGTGCACGCACAAGTGTGAGTAGGGGAGGGGCAGAGAGAGGGAGACAGAATCCAAAGCAGGCTCCAGGCTCTGAGCTATCAGCACAGAGCCGACATGGGGTTCGAACTCACAGACCAAGAGATCATGACCTGAGCGGAAGTCAGACACTTAACCGACCAGCCACCCAGGTGCCCCTTTCAACTCTAGTTTAAAAGTCAACAATAAACCTTAAAAATAACTATAATAATTTGTTATTAGATACACAATGAAAAAGATGGAAATTATAATATTAGTAACCTAAAAGGTGAGGGAGAGAAATGCATAGAGTTTCTATATGGTATTGAAGTTCTTATCAGCTTAAAATAGGATATTATTTCACATAAGCATACAGAATGGAATATTTCCCAGCCATAAAAAAGAATGAAATCTTGCCATTCATGACAATACATGGGCCTAGAAGGTATTATTCTAAGTGAAACAAGTCAGACAGAGAAAGATAAATACCATACGATTTCCCTTATATGTGCAATCTAAAAAAAAAAAAAGCAAAACAAAACAAACAACAATAAAAAGAGACACATAAATACAAAGAACAAGTGGCTGCCAGAGCAGAATGAGGTGGAGGCATAGGCAACATAGATAGCAGGGATTAAGAGGTACACACTTCTAGTGATAAAACAGCTAAGTCACAAGGATGGAAAGTACAGCACAGGGAATACAGTAGATAATATTATAATAACTTTGTATGATGACAGAAGGTGACTACACTTAACATGGTGAATTTTGTAATGGACATAATTGTCAAATCACTGTGTTGTGTACTTGAAACTAATGTATGTCAACTATCTTTCAAATAAAAATATATAAAAAAAACTAGGGAAAACCATTGTGACATTAGTGCTGGCAATGATTTTTTGCAAGCGACACCAAAAGCACAAGAAACAAAAGCAAAAATAAAGATGATATCGAACTAAAAATCTTCTGCACAGCAAAAACACAAAAAATAACCATAACAAAACAATCAACATTCAAAAACCCAATCACATTTGCCTACAGAATGAGTAAAATATTTGCAAACCATGTATCTGATAAGGGGCTCCTATCCAAAACATGTAAGGAATTCAAACTCAATAGCAAAAATAAACAAACAGTAACAGTCTGTTTAAAAAATGGGCAAAGAACCTAGATACACATTTTTACAACCAAAGAAGACATATACATGGCCAACCATACATGAAAAGGTGCTCAACAACACTATTCACTCATCAGGCAAATACAAATCAAACCACATTGAAATATCACCTCACACTTTTTAGAATGGCAGTCATCAAAAAGACAAGAGGTAACAAGTGTTGGACAGGATGTGGAAAAAAGGATGTGTACTGTTGGTGGGAATGTAAATTGGTGTAGCCACTACAAAAAGCAGTATGGAAGTTTCTCAGAAAGTTAAAAACAGAAATACTATATGTTCCAGCAATTCCACATCTGGCTATATATACAAAGGAAATGAAATTACTATCTTGAAGAGGTATCTGCACCCCCATGTTCAATGCAGTATTATTTACAACAGCCAAGACATGGAAACAACCTAAGTGGCCATCACAGATAAATGGATAAAGAAAATGTTATATATGTACATATACAATAGAATATAATTGAATGTTATTTAGTCTTAAAATATAAGCAAATCCTACCATTTGCAATAACATGGATGAACCTGGAGGGCATTAAGCTAAGTGAAGTAAGTTAGAGAAAGACAAATACTGTATGATCTCACTTAAATGTGAGATCTTAAAAAGTCAAACTCGGAAATAGAGCAGACTGGTGGTTACTAAGGTCTGGGAGGTGGAGAAAATGGGGAAATTTGGTCAAAGGGTACAAACTTCCAGCTATAAAATTAAGTTCTGGGGATCTACAATACAGCATGGGAACTATAGTTAACAATATACTTGACAGCTGCTAAGAGAATAAATGTTGTATGTTCTTGCCTCCACAAGATATATAGTAATTATGTGAGGTGATGGATGTTTTAATTTTATTGTGATAATCATTTCAAATACATCCATCTATCAAATCACACTATACACCTTAAACTTACACCGTGGTATACATCAATTATAACTCAATAAAGCTGAGGAAAAGAAGCTAACTCAAAAGTGTACAGAAGAGACTTATAAAATGACTTAACATGTTTTCTAATTGAATGGATATTAATACAATCTGTTTTAAAAGGTTGTGACAAACTGTTTGACATTTAAAATGTGGTCATTTCATATTTTAATGAATTTTCCATCTTACCTGGTTTACTTCCCAAGCTCACTTCCGCATCTGACAAAACTAACCTAAAGTAAAAACCAAAAAATGCAAAGAATTTGGTTAAAACACACTTGGGATTCATATTCTACAGTTTTATATGGTTAAAAAAATGTTTTTAACTGAGATGACATATAAAATAGCTGTCCAGTAGATAGATCTCCTAAAATCTGAGGCAAATGTCACTTCTTCTCTAGATCTACATAGACCATGAAAACAATCCTCCATCCATTATTCTTTTAACAACATATACTGAGTGCTGATGAAGCACCAGGCACCATGTTCAGTATTACAGGCACTGTGCTAAGTTAATACATCATAAAGAACGTCTATCACCGAAGTCACTGAGTATAAGGTTTAGTTTTCAAGTACTGAAGGGTTTGCTCAAGAATACTTGAAACCTAAATAGAGGGAATGAAGAACTGCAGAAAAAATGTAGTACTCTATTTTGGAACAGGAAAGTGATGTTTGCAAAAGAAGATACATTTGCCTAAAATGTTCTCGGTAAATACTAATTTTGGATATTTATATCATCCATCTGGGATGATTATAAAAAATTAGACAAAGAAATTGAACATAGATTTAGGCATTATTCCTGGGGTGTAACCTCACAATTCTAGTATTGAAGGTTGTTTTTAATAAATCCTTAAAGATCCTTAAAAATCATTACAGGTATCCCCTGCTTTTTAGAAGTTTGAGTTATGCTACTTTGGAAGACCTACGTTAGCACCTGTCTTTGCTAACTGAAAGAAGTTCGAAGAGGATTTTCGCTTTTACAAAAAAGGCAAAAAGCAAAAATAGCGGTAAGTGTTTATTCTGCAGGGAGCCCTCACAGAGGCAGTGTGCACCCTGAGCAGCAACAGTAGCACCACCAAGCTCCTTCCCTGGGAACTACACTCAGCATCTCAGTATTAAGCCACTACGAACTGTGTGTGCATCTGTGCTTCATCTCCATTTATTTTGGGTATACCTTAGCAAGATGTGCCCTAGGGTGTCAGATAAGCCTAAGAAAGGTTATTTTTTGGATCTAAGAATACTCAAAACATTTTCCACAAAAATTAATGGTAATTGCTTCTTTGCCTCACACTGTATTGGCTTATGAAAAGTTTCATTGGAACACTCTCAGATAGCAAGAGAAACCTATATGGTATTTATTTGCAAAAAAACACACAGACAAATAGACCAAATCTATACTAATGACTTGGAACAAAATTTCCAATGACCGTATATGTGCATGATTCTTTAAATAACTTGGATGGAAGATAAGGTAAAAAGCTTTGGAATCTGTTAACTCAAAAGGAAGCTTTCAGAATGGTGAATATGCATGAGAGGATTGTGAATAAAACTTTCATGAAATGTGATAATGGAAAAAGTTTACTAAATTAATATATTTAATGTAACATGATTTTAAATATCAGTGTATAAGTAATAAGTTTAATCTATAACTATACATTTGATATTTATTTAATCTACATCCTAAATTGTTTATATATTCAAATTAGGCAAAAAAATTTGTTTGGATTTCCCCATAAAGAAAAGAAGGAAATGCTTATATTCTGGATCACCTTCCACTCAACAATATACGATTTGTCACTGTTCTGGTCTTATTTCTGGGTTTGTTATTATACTCAGTGCAATCTACTTAAAATGAGAAGTAAACAAAGGTAAGATGTAATAAAAGGGAAATAGGCAAAATGATGGATGTGCACAGCAAGAGCCCCCATTTCCAGGTAACCAGACACAGTCCCATTTGTGTTGCTTTGGAGACAGATTTTCAATAGCTTCTGTTTCATAGCTGCTGGTACCTGTCCCTTTCTGTTTCAAGTTGCCCCTTCTGGGTTTCACTAGGCAGAGGTTCTTAATAAAAAGCTCAGTCTCCCCAAATACAGAATTTGGAGTTATCACCCTAATCTGTTCTGTACTCCTATCATCAACTTTGCCTACCATGTTAAAAATGGGGAGGGGGTAGATAAGGCTTTAAAACAAATGTTTAATATTAATTGGAAAATGGGGTGCCTGGCAGGCTTAGTGGGTAAAGCACCCAATTCTTGATATCAGGGTCATGAGGTCAAGCTCCACATTGGGTGCAGAGCTTACTTATAAAAAAAAACAAACTTTAAAAATATTAACTGGAAAAATGACATAGAAAATATTCACTAAATTGGAAAAGAAATAACTCTTTCCAAATATATCATATATAGGACTTCCATAACCCCATACTTCTGCCTGCTTACTTATTGAGGTTTTCAGTGAGAGAACTGTTGTCTATTTGTTCTTCTTTGTGGTCTTCAGTAAGCTTGCTTGGAGTGTCTTGTAGTTGCTAAGGATAAGAAATTCAATGTTAAGTAGATGGAATCTGTTTCTCTCTTTGTGCAAATGAGATGAGAATAAAAATTCTAAAGAACAACATAAAATAGGGATAGTTCTGAAGTAGAGAGTGAGAGATATGGGAAATGTATGATAATGCAATTTGACCTGGGCCCTGGGTCCCCATTTATCGTGGCTACCAATGACAATCACACAGACTATAACATGGGCTAGCAACAAGCTTCACAAGTTTGTGGTATGCCAAAGAAGACTTACACTGTGTTACTAACTTCTACTGCAATGCTCTAAATACAAGTGAAGATTTTCAACTTCATCTGAACAGGAATTACATGTTAAATTTGCCTAAAAACATAGTATGCTATCCAGTGAAGCATTAATATAGAAAAAGTAAAGAAAAAAAACCACACACAACAAAAACATAACGACTAATTCAAGGGTATCTATTAGACTGGAAGATGCTATGTCAGAACATGACTTAAATATCTATACCAAGCCCCAGGAATATACAGCTGCAAGAGATCAATCCATCATAGATACTACAGCTAGCTTGAGCAATCTCAACAATAACATTTTCAAGTTCTATTGAAAACAAGACAGAGTGATAAGGTCAAAGGCACTGAAACCCAACCTACCAGAATTAAAGAAATGATTACCATAGTGTGACTCTGCTGGATAAGTCATATGCAAAGGTTGACAGAAAGATATACAAATGTTAAAAGCATTATAATCAAAGCCCAAGAGTACCTTTTACATGTAGGTATTATAGAAAGAGCTGATCTAATATAATACAGTAGTCTCTTCAGCTGCAGTCACCCATTATTTTTGCATCATGAATCACATCTATGACATGAGTGTAAAAGTAAAGCAAGGAAATTTTTCTTTAACTTCTAAAATTGTTGGGTAGGTACTCTGGTTGTTTTTGAAAACCAACAACCATTTTCCATCACTTGTTCCTCTTAAGTTTTTCTTTTCCTTGGCTTTTTCTTATCTCGTTTACACTTTGATTTTCTTTTCTCTTGCTCCCTCTTTTTCTCCCCACCCCAATATCTTGAGCCCACAAGCAATATTCTCATGTATTTATTTAGTGTTTCTGGTAGCACTTGGAACCAGGGAAGTGCAGAAAAATAACTGGCTGAAGGAGTGTAGAAAAATGCTTCCCATGTTTTGTAAATTCAAAATTAGGCTTAGCACAAAATAGTTTCAGTGTTATCTAAATGAAGTATAATATATCTAACAAAGGAACTTGGAAACAAATGTACCTTGAGAGCTACAAAATCATATAGATGAAAGCCAGTACTGGCCCCATGGATCTGGGACATCAATTGAGCTGTTTTCTCCCAGAATCCAAGCAGCGTCCTCTGCAGAAAAAGAAAGGTTGTCACTACAGTTACGATTTTTTTCACTGCTATTTTTCCTCACTAGTGTAGTAGATGAATGGTTGCTGAATAAGAAGCAGTAGGAAGTAAAATCAACTTCCAAGTTTCAGGAACAAGAAAGCAATATAAATAGTAATTCTGCACAAGAACTGGCAACTGTATCGGCATACACACACATACACACACACACACACACACACCTATCTGTATACAGCACTGAAAAGTACACTGGAATCAGCTGGAGAGTAATACTAGTGGATTAGAACACCTTTGGAAGAGTCCAAAAGAGAAATGTTAAAAGCACAAAAGACCGTATCTGTATTAAGGGTATATGTATAAATCTTTGTGTTGGTAAGCACATATAAGCCTTTATTAATTGGAGAAAAATAATATGCACCACTAAACTAGTCTTTCATTGAGGGCTCAAGAGACTCACCGAAAAAAAAAAAAAGTGTTCTTCAGCTAATTCAAGTAACTGGACATTTTCCTTGCTGCTTCAGAGTTCCTATTCAAAGTGAGAGGGCTGAGCAGAGAGAATAAAGGAGAACTGAACTTATAGCTGTTGCTTTTCAGGCATATGCTACATGGATTGCCAGATACTTTTATTTTCAAGTGCATCCTTTCTTTACTACTGAATTCCATCCACAGTACTGCACTGAATCAGGAAGATTTCCTACAAGGAGCAGTGAATGTCCATTCCCTTTATTATTCTTAAGTAAATACAGTTCATTCTATTTTGCCATTTAAAAATACAAGTTAATATCAGTACCTGCTACTAATTAACATCTGACTTATTCACTGTGTGCCATTTATGTGTGATCTGGGGTAACAGAAGCACAAGTGAGAGACTGCTGATATGAAAGTGCAGAATGAAAAGAACGCACGGCCTAGCATGAGAACACAGGTTTTCAAGGCCAACATTGCCGTTTACTTTAATTCTCATAGGGTTTCACTTTCCTCAGCTATGACAGGGAAGTTTTACACTTTTGGGCCCCAGCATCTTTGCTTCAAATGAAACTGTATGTAGAAGTTCAAAATGGAGTAGCTCTGGGGAACCAGGGCTAATGGGCTGTGAACCCTGCCTCAACACTTCCACTCAAACCTAGATGGCCCCTAAATCTCTCCTAGGACCCCAAGGGGAATAATGTGAAGATACAGGAATAGGCAATCCCTAAGGTCTTTTTCAATTTAGAATTCTATGATTCTCTGTCATAATCTCAGTAGGTCAATTTTCAAAGTCAAAGGAATTTGATTAATTATGCAATTTTTTATATCCGTTAGACAACTTTTAAAAAGGAACCTCACCACTCATCGTTTACTGCAAAGACATGCTGACCATGGAGGTGGGTACCTGGTAGGTAGTGAGTGAATGAGATAACATATTGCAGCGACTAGCTCCAAGTAAATCCACTTTCTGACAAACATCCATCTTTAACTTGTCAAAAGAAGCTTTGCTATTTCTCACTTGGATCTGTACCTGCAACCACAATAATATTTATTATTATTATTACTGATAATACAGGTATAAATATACCACAAGGGTTCATGGTACATATTTTCAGACACATGAAATAAAGAAGATTAATTCCCTCTCCTTGTATTATTATTTCACGATTACTGGTAAAGATTTTGGCTATTTTTAGTAACTGAAGGAGATTCTTTCCAGCAGGTATCTTTATGCTGAGAAAGTATGCAATGATAAATGAAAAGTGCATAGTTAAGAAGAAAGACCCCTACAGACTCCAAATAAAAAGAAACATCCAAAACTACTGATAGGTAATATTTAGCTAATAGAAGAACACATGGAAATGAAACAGTTAAAGTGTTGAGAAGCATTAATAATAACTCTGAATCATGGAGATACATTTATAAATTAAAATATATGCCTATCATATTTCTTATACATAAGGTAAGTCATATGTCATCAAGTAGCATGAGTATTCAAATGTAAACATACTAATTTATTCATTCAACAAATATTTATAAGGTATCTATTATGTGCCAGGCACTGGGATATTGTGGGTGAAAAAAACAATGTTCTTTCCCATCATCTCTGAGTGAGGAGGCACAGGAAAAAGCAGCAGTAAACAAATATATAAGAGCATCTCATGTTGCAAAGATAACATATAAGTGAAAAGAAATGACTACTTTTGGGTAAGATGATTAGGGAAGCCTTTGGTTAGCTCATGCAAGATGTTTGAAATGGGACAGAAAGATGATAAGCAGGCCATGCTAAGATTCTGAGGAGAGCATTCCAGGCTCAGAGAAAAGCAAGGACAAAAGTCCTGGGTGTGGGAGGTGAAGAGCTTAACAAGCTTGCAGGACAATACGGAATAGGCTAGACCATATTCCTTCCTGGGGCATGGAAAGGGCTAGAGTCTAGAAAGTACAAGATGTGGCTGCACAGGCATCAGTGACCAGACTGTGCAGAACTATTTGGGTCCAGATAAGTTTAGAATGCACTTTTTTTTTTTAATTTAGGTGTGGGGCGCCTGGGTGGCTCAGTCGGTTGAGCATCCGACTTCGGCTCAGGTTATGATCTCGTGGTTCACAAGTTCGAGCCCTGTGTCAGGCTGTGTGCTGACAGCTCAGAGCCTGGAGCCTTCTTCAGGTTCTGTGTCTGCTTCTCTCTCTGTCCCTCCCCCACTAGTGCTCTCTTTCTCAAAAATAAATTTAAAAACAATAATAAATAATAAAATTTAGGTGAAATTCAGGTAACATAAACTTAATCATTTAAAAATATATAGTTCAGTGACATTAGTGCATTCAGAATGTTGTTCAACAACTCTCTTGGATTGTATTCTAAGATTATAAAGGGGAAAGATAACAGGTTGCTGTGGTTTATACAGCTGGTATAAAGTTTCCATCAATATTAAATATGATTTGTATTACATGTACTCTAAATATTTATGAAATGAAGGACTGAATGAATTTTAGTATTCATGTATGGTGAACTTGGGGGATACAATTCAAAACTAGTTTATTTAGGGGTGCCTGGGTGGCTCAGTTGGTTGAGCGTCTGACTTCGGCTCAGGTCATGATCTCACCACTCCTGAGTTCAAGCCCCGCTTTGGGCTCTGTGCTGACAGCTCAGAGCCTGGAGCCTGCTTTGGATTCTGGGTCTCCCTCTCTCTCTGCCCCTCTCCCGCTCATGCTCTGTCTCTCAAAAATAAATAAACATTAAAACAAATTTTTTTAATAAATAAATAGTAGTTTATTTAGCAAAAACATAAGTCCATACAGTTACTTTAAAAGTCTGTGGTCAAGGGGAGCCTGGGTGGCTCAGTCGGTTAAGCACCTGGCTCTCGGTTTCAGCTCAGGTCATGAGTTCGGCTCAGTTCATGAGTTTGAGCCCTGTGTCTGGTTCCACACTGACAATGTAGAGCCTGGCTGGAATTGTCTCTCTTTCTGCCCCTCCTCCATGCACTCCCTCTTTCTCTCTCTTTGAAAAAAAATAAACTTTAAAAAAAAGTTTGTGGTCAAACTATGTACTGTAGTAGAATAAAAATCTGATAATCTTCACTTTTTCTTATAATAATCAATTTACCTGAATTTTTACTTAAATTATTTATTTTTTCCTCACTAATAAACTCTTTCTCTCCTGCAAACAAATCCCAAAAGTCCAGGGAAGCAACATTTATATTGTGAAAAGGATAAAAAAAATAATAGAAAAGGTTGATGGGGTCGGGATGTCACTTAAAGATTAAAAAAAAAGTGTAACAACCTTTTGCACTTCAAAGATCTCCAAGCAACCAAGATTTTATAACATTTTTCAAAAACAGCCTGATATTTTAGGATCTTGATTAAATTATTCTGTGTAAATTCAATAGATTTGTGTACCAAGAAAAGGAAAGGATGCATTTTCATACTTTTCGGAACTTTTCCATTTGTTTTAGGGTATCTGGGTCCAGTTCTTGGGATACGTCTTTCATCCACAGCAGAGCTCCTCTGTATTCTGTGCGTGCTTGCTCCATCCGATTAATTGTCATCAAGGTATCAGATACTGCCCTTTGACTGAATGTTGCTACTTCTTGCTTAAGACGAGAAAGAGGAGTATATAGGGCTAATCTAATGGCAGAGAGGTAAAAATCAGAGGGATGTACATCCCATAAACAAACAAAACAAAAACAAAGGTTTAAAACAACCACACATTTTGGCTGTATTTAGTAACTGTTGGAGATTCTTTGCAGTAAGTATCTTTATGTTAAAAATCTGTAAAGTGATAATAAGTTCAAAATAAATAAGTAGAAAAAAAATCCCCTCCACCTATAAAGAAAAGTTCTAATGTACTCCTAAATAACATAATATCCAAAAAAAGCAATAAAATAATTAAAATATACATATTTTTATATGCATGTGCCTCTGTTACATTAAACCACATTAAGGAGTTTAAATATAGGCTTAAAGCCTATTTGTAGGAATTAAGCAACCAGAATGTCAATTTTTAAGTAATTATTTTAAAACCAAATAAGTAAGAGGCATCGAAACAATTATATGCTGTATTTCTCTTTGAACCCTCTACTGGAATGATCAGTAACCTTTATAAATATGCAACTTTAGGTACATAGATCAAAACTGTCATAAGGACTACAGATTGAGGATGATGCAAAACTGTAAACCTTTGCTTGGCTGAAGAACAGAGTGCCTTGCCAGTAGCATCCATCATTTTACCAGCTTGTGTTGTATCCCGTTCTGCTTGAAACTTTAAAAAGAGCCCTAGTTCATTTTCTTCCTCTGATATGACTAGGAAAAAATTACAATACAGTTAACTGTTTTCTTTCATCATTTGTTAAAGACACACAGCTAAAATTCTCACAGCAACAATTCTCTATACATAAGAATTACTTGAGGGAAGAAGAGAGACTTATTTTAAAAATGCATATTCCCAGGGTCTATTTCCAGAGATTCTGATTTTACAGATCTGAGGATCTGCTTCCCCTTACCCACAAGTACTCCAGATGGTTTTGATATAGTGAATTCACGGACCTTGCTTTGGGAAGCAAGGAGGGGGAAAGAAAAGATTCCAAAATGACAAAACCACAAATGCATTTTCAAATGTGCAGACATGCATTTTAGGATCACTGTCTCTAACAAAGTCTTTGTTTTCTATTTAAACTTAACTTAATCTTGACTCCCACCCTGGTTTCAGTATCTATGCTCAGTATCCCAGACCCACAGACATCCATGGTTTTATTGGTGAAACGATAAAATTTGTCAGTCATGTAGTACATTACTACTCAGTGTTGTCCACTGACCAATTCCAGTCCACAGTCATTTGTTAACAGCCTGTAACAAGTACCGAAACGAAGAAACTGTTTAGAAGCTTACTAATTTGATGAGTATTTTATATCTTTGAATCTAATAATAAAGTGTGCTTATATTTTGTGTGTCTTCTTTAATTTCATTTGTGTTGAAATTCACTTTCATTGTATTTTATAGAAGTGTCAGTTTACAACAAATTGAAAGTAAAACACAAAGCAAAAAAGTGGTCTTTGACCACAAAGTTTTGGAAGTGTGACCCTCTAATCACACACAGTAAGACTAATAAATGGGGAAGAACCCATAAAGTATTCAAATTATTAGCTTAAAGTGAAAAATGACAAATGTCATGCCTAATTTCACCCTGGTTTACTGATGGAAAAACTGAAGTTAAAAACTGAAAGGGAAAGGGGTGCCTGGCTGGCTGAGTGGGTGGAGCATGCGACTCTTGACTCAGGGTTGTAAGTTCAAGCCCCATGTTGGGCAAAGAGCCTACTTAAGAAAAAAAAAAAAAGAAAAGAAAAAGAAAAACACCTCACAAAATAAACTGCAAGGGAAGTCTCTCAGCACCTCTGAGGTGGCAGCCCACTCGTTTACTAGCTCCACACTCACACTGCTCCTTACTGTCACTTCTTTGTCACAAGGAACCATTCACATAATAGTTCAGTAAACTATTTTTACATTAAATCTTTCATTCTCAAAAATGCAAGTAAATTATTTATTTTAAAATGGGAATTACTGAATAGATATATAGGATTTCATACCATTAAGTCTTAGTTGATATTTCTCAACTATCTTCAGAAGTTCAGTGCATGTCTCTTGAATAGAGTGAAAAACCTTTGAAATATAAATTTTATTAGGACCAAATTTAAAGAATCATAAACATAAAATATCTGTTATAAGCACTTCAAAAGCAGAACATTTTCTTATAAGTATTATGTTTATTTTCCTTGACTTTGAAGTACTTCTGTATTGGTTTTATATAGATGTAGAAAGCACTTTTAGATTCCCCCTTGAAGGCTGGAAAAAATGGAGATAAATACATGGGAGCTAATAAAGATTTATAACTGTGAAGTGTGTCCTCCCCTCAGCTCCAAACTATCTAAATAGCAAAAATGTAAATCCAATATAAACTGCATCAAATATTGTCAATTTCAGATGAAAAGAGTATAGATAACCTTAGAAAATGTTAACTCTCAATCTGGTTTTTCTACAATATTATCCTAAGCAAACAGGTCAGTTAATTACCATAAAAACTAAATAATGTATTACAACATCATAAATAAATTACTTTTGGATTGTTTTTATTTGGAATTTTCCCTTCATTACTATTGTTGCTAATACCTAAAAGTAAAATAACCAGTAGACACTCATTTCAAAGTAAGCACATGAAAATTTGATATTAGGACACATTATACACATGAGGTAACTCTTCACACACATCTATAAATTTAGGTTTTCCCAGAGAGATGAAGTGTCATAGGTTTTAGGGTATAGCCGTCTTCCCACAAAGTCCTATGCCAAAGAATTGTTACAAGACTTTAGTTTAAAAAGACCTTTGCACTGTAGCATAGTCTTAGGCCCTAATCCTTTGATTATCAAATAAATTTCCAGTATCACCACTGAGCCTAAATATTCACTCTCTGAAACAGTTTTGTTATTATTTAGATATATGATCAGACCTAAGGAAGATTAGTGACAGACACTAAAATCTAAATGGAGGAGCAACTATCAACTTTCCACATAAGTTTAGGTATGTTTGAAATGAATTTGGTATATGGATTTTGCAACCTAAAAAGCTGTTTTAAATCCACATGGAAGAGTAGAAAAGGGTACAAAAATGAGAGCTCTACTATGATGAAGTGATTATGATTGATTTTGCTCCCCCTGGGTCTTTGGAAGATTTATATAGAATTGCTTTTTAATTTTACAATGACATTTTTTTAAGTGTGAGTGAAGTATAATATAATTAAAGTGTACGACACGATGATTTAAGTAAATATACAATAAAAAATTTTCTCATTCTTAAAAAATAAAGTACAAAAGTCAGAGAAAGTACTTGGGTGATTCCAAATATTTGACTAATGGATAAGAATATAAAATATGTCATACAGACTACCTAACGATGTAAAACAAAACAGAAAAATCTATGTCTATGGGAATATATGTTGAAATAGTGAATCCTTCCTTTAGCCTTAAAACATTTATTGCTTATACTCAAGTCCCTTCATTTTTTCCACATGTCACTGAATCCTAAGAATACTTTTCTACACAAAAAGCTTGTTAATTTGTTACCTATTTCCATATTTGTTATGGCAATGACATAAATTTACTTTTTTTATAATAAAAATACTTAGTAGATTAAGACCTATTTAATTAGGCCTCTACTTTTAAGGATTGCAAGAAATTATTATACTTCAAGCAGAACAGAAATCCTACTTGGAAATATTTGTAAAAGGCATCTTCAATTAGTATACATACATGGAATCAGTAAACTTGCATTTAAAAACCTAGACCTATTCATTAATATACATGAGACTTTCCTCTAATTAGCTTAATCACTTAAAAGTATAAAACACTCATAGGTTTAAAGTCATTTCATGGCAATGACTTTATTTAAAATGAAAACCATGGACAAAAAAAAACACATTATAAAATACTTCAATAACTTTATCCCTTAATTATAGAAACAAAAACTCTAACTTATAAAAATCTTCACTCAGGGGGGCCCTGGCTGGCTCCGTTGGTGGAGCATGCAACTCACGTTCCTGAGTTTGAGACCCTCGCTGGGTATAAACTTCCTAAATAAATAAATAAATTTTAAAACATAATAAAAAAATAGGGGCGCCTGGGTGGCTCAGTCGGTTAAGCGTCCGACTTCAGCTCAGGTCATGATCTCACAGTTTGTGAGTTTGAGCCCTGCGTTGGGCTCTGTGCTGACAGCTCAGAGACTGGAGCCTACTTCAGATTCTGTGTCTCCCCCTCTCTCTACCCCTCCCCTGTTCATGCTCTGTGTCTCTGTGTCTCTCAATAATAAATAAACGTTAAAAAAAAATTTAAAGGGGCGCCTGGGTGGCTCAGTCAGTTGAGCATCTGACTCTGGCTCAGGTCATTATCTTGCGGTCTGTGAGTTCGAGCCCCGTGTCAGGCTCTGTGCTGACAGCTCAGAGCCTGGAGCCTGCTTCAGACTCTGTGTCTCCCTCTTTCTCTGCCCCTCCCCTGCTCATGCTCTGTCTCTCTCTGTCAAAAATAAGTAAACATTATAAATTTAAATAAAAAAAATTTTTTTAAACATAAAAAATATATATAAACCCTCACTATTTGATTTCAATTATTTTCAATTAGGCACAAGACTTCATGTAAAAGTAGTACAAAATATTTGACATAATAGAATTGCATATAACATGCGATTATAACTTACACAAGTAACAGGCAAAAAGATTCATGATATTTATATTAATTTCAATTAGGAGACAAAGGTGATAAAGCTATTATGATATTTAAATAATGAATGGAAATAAATTTATTTAACTAATCTATTTGTAGATATCTAATCAACATAATTAATATTTAGCTTAAAAACTTATATTTATTACTTACCTAACTTATAAATACTAGTTCTGCCAATTCTCAATTTGTGCAAATTGTGACCTCCTACTCAGATATGATTGACAGATGAATACAATTAAATATTCCATTATCAAATTTGCAAGCTCTTCAAAGTCCCAAATAATAACCAGTTATATGCAATACAAAGAATCCTCAAATTTACCTCAAGTTTAGCATCCAGTTCAGCATCAGATGCCACCACGTGCTCATCCTCCTTTTTTCCTGTTGCTTTGATAAAGACCTGTTTGGTTTTCCAGTATTTCTTTTGCATTCTGCTAACTACTGACTGGTTATCTTCTGGTCTGGGTTGCCCAAAGGAATCCATGAAGTGACTACAAGGAACAGACTAAAATTTCTTAAATTTTTTTCAATAATAAATATCTAGTCAGTCAGTATTTAATCCAATTGAAAAAGTGAAAAAGATACTAAGTAGAATATTCATTTTAGTAGCTAAACATTCTAATATTTGCTCTATAAGTTCTAAACTTATGTTATAATTATAACTTGCACAAATAACAGGCAAAAAGATTCATGATATTTATATTTCAGTTAGGAGACAAAGGTGTTAAAACTATTATGATTTTGCAATAATGACTGGAAATAATTTTATTTAACCAATCTATTTATAGACATCTATTAGTTTCTAATTTTGCTTTTGTAATAATACTGCAAAATGAATTTGTACATACATCTTTGCATATTACTATCATTTCCTTAGAAAAGCCTCCCATAGTTTTAACTGCTGTGTCAGAATACACATTTAATAAATATTCTCAGATACACAAGGATTCAGATACATACTCTTTAAAAATCACTCAAATAAATGCTTTAGTATCAAATAAATAAGCAAAAATAAAGATCTCAATAAACATTAAAAAACATTTTTTTTTAATTATAAAAGGGGTGCCTAGGTGGCTCAGTCAGTTAAGCGTTCAGCTTTGGCTCAGGTCATGATCTCATGGCTCACAAGTTCAAGCCGCACGTCAGGCTCTGTACTGACAGCTCAGAGCCTGGAGTCTGCTTTGGATTCTCTGTTTCCCTCTCTCTCTGTCCCTCTTTTGCTCATGCTCTCTCTCAAAAATAAACATTTTGTAAAAATTTTTAAAAATTAGGGGCGCCTGGGTATCTCAGTCTGTTAAGCGTCTGACTTCAGCTCAGGTCATGATGTCACAGTCCGTGAGTTTGAGCCCCGTGTCAGGCTCTGTGCTGACAGCTCAGAGCCTGAAGCCTGATTTGGATTCTGTGTCTCCCTCTCTCTCTGCCCCTCCCCTGCTCATGCTCTGTCTCAAAAATAAATAAAAACATCTTAAAAATGTTTTTAAAAATTAGAAAGATCTCAGGCATAGGGGAGTTATGTTAGAAATAAAGATGGAAATTATAACCTGTGAACTTGAAAACTAATGTTTAAGTAATTCTTCTTAATATGGTTAACACGGCTATGTAAGGAAATGCAAATGTGAAAAGTGTTCCTTAAGGAGATGTAAAAAAAAAAAAAAAAAGAAAGAAAGAATAATAATAGTTTTTAAAGCCTAAATTATTCCAATAAATGGTGGGAGGCAGGAACACAGGGAGATATTAAAGTATGTGATTGGTTCATCATTTTCAGAATCAACAGATAATTAACGTATTATTAATCTTAGTAAAGAAATAGGTTCACCTACTTTTTTAAAAAGTAATTACTAATTAAATAAAAATAGAATGTTTACTTTCCAAATTACTAGGGGCAAAACAAAAGAGCAAGGAAAACTAGCAAAAGCAACAGCAGGGTGGGAAAAACAGGATCAAGGCAACATAACAAAAAGTATAAACTAGGATGACAGAATAAGAACAACTACACAATTTAGTATGATAAATGCAAACTTCCTCTCAAATATAAAGAATTTCAAACCATAAAAAGAAAAAACGATATCCAACTACACGCTATTTGGGGTCAACCTCTAACAAAATGACACAGGAAGAATTAGTTAAGATAAGCCAGGTAAATACACACAAAATTAAAGCAGGAATAGCCATACTAATATCAGACCAAGAAGGTTTAAATAAGTAGCATTAAATAGAACACAGTTAAAATGTAAAGTCCACAGGTGACCACTCTTCCAGATATCCTCTGAACATTCTCCTTTGGATATTCTCCTGGATTCCTGGCAGTATAGATTAGCCACCATTTAACTGCAGAACCTCTCCTATGCTATGCTGGATAACTTGGCTAGACATAGTTGAGATGGAAAATAGAAAGAATTTAACCTTGGTACAGAGTGAATCATCCTACTGTTCTGACACATAAAAAGTCTTGAGGGAAAACTTGCAATTTATCTTTGAAAAATGCCATATTATATACAGAGCAACAAAAATACAAATTACAGGCAGTTTCTCAACAAAACCAACAAAAGTTAGACTACAATAAAGGAATGTACTTAGGGTAATGAGTTAAAGAAAAACTGTCAATCCATAAATCTGTATCTATCAAAACTGTCCTTTAAGAAATGAAAGCAAAATACATTTTCAGATAAAGAACTGAGAGAGTTCATGGCCAGGGAACTTTCAGAAATGCTAACAAATTCTTCAGGCTGAAGGAAAATTACAACAGTGATTTGGATCTACAAGAAATAATGAAGATAATCAGAATTGGAAAATGTCTGGGTAAATATGAGTTTTTTCTTTCTTGATTTCTTTAAAAGTTATAGTTTAACATATGCAGAGAAAAATAAAAATAAAAGCTTAAGTGTCAATATTGTCATTTTTAGATCATTTATACCTTCACCTACTCCCTTACCACCTCATTCTATCATCATTATCATTACTATATGGTTCTTTCTGGTAATATTTACATGCATGAAGTATACAGTTTTTAGCTGTATACTTTTCACAAATGAATAGATATTACAGTATAGGACATTTCTAATGCCCCAAAAAGTTTCCTTATATCCTTTTTCAGCCACTGCCCAGCCTATAAGTAATAACTTTTGATTTTTTTCATCTTTGATTAGTTTTTCCTTGTCTAGTGTGTTTTTTTATGTTTATTTTTATTTGAAAGAGAGATACTGAGTGAGCAGGGGAAGGGCAGAGAGAGAGGGAGACAGAATCCCAAGCAGGCTCTGGGCTAGCAGCGGGGCTCAAACTCCTGAACCATGAGATCACGACCAGACCCAAAATCAAGTCCAACACTTAACCAACTGAGCCACCCAGGTGCCCCAGTGTGCTCTTTTTTTTTATTGCTGAATAGTAATCCACTGCATTAATGTAACACTATGTTTTCATTTTTTACTACTATAGATAAAGCTGCTATGAACATGCCTAAACAAGTCCTCTTGTGGACAAATGTTTTTATTTCTTTTGAATAAAGACCTAGGAAACGATTCTGTCAAAGAATTAATATATACTTAACTTTATAAGAAATTGCCATTTTACATTCCAATTAACAATGTATGAGAGTTCCAATTGTTCTACATCCTCACTAACATTTAATGTTGGCAGTCTTAGTAGTTTTATTCACTCTAGTCATTGAATAATGGTTTTTCCTTGTGGCTTTAATGTCAATTTTACTGATGATGAGTACTTTTTCATGTGTTAATTTTCCATCTGTATATATTCCATTGTTAAATGTTTGTCTTTTGCCCATTTTTAAATTGAGTTGTCTTTTTTACAATTAAGTTGTAGAGTTCTGAAATTCAGACTGGAGTGGCATTGAATCTACAGATGTATTTATGCAGGACTGGCATCTTAACGATACTTTTTTTTTTTTACTATTTTTTTTTAGTGTTTATTTTTGAGAGAGAGACAGAGCACAAATGGGGGAGGGGCAGAGAGAGAGAGAGAGAGACAGAGAGACAGAGACAGAGACAGAGACAGAGACAGAGACAGAGGGATTCACAGAATCCGAAGCAGGCTCCAGGCTCTGAGCTGTAAGGACAGAGCGCGACACGGGGCTTGAACTCACTCACCGTAGGATCATGACCTGAGCCAAAGTCGGACTCCTAACTGACTGAACCACCCAGGTGCCCTTTAACAATACTGAGTCTTTCAATTCAAGAACGACAGCATGTATCTCCCATTTATTTAGGTCTTCTTTAATTAATTTTGCTCAGCAGTGTCTGCAGTTTTTAATATAGAAGCATTACACATATTTCATTTAATTTATTCCTAAATATTCTGTGTCTATTGATGTTATTATAAATATCATGCCTCCTAAACTCAACAAAAGCCTTTACATCTGTATATTTTATTACACTTAAATTTTGTACTTTTGTTTCTCAATGTTCTCATTACATGAAATGTTACAGTCTCTGAGGGGACCTATTAAATGGCATCCCTTTTCTCTGCATTTTTCTAAATAAGTTAAGAAACAAGTAATATAAAGAGTAGTAGCTGAAGGCCCAAATCCCATTTTTTGTTACTAACAATGGCAAAGTTTATGGACATAGCTTAGTGTGAGACCTAAATGGTCCTCCTCACTGAGCATCAGGGCTAAGCAAATTTGCCAACCAAAGGTAACTGGATTAGGGCAAGTTTCCCCATATGGGAAGAGGAAGAAGGATGGCTAACCATTATTTCTTATCTCCCAAATTTTCCTTTTTTGCTTTTGAAAAGGCCCATTCTTTAACAGTTCTAATGAATCCTGTGGGTAAAAAAAAGCTTGGTCTTGGGATCTGTGAAAGTCTATTTTGAATTCATTCATATTTATTGTATATAAAAATCTAAACTAACAACTTTTTCCCTTTTTTTAGATACAATTTTTGGTCCATGCAAGACTTATTTTATGTTTGTTCATTTACTTGTACATGCATTAACTCCTTCCTCCTTTCCATCTGTCCTCATAATCATTCTAATGTGCTTCATGTGTACTTTTTTATTTGAATGCATTCTTAATAAAATGTTTTATGTACACGTTCTAATATACACAAATGATAACTGTTGTATCATTTATTTCTGACTTTTTGGGTGTTTTTTGCTCAGCCCTGTTTTTAAAGTTCTATATATGTTGCTATCTGTTCTGTTGTTTCTATTGCATAGCATTCTTTAGTGTTTCTTGATTCTTTGAAGATAGAATCCCCATGTCTTAGGACATCTATTGTAGTCAATGAGAATTCTGGGGTTAAACTATCTAAGTAAGCTCTTACTGTCTTTTGAATCTTGTAGAGCGTTCTATTTAACCTTGATGCCTTCAGGCTCTCTACGATATGTTTTGGTAGAGTATTGTCATTCTGGAGATTCAGGTCTTCCAGAAAATTTTAAGTTATTATCCCTTCAAATATTTCTTTTAACCCATAATTTCTTATCTGAATCTTCTACTGGTGTTATTCTTTATAGGTCTTAATGGCTCATTTTTAGATCTGTTTCTCTGTGCTCTATTTTGGGTAAATTCCTCAGTACAATCTTCCAATTTATTAATTCTCTTTTCAATTCTGTCTAGAGTTGATCCCAGCTATTGAGGTTTACTTTTGTTTTTGTTTAATGTTTATTTTGGGAGAGAGAGAGAAAGAATGAGAAGGGGAGGGGCAAGGAGAGAGAGAATCCCAAGCAGGTCTATGTTCAGCGCAGAGCCCAACACAGGGCTTGATCTCACAACTGCAAGATCATGACCTGGGCCAGTATCAAGAGTCGAATGCTTACCGGACTGAGCCACCCAGGTGCCCCAAGGTTTATTTTTTTATATGCAGTGACTGTTTCTTTCTGTCTTTTGTGATTTCCAAGATTTCTAATCAGCTCTTCTGCAGATTTTTCTAGTTTCTTGTCCTTTTTTAATGGTTATCATTCTATGTTTTTTCTCTTTGGCATCTTAAATGTATAGAATTCTTAGAAAAAAATTATTTTCACCTGGAATGAATTCATGTCCCAAATGTTGATTTTGTTGAATTATATAGGCTCATTGTGAGTGCAGAATCTTTAATTTTTTCCTTCCTTCCCTCTGTAGTTATTCCTCCTCACTAGTAGTTATATAGTTGCCACCAATTCACCTTCAGGGCTCCCACTTCCACAGCATCTTATATTGATTATTTTAATAATATAGTGATGTATAATGATATCTGAAATACTATTGATCTAATCATGTTTGAAGGAATGCTGCATAGGAACACTTTTAATTTCTAACAACCTGCAGAAACCGAACTCCTAGATGCCAGAGCCTACTTCTATACTGAAAGCTCAGCACATCCATCTCAGCCTCACTATTTTATCTTTCTATTGTATTGTTGGTCCATGTTTCTCTCTCTTTTATTTTAGAGTGCATGCACACAAGACGGGGAGGGGCAAAGACAGAGAATCCAAAGCAGTCTCTACGTTGTCAGCACAGACCTGACGTGGGGCTCAGTCTCACCAACTGTGAGCTCATGACCTGAGCCGAAATCAAGAGTTAGACACCTAACTGACTGAGTCACCCAGGCATCCCTGGTTTATCTTTATTTCATTAGCTAGCCAAGACACATCTTTTTGGGTTTGCTTCTTAATTTCTTTTATAAATACTATGAGTAGAGAGCAAATGTTACTACGCTGTCTTAACTAGAGATCCCCTTTATTTGCAATAAGAGTAGTTTCTTTTCTTTTTTTTTTTTTTTTACGTGAACAGTAACCACAGAGAACACTTTATTCCTTTTTACACTATACTATTTAAATTTTTTAGCTATCTCCTGGATTTGGAGTATAAATCATAAATTATGACAAATCAGTATTCTCTTTAGAGGTAGCTCTGTACTCACTTTAACATCTCATTACTGTGACATCACTAAAAAGGAAGCAAAACAGACTGACGGTAATATGCAAAATGAAGCAGTGAAATCCCATTGAAAAAAATAATCTGTAAAGACTTTTGACTAAATATAACATAACTGTTTGATGCAATTAAGAAAATACATTAGACAAGTTTGCTGTTTAATATTAATGTAGTACTCCTGATTATCCTGGCTCCTAATCCATAACTTTTCTTACAAACACAATCAGCATTTCCTCAAAGAATCAGTGTGTTAATGATTTCAACTAAGGACATGGAACACTCCAAAATGTCAACAAAGTTTTCTCTGCAGTAGGATAAAGGGTAATAGTTTCCTGTAGTCTCCAAATTTACTACAATTACCAGATATAACTAACTACCTTTTGTATAACTATTATTATTTTCAGAAATGTCTACTTGATTATCTAGCCCAGTTATATCTTTTTGGTTTTGTCTTTTTCATATTTTATTTATTATTATTTTGCAGCACTAGCAAGCCGTTATCCAAAGGTAAGAGTTATTCATTCATTCATTGTTAAATACACATTAAGTAGTTATCCTTTTATATAGACTTTTTTCTTATCTGAAATATAACTCTTCTTATAAACACCATATAAAGGCTATAAACAATTACATACAGAAAATATATTCTATATAGAGTTAAGAGTGAAACGTTTACATTAATTCCATCACTTAACAGTGCTATAAAGGGCTTAGAGTATTATTTACCCTCATTTGTTACAAAATAATTCACTAGATACATTAGCAAGTGCATTAAAAAAGTCTGAGAGTTAAAGTTATGGCAAAGACTAGGTATTAAAATCACATATACATTATTTACAAGGGAGCTCCTATTCCCCTCTTGCCAACAATCTCCCACTTGTTAACAGAAGTAAGATTAGAATTCAGGCATACTAGGTGCCATAATTGAAATATTGAAGAAAAACAGAGATCTTAACAGCATGAGACAAGGAAATGTCATTCCAAAAATAGGCTGAAGAAGAAAAAGGTAGATTGATGATAATTGTAGAGGTCTCTATATTTCGTTAATAGGTAAGGTGGAGCTAAAAAGGTTTTTAAGCAGCAGAAAGACTAAACAGAAAGTTTATGGCAATCTATCCACATTCCAGGCATAATGTAATAAGAATCAGGACCAAGGACCATTACCATAAGAACAAATTTGAAGGAAGACTCTACAGAATTTGGTTAGTAATGACTTAACAGTTTTGCCCCTGAAAAATAAAAAAAATTAGAAGTGCGAACAAAATGCATCTGACATGTGAAATTCTGAATCTGAAATGGTAAGTGGCATCTAAATTTACAGAAATATCTGAAAGCAATTACAACTGTAGTAATCAAGATTGTTTCAAGCTTGGGTCTCTACTCAGACTGCCTCGGTTTGAACCTAATAACTCAATTACTTAGTAGATGTGGGACCCTGTATGAGCTACATTAATCTCTCTGATCTTTATTTTTCTCATCAGTAAAATAGCAATAATAAAGTAAATATATTGTTTTGAGAATTAAATGAGAAAATACATGTAAAGCACTTAGAACAGAAATTGCGGGTATTTAAGAATGAATATTTTATATTTTTTCATTTAATTTTTAGTGCAGCTCAGATTAGAAATGGTAATTTGGGAGTTAATATAAAAAGACAGTTAAGGGGCACCTGGGTCACTTAAGCGTCCGACTTCAGCTCAGGTCATGATTTCGTGGTTTGTGAGTTCTAGCCACACATTAGGCTCTGTGCTGACAGGTCAGAGCCTGGAGTCTGCTTCGGATTCTGTCTCCCTCTCTCTGTGCCCCTCCCCCACCTGCACTCTATGTCTCTCTCAAAAATAAATAAACATTAAAAAATATATTAAAGGGGTCCCTGGGTGGCTCAGTTGGCTGAGTGTCTAACCTCAGCTCAGGTCACGATCTCATGGTTTGTGAGTTCGAGCCCCATGCCAGACTCTGTGCTGACAGCTCAGAGCCTGGAGCCTGCTTCAGATTCTGTGCCTCCTTCTCTCTCTGCCCCTCCCCTGCTGACACTCTGTCTCTCTTTCTCTGTCTCAAAAATAAATAAACATTAAAAAAATATTTAAAAAAGACGTTAAGCAGTGATAACTGATGAGACCTTTAAAAAAGAAAGCAGTACACAAAACAATCAATGTCATTCATCACATCAATGAAAGAAAGGACAAGAACCACATGATTCTCTCAATAGATAAAGAGAAAGCATTTCACAAAATACAGCATCCTTTCTTGATAAAAACTCTTAAGAAAGTAGGGTTAGAAGGATCATACATCAAGATCATAAAAGCCATATATGAAAGACCCAACGCTAATATCATCCTCAGTGGGGAAAAACTGAGAGCTTTCCCCCTAAGGTCAGGAACAAGACAGGGATGTCCACTCTCGCCACTGTTATTCAACATACTATTGGAAGTCTTAGCCTCTGTAATCAGACAACACAAAGAAATAAAAGGCATCCATATCAGCCAGGAGGAGGTCAAACTTTCACTCTTCACAGATGACATGACACTCTATATGGAAAACCCAAAATATTCCATCAAAAACCTGCTAAAACTGATCCATGAATTCAGCAAATATAAATATAAAAGGATATAAAATCAATGCACCGAAATCGGTTGCATTCCTATACACCAACAATGAAGCAACAGAAAGAGAAATCAAGCAGTCGATCCCATTTACAATTGCACCAAAAGCCATAAAATACCTAGGAATAAATCTAATCAAAGAGGTGAAAAATCTATACACTGAAAACCATAGAAAGCTTATGAAAGAAATTGAAGAAGACACAAAAAAATGGAAAAAGATTCCATGCTCCTGGATAGGAAGAACAAGTATTGTTAAAATGTCGATACTACCCAAAGCAATCTACATATTCAATGCAATCCTTATCAAACTAAGACCAGCATTCTTCACAGAGCCAGAACAAATAATCCTAAAATTTGCATGGAACCAGAAAAGACCCTGGATAGCCAAAGCAATCTTGAAAAAGAAAACCAAAGCAGGAGGCATCATAATTCCAGACTTCAAGCTATATTACAAAGCTGTAATCATCAAGACAATATGGTACTGGCACAAGAACAGACACTCAGATCAATGGAACAGAATAGAGAACCCAGAAATGGAGCCACAAACATATGGCCAGCTAATCTCTGACAAAGCAGGAAAGAATATCCAATGGAATAAAGACAGTCTCTTCAGCAAGAGGTGCTGGGAAAACTGGACAGTGACATGCAGAAGAATGAACCTGGACCACTTTCTTATACCATATACAAAAATAAACTCAAAATGGATGAAAGACCTCAAGACATGAAAGACAGGAAGCCATCAAAATCCTCGAGGAGAAAGCAGGCAAAAACTTCTTTGACCCTGGCCGCAGCAACTTCTTACTCAACACATCTCCAGAGGCAAGGGAAACCAAAGCAAAAATGAACTGTTGGGATCTCATCAAAATAAAGGCTTCTGCATGGTGAAGGAAACATTCAGTAAAACTAAAAGGCAACCAACAGAATGGGAGAAGATATTTGCAAACGACATATCAGATAAAGGGTGAGTATCCAAAATCTATAAAGAACTTATCAAACTCAACACCCAAAAAACAAATAATCCAGTGAAGTAATAGGCAAAAGACATGAATAGGCACTTCTCCAAAGAAAACATCCAGATGGCCAACTGACATATGAAAACATGGTCAACATCACCATCATCAGGGAAACACAAATTAAAACCTCAATAAGATACCACCTCACACCTGTCAGAATGGCTAACATTAACAACTCAGGCAACAACAGATGTTGGTGAGGATGCAGAGAGAGAGGATCTTTTTTGCACTGCTGGTGAGAATGCAAACTGGTGCAGTCACTCTGGAAAACAATATGGAGGTTCCTCAAAAAGTTAAAAATAGAACTACCCTATGTCCCAGCAATTGCAATACTAGGTATTTATCCAAGCGATACAGGTATGCTGTTTTGAAGGGGCACAGGCACCCCAATGTTTATGGCAGCACTATCAACAATAGCCAAAGTATGGAAAGAACCAAATGTCCATTGACGGATGAATGGATAAAGAAGATGTGGCATATATATACACAATGGAGTATTACTTGGCAATCAAAAAGAATGAAATCTTGCCATTTGCAACTACGTGGATGGAACTAGAGGGTATTATGCTAAGCGAAATTAGTCAGAGAAAGACAAATATCACATGTCTTTACTCATATGAGGACTTTAAGACACACAACAGATGAACACAAGGGAAGGGAAGCAAAAATAATATAAAACCAGGGAGGGGGACAAAACATAAGAGACTCTTAAACATGGAGAACAAACAGGGTTGCTGGAGGGGTTGTGGGGAGGGATGGGCTGAATGGGTACGGGGCATTAAGGAATCTACTCCTGAAATCATTGTTGCACTATATGCTAACTAACCTGGATGTAAATTTAAAAAATAAATTAAAAAATAAAATAAAATAAAAAAGAAAGGTGAAAGGTGGTAAAATTTGGAGGTTTGAGGAAGGTGAATCAAATTTGGGCCAGGCTCTTGGTACTATGTTATGGATTCACCATGATATGAATAGGTTAATAAGAAATGTGTTCTCTATATAATAGACATTTAAATCACATAATAAAAAGAAATTAAAAAGAACTTCAGAGATTATCTAGTTCAACTTTCTATTTTGACTCAAAAGGGATGGAGACTTCCATAAAATGACAGACCAATAGAAGGCTTATAAAAAAAGCCTTATCATAACTGAGGGTATAAAATAATTACATACAGAAAATATATTCTATAGAGTTACAGTGAAAAATTCCATCACTCAACAGTGCTGTAAAGAGTATTATTTACCCTCAGTTGTTACAAAATAATTCACTAGATACATTAGCAATCAACTGCATGTACTTATTAGACAGTTTTCATTAATAATATGTGACTGATCATGGGGCACCTGGGCGGCTCAGTCAGTTAAGTGTCTGACTTCGGCTCAAGTCATGATCTCACAGTTCATGAGTTCGAGCACCGTGTTGGGCTCTATGCTAACAGCTCAGAGCCTGGAGCCCGCCTCAGATTCTGTGTCTCCCTCTTTCTCTGCCCCTCCCCTGCTCATGCTCTCTCTCTCTCAAAATAAATAAACATTAAAAAAAAATTTTAATAACAAAATAATATGTGACTGATTGCTATGAAATTGGTAATGGTAAACCATTTTTGACCAACAAAATCAGCAGTTTCATATGGTTTAACCTAATAAAAGGAACTCAAGTTACCAACGTGATCTAACTCCTCTCTGAAGAAAGTGCTTTGTGGGCAAATGATCTGCCTACCCAAGAACACATCTCAAGTCAGGGATCTAGGCTGACTAGCAAACTGGCCTGGAGAAAAATTAGTTCTGAGCCACTCTTTGCTACAACAGCAGGGATAAGTAGATCCACCAGACTGAATGCCCCACAAAGCCATAATTACTGAGAATATGACATTTTACACATAAATTTTACAGACCCCTGATCTAGACCATGATTCTCAAAGTATAGTCTGAAAAATAAGTTTCTTAAGCTCTACTGTTTGTAATAAGACAATATCTATTCTTTGCTCATATGTACATACTATATATATATATATACACACACATATATATACATATACATTATATATATCATACATAATGTTTATTTTTATTTTTTATTTTTTTTAAACGTTTATTTATTTTTGAGACAGAGAGAGACAGAGCATGAATGGGGAAGGGGCAGAGAGAGAGGGAGACACAGAATCGGAAGCAGGCTCCAGGCTCTGAGCCATCAGCCCAGAGCCCGACGCGGGGCTCGAACTCACGGACTGTGAGATCGTGACCTGAGCTGAAGTCGGACGCTTAACCGACTGAGCCACCCAGGCGCCCCTATCATACATAATTTTTAAAGACACTACCTGACTAATCTTTCATCAACTGTCCGTTAATTTGGGAATGGTTTTTAGCTCTAGCCAATCAATGAGTAGACTGTTTGTCTCCTTTCATGGATGAAGATAAACTGAAGCCCACTAAGATTATTAGGGACTACTGATATCAAAGAGAAACTATCAAGTCACAGATTGAGAATCTACCCCCGAAACTGCCCTAAAGGTATATTTTATAAAGTACCAGCTTTAATATTGACTAGAATTTCATGAAGGTTATAAACATGAATTCTTTCAGACACATAAATTTAACTCTTGTTTAGTCAAACATGGTTTGGTTACTGAGATACTAGAAGCATTACAGAACTACAGTAGTTGAAATTAACAAATACAATGGACACTGGAACTAGTGCAGTATTAAATTAGCTGAAATTTCCAAATAGTCCTAATAAGGAAGTCAGTTTCACACACGTATTAAACACAGGCTTTGTTCTAGGTGCTACAACTTGGCACTACACTCATAACACCAATAAGACACTAATAAGAGAAAATTAAATTAAATTAAATTAAATTAAATTAAATTAAATTAAATTAAATACAGGGCACCTGGGTGGTCCAGTCAGTTAAGCATCTTACTTTAGCTCAGGTCATGATCTCACGGTTCATTAGTCCAAGCCCCACTTCGTAGGTGAGTCCCACTTCTCTCTCTCTCTCTCTCCCTCTCCCTCCCTCTCTCTCTCTCAGTCCTTGCTCACTTGTACCCTCTCTCTCAAATAAATAAATAAATAAATAAATAAATAAATAAATAAATAAATACAGACTTGTGTTTATCTAAAACAGAAGTATTATGGCAATTACTTACCACCATTAAATCACAGACCCAAAAATCCCATACTAAGCAAGTAGGTTGCACACACAGAGGTTACCACCTTGACCAAATATTCTTATAAAAGGACTAGAGCTTAATCATTATTCTACAAGAATTCAAAATTATATAAAAGGCAAAGTCTTAGAGGAGGCTTAAGATACCTAGATGTTTCTGATAATCTTAGTATTACTACATACTAAAGTAATTATACTTGTAGAGCTCTTGACAATTTTTAAAACATTTTCACATTTTATCACCTTTGATCCTTATGATAACCCTGAGAGCTAGAAATGGTAGATTTTATTATTCTAGTTTCAGAGAGGAGATCACGGAGGCTCTGTGAAATGAAGGGAGCTTTCTCAAGGATACACATACATTAAGAATATCTTGAGGGGCGCCTGGGTGGCTCAACTGGTTAAGCTTCGGCCAGGTCACAATCTCATGGCTCATGAGTTCAAGTCCCATGTCGGACTCTGTGCTGGCAGCTCAGAGCCTGGAGCCTGCTTCAGATTCTGTGTCTGCCTCTCTCTCC
Source organism: Felis catus (assembly GCF_018350175.1). Classification (NCBI taxonomy): domain Eukaryota; kingdom Metazoa; phylum Chordata; class Mammalia; order Carnivora; family Felidae; genus Felis; species Felis catus. The sequence goes on from NC_058375.1 coordinate 188,644,414, forward strand.
CTCTCTCTCTCTGCCCCTCCCCCCCTCATGCTCTGTCTCTCTCTCTCTCTCAAAAAATTAAAAAAAAAATTTTTTTTAAAGAGTATCTTGATACTTAGCACACATCCAGGTCTTTCACTCCACAAGTAGTGTTCTTTTCCATTTTGAAGAAAGAAAAAGTGAGATTAAAGTTGTTTCCTAATCTTACAGTGGATTAACTATTTAGTTCCCAATTTTCAGGTAACCTACTTCCAAAAACCCATAGGTCTCCAAGAATTAGCGAGGCACATAAAAATCGTTGTTTATATGAATTAAAACAAGAGAGACATGTCGTTAACAAAATTGATAAGTTTATATTGCAAACTACATTCAAATTTCTAGTTATAATAAAATTTATTTTTATATAACTAGTGTATAATTTCAGTAGTCAGCATAATTTTAACCTGTAAAGAAGTCATTAAAAAAGATAAATCAGACCTCATTTTTTTTCCAAAAGTGATGCTTTAGGATTATTATCTATTTTTCGACTTTCTGTTTAAGAATTTACTATAATAATATAATTTACTTATACCACTTTAGTCATATCATTTCATAAAGAACATATGAATAGCATTTAAAATAGATCATTGGAGGGCCTGGGTGGCTCAGTCCCAACTTCGGCTCAAGTCATGATTTCAGTTTGTGAGTTCAAGCCTCACACATCGGGCTCTCTGTCAGTGCAGAGCCCGCTTCAGTTCCTCTGTACCCCCCTCTCTCTCTCTGCCCCCCCTAAAATAAATAAACATTAAAAAAATTAAAATAGGTTATTGGAAAATAAGACTTGAAAAATGTCGATGAAATCAGTAAGACCATTCAAACTATAAATAACGTATCAAGGAAAAGGAAGTGAACTACAAAAGAAAATATCATATTTTTTAAAGTAGCTAAAAAATTATATTTCAAATGTTTTTAATAAAGTATCAACACTAAATTCTTATGTTAAAATGGTATTAAAGCTAATCTCCTATGAAACTTAAGAATATTTCCAACTTTACTGCAGATTTCAGGCGAATACCTCTTCCAGTCCTCTGCTATGCCCAAAATTTCCAAGTGCTGAGCCTCTCATACTATGAGGATCAAATGGGATAACATATGCAAAACTGCTTTGAAAAATATAAAGTTGTGGGGGGCCTAGCTGGCTCAGTTGGTAGACCATGTAAGCCCCACATTGGGCATAGCACTTACTTAAAAAAACAGATGAAGTTGTATGCAAGTATAAGACATTCTTTTAATTAACAAATAGCCTGTAAACAAAAATATATATGATGTAAATTTTTAAAACACAAAATTTTTTATTTAACTGACATAATTTTAAATCTCAACACTGAGAATAACCTGGAAGAGGTTTATGCAGATATTAAAATACAGGGTGCACTGATAAAAATGCAGACTGACCACATGCACTTCCCCGCTTTCCCTTCCCTAATCTACTAATGGTAAAAGTATAAAACAAAAAGCAACCAATTAACTCATAAGTATAAGGAGCATAAATATAGTGACAAGAGCAGATGAAAAGACTACATTTTTGGAGAGAAAGTAGTAACCTAAGCAACTAAAAGAGGAATGTTAATGAATAGTGAGTCAATTACCTTGCAGACTATCTGAAAGACTCACCATTTGGAAGTGGAAGGAGGATTCATTGAAGTCTATATACAGTTGGCTAGACCCTGAGGCTGTTTTCTAATCTGTGTCACTCAATGGGAGTTGAAGAAATTGAACCAAGAAGGCGCTGGACTTGGGCTACAGTCCAACACAGCAGTTGGACAACACAGAAGATCTGGCCTGAAAACAAAATAATTAAGTGAAAGTTTACACACAGAACTGTTAAATGTCAAGCTCTTTTCCCATTCTTTGTTCACCAGTAGCAAAGCATTCTCACTCTCTCTCTCTCTTTTTCTCTTTCTCTCTCTCTCTCTCACACACACACACACACACACACACCCCTTTCCATTCTTCAGAAAAGTCTGGAACATTCTTTTCTCTGGAAAGAACTAAAAGCTACAGAGAAAAGCAGGATACCATTTGGACATTCTAAAAGGATGGGTCTTTGCCTAATCACTCTAGAGCAAAATTTACCCGTTGTACATATAAATCTTCTGATTGGCTTTGTTACAGTCTTCCTCTTAAATATAAATGGAAAACCAAATGTCAAGAGATATCTGAGGGAAGTCTCCACCAAGAAAGACCTCTTACTTGGGGCACCTGGGTGGTTCAGTCGGTTAAGTGTCCGACTTCAGCTCAGGTCATAATCTCATGGCTTCTGAGTTTGAGCCCTGCGTCAAGCTCTGTGCTGACAGCTCAGAGCCTGAAGCCTGCTTCAGATTCTGTCTCCCTCTCTCTGCTCCTTCCTGACTCACTCTCTCTCTCTCTCTCTTAAAAATAAACATTAAAAAAAAAAAAACCTCTTACCTAAAGCAAAAAATAGAAAAAAGAAAATATCTGAAGGGAATTAATATAATATAGGGAGGAAACAAAACAAAACAACCCTCCAACTAATATCCTCAAAGAGGAATAATAAAATAAAAAAGGACTCTTGAGGAAAAAACAGGATAGCTGAAATTTTGAAATTTTTTTTTTTAATTTAATAGAAAGGTTGAAAAGTAACTGAAGAACCCAAATCTCTATCCAAAAAGAGATTTATTCCAAAATACATCATTGTGAACTTTCAGGAAACAGGGCGGTGGGGGGGGGGGGGGGGGAGATCCTGGAAGTTTTAAGAGATAGAAAGTAGATTATATAAAAATCATTGAGAGTCAGAAAGAGAGCAGATTTCTCAAAAGTAGCAATGAAATATAAAAGACAAAAATCGAACCCAGAAGAGCTATGAAGGGAAGGCTCAAGATGACAGCTGGACAGAACAAGCATCTCAAATTTAAGCAGAATGATGGACTCTAGAAAGGAGACCTCTAGGAAATGTAAGTGGTATGTTTCAGCATACTACTCATAGTCATATAGCAGAAATGTTAGAGCAATTGGTATTCAGAAAATTAAGTAAATTAAAAAATAAAGCCATTATTGGGGCACCTGGGTGGCTCAGTCAGTTAAGCATAGGACTTTGGCTCAGGTCATGATCTTACGGTTCAGGAGTTCCTGCCCCACATGGGGCTCTGTGCTGACAAATCAGAGCGCGGAGCCTGCTTTGGATTCTGTGTCTCCCTCTTTCTGCCCCTCCCCCGCTTGCACTGTCTGTCTGTCTGTCTCTCTCTCAAAAATGAGATCAGGAACATGACAGGGATGTCTGCTCTCGGGGCGCCTGGGTGTCGCAGTCGGTTAAGCGTCCGACTTCAGCCAGGTCACGATCTCGCGGTCCGTGAGTTCGAGCCCCGCGTCGGGCTCTGGGCTGATGGCTCAGAGCCTGGAGCCTGTCTCCGATTCTGTGTCTCCCTCTTTCTCTGCCCCTCCCCCGTTCATGCTCAGTCTCTCTCTGTCCCAAAAATAAATAAACGTTAAAAAAAAAAAAATAACCTAGGGGCACCTGGGTGGCTCAGTCAGTTGGGCGACCGACTCATGATTTCAGCTAGGTCATCATTTCATGGTTCGTGAGTTTGAGCCCTGTGTCAGTCTCCACGCTGACAGTGTGAAGCCTCCTTGGGATTCTCTGTCTCCCTCTCTCTCTGCCCCTCCCCTGCTTGCTTGTGCATGCTCTCTCAAAATAAACAAATAAACATTTTAAAAAATAATAAAATCGGGGCACCTGGGTGGCTCAGTCGGTTAAGCACTGGACTTTAGCTCAGGTCATGATCTCACGGCTCATGGGTTCGAGCCCTGGGTCAGGCTCTGTGCTGACAGCTCAGAGTCTGGAGCCTCCTTCAGATTCTGTCTCTCTCTCTCTCTCTGCCCCTCCCCCATTCACACTCTGTTTCTCAAAAATAAACCTTAAAAAAAATTAATAAATAATAAAATAAAATTCACTAGGAAAATGACTGTAAGAATACCAGAAAAAATCTAATTAAGAGTAATAAAAAGATTTTAAGCAATATCAATTCAATCAGTATTATACTGGTCTTCCATTTCCACTTCAGAAAGTTGCAAGAGAAAATTAATTCCATCCTAACACTGAGAATAAGTTAGATAATCTACGAAATTTAGTGTTTTCTGAAACTACATCAGAGGCCTGAGGATGCAGGAAAGCTCATGATCTGAAAATCCAGAAAATGCTTAGCCCTAGGACTGAAGAGATTCCTGACTGCTCTCATCTTGGGAGAAAAGAGGAAGAAGAGGAGGCTACTTCACAAAATAAAGGAGGGCAAAAAACAAGCAAACTGTATCTTTAAGTCCTGGAAAAAAAAAAAAGCTGGCCAAGAATTCTATATCTAATAAAAATATCCTTCAAAAATGAAAGCAAAGTAAAACTTCAGACAGATACAGTTGAAAGGCCACAGTGACCTGTGTTACAAAAAAAAAAATCTAAATATTCTTTAGGGTAAAGAAAAATAACATAGAAACTCAGCTCTACAGGAAGCAAGAGAGAAAAAAGGGTAAATATATTGATAAATACAAAGGAATTTTTAAACATTACATATATACATGCATCTTTAAATTTCACTAAAAGATTGATTCATTACATTTTTAAAAATATAGGACACATGTAGAAGTAAAGTATGTAAGGGCACATAAGGTGAGATGGTCATTACAAGTATAAATGATAATATTCTTACACTGCTCATAAAATACTAAAATAGATTTGAAAATAAGCTATGATAAATTTAAGATACATATGAAATCTCTAGTACCACCAATAAAAAAATAACATGAAGAGACAAAACTAAAAAGACAGGACAAGAAATATTTTTCTAAAAGCTCAGTTCATCCAAAAAGGAGGCAGGGAAGAAGACTAAAGAATAAATGAAAAAATGGAAAAAGAATACCAATATACTTAACCCAAACACAGAAAAAAGTTATAAAAATAAAAAATGAACTATATACCACTATTAAAACACAGAGGTTGTTGTGAGACTGGATAAACAACTACAAACCAACTGCATGCAGTTTATAACAAACACATTTTAAACATAAATACACAGATGTGTTAAAAGGAAAAAGCAAGAGGCAAACATTAAGCTTGTATTAATGTCATACAGGACAGGCTTCCATGTAAAAAGTATTTTCGGGAATAGAATGGACATTTAATAATGATAAAGTGGTCAATCTATCAAAAGGACACAGCTGTCTTAAATGTGTATGTGACTGATAACACTACCAAATATTTTTAAAAAACTGACAGAACTGAAGGGGAAAATAGATAAATCTACAATCATAGTTAATCATAACTAAAACTTAACACTTCTCCCAGAGTAACTGATGGAATAAAGAGACATTAAAATGTGAAGATAAAAGGCCCAAGCAACACTCTCAACCAGCTTGACCTAAATGACATTTAGACTATTCCATCCACCACCAGTAGAATACACATTTTCCCCCAAGGGTAACTGAACACTCACCAAGACAGACCATAGGTTAGGCAAGGAAAAAATTCTCAATAAACTTAAAGGTATTGAAATAATACATGTTTTCTGAGCACAACATTGTTAATTTAGAAATCAATAGCAATGAACTACCTAAAAAAATTCCAAAATATTTGGAAATAAAATAGCACACCTAAATAAATAAGGGATCATAGAACTTAAACTTTTAAATATTTTTAACTAAATGATAATGAAAATATCCCATGTTTGTGGGATGTAGCTAAAGCATGCTTAGAGGAAAACTTATAGCTCTAAATGCTTACATAAAAGGGAAAAAATATATTATTTATGCTTCCACCTTAATAAATTAGAAAAAGATGAACAAATTAAACCCAAAGTAAAAGAAAAAAATGAAAATAGGAATGAAATATGTGAAATAGAAAACAGGCAAATCAATAAAATCAACAAAGCCAAAAATGTAAAATATAGGACATACGACACGATAAAATCATGAAGTCTGACAGTGAAGTATTTGGTACCAGTTCAGTCACTGGTACAAATTTTGTTTTATTAATTGCTTTATAATAAGTATGTATAAAAAAAATGTGGCTTCCTAGTTTTCCCAACCAGTCTCATGTTTGCAGCTTTCACACTTGATCTCTGAGCACCCATTTAATTCCAAAATTATGATGATTTGTCTAGCAATTATAAATTACTGATAATTAGAACAACGTCTTGCACATTGCTGTTTCAATGGCTAGATACACAATCATTCTGAGCTATTAAATACAGACATTTCAAAGAATACTGGTAATGATGGGCACAGATAAATATAAAACGATTAAAATTTTTCATCATATAAAAAATGTATACATACCATCAGATGTTTATTTGGTCAATAAATGCGTAATTAACTCCTATTAAAAGATGAGGCACCTGTGGCTACTTCATAAATACTGATGTTAAGATGATGTAAGTAATATCGCCTTACAGTACGTTGTCTAAGTCTAAACTAAATAAATCAATACATAAATGCTTAAAATCCAAAACCATGGACAAACGTGATCTTCCCAATAAGCTATTTCCCAGTGACCCATAGCTTATAACAGCTTTCACGCTCTGCGCATTAACATCATCTATTACATGAAAAATAATCCCACCCCCTCTACCGGCAAACCCACAGACAGCACCGCGGGTTGGTTGCCAGATCGGATTTTTTTCCCCCTCTCCCATCTTTCTCAGGCATCAGGTATCTGACCACTGACATCATTTGGGCACCCGACCAGGTGATCCGCGTTTCCAAGAGCCGGATCGGTGCACGGGGCTGGGTTCACGGCCTCAGGCCGCAGTATTTGTGCGCGGAATCCCTCGGGAGCTCTAGCATTCCGCGGTTCGCCTTACGCCGCACATTTACTTATGTTTTGTTTTTACCAAACGCTTGCCACTTCGTTTCTAAAGAAGGCGTTTCCATCACAAAATAATGGCATAAAAATAAACACAACAGAAAAAAGAGGTCAGCAGGAAAGCACCTAAATGCTGTGAACACCTGCCTCTAATGGAAGCGATCTCCACCTTCCAGAGAAATCACCCAAATTAGCCTCAGGCTGGTGCGCACGTTCGCTACCGGGGCGGCGTGAAGGAAAGCTCCTTTCGTCCGGAGAGGACCCAGCCTCGCCAGAAACCACTCCTTGCGGGTTCTGCCCGGAGGAGCGCGGACCAGGACTTCGTCCCAGGGGGAGGCCGCAGGGGCCGGCGAGGCCTCGAGAGACAGCGTGCGCGCGTGGCAGGCGCCTCCCGCCGCGCTTCCACCTCAGGGCGTCGCCACGGAAACGAGGGTTTGGCCTCCGGCCCGCCAGGCCCGGAGAGGGCGCGGCCTGACCGCCACTGGGAGGCCGCAGACTCTCACCGCGACGCTGGAACCGCGACGCGCCGGTCCTCCGCCACCTCGGGTCGCGCTTAACTGCGCGGAGGTCCGTCACAGCACCCGTTCCCGGCGCCGCCACCCGCGGGCCCCGCGACGCCACCGGGCCACTCCCGCAGCCCGTGCCCCTCCGCACCCGTGCGTGGAGGTGTCGGGCTCCGGCTGCGGGAGGCGGGAGATTTAAACCGGGCGGCCTGGCGCGCGCGGAAGCCGCGCTGCCTTCGGCATCTCCGTCCGGCGTCCGCGTTCTCGCCCTCTCCGGCTCTTCCCGAACCCCACCGAAGCCCGGCTCTCGGTCCGTTTTTTGATGAACTCCTAGACCCTTTCTGTTCCTTCGCTACCAAATTCGTTTACTAACAAATACCAAACCGGTCAGAATATCGGAATTAAGGAACTGTTTGTGAGACCTCTGAGGCATTCCCTGTTTCCTTTCCTAAGCCCGGGTCCCTCCCTGCCTCCGGGGCGGCACCGCACCTGCCAGGCCCTCCGAGAGACCATCTCTACCGGGCTATATGCTTCTGAGCCTCAGTCATTCCTGAATCGGGGCGCTTCTCAGTACCAGTGCCCGCACGCGGTAACTGTTCATGTGTTATATTTTAACTCTTAAAGGTTTAAAGATGCTTAAGTTAGCAACTGTTAATAACTGACCTCAAATGCACATACACATAACCTAAATTTGTTGTCATAAATGAGTCTTCAAAAGTAAAAGGCAAAATTTAAGCCTAAAAATTGAAGAAAAAAATTGGAAACAAGGCAAAAGTAAATTGTTACTGGTGTAAGACAATATAAATTCAAAGTGCTTTCTTTTTAAAGGTGATTCAAAAAATCCTATCAACTTTTCTAAAGCTCCACAAAGTATGAACTACAACTGTGACATAGGCTAGCGAGGAAAAAAGCTTACACTCCAGGTGATAACTAAAGTCTGTAAGATCACGAAAGATGGAGTGAGATTCTATAATATTACAAAATACCTAAAAAACCAGAAAGTGGTTTTAGAATAGGAAAAAGAATAGGCTATTTATACTAGAGTTAATTTGGATCGAAAAAAATTGAGATATCTTCAGACTAGGGATTCTTACTGAGATACATGGGGTTTCAACGAACAGGTGAATACCTGAAATAATAAGCAAACTTTCGGTATCTTTTTTTTTTTTCTAATTGTTGGAAATGTAACCAAAGCCAAGTTCCACTGCCCAAAGCACACAAAGCCAGTCACTGAGACGTCATATTTGCAAGGAAAGGGTTTATTCCAGAGGCAGCCAAAGAGATAAAAGGGCAAGCTTCAAATCTGCCTCCTAGAAGGGGTTGTGATTACATATATGCTGATGAAAAAGGTGGAGAAATTTATGGTAATTCATGAAGAAAGATGGGGCATGCACACTGAGCATACTCACTTTGAGGTGGAGACTTAAAATGAGGCACAATTCAGCCTCTACTGTCAGGAGGTCATCTTAGGACACAGGGGCTATGGGCATGTTCCAAGAGAGCCTAGATCAAAATGGATGGGGTCTTGGGCTCATTATCTAGGGTAAGGAAGACAGGGCGTTGCTGTTCATAGGCGGGAACTTATCTGTGACTTTTTAGCCCAGGTCTCCCTAGTGGATTTGTTAGTGGGGTCTGAAAACAAACAATAGCTGATTAGGGAGAAACAGGCCTCTGAAAAACTTTAGATTTCCTGTTAGTTTCAACCTCATTAACCCCATGGGGGGCAGCAACCTCAGAGAGAGTCCACAGCTTTCCTCAGATTCTCAAAGTCCAGATCCTTAAAAGGGTAAGAATTAGCATTTGGCAATAAGGATAACTGCTGTACTTCCTCAGATCTTTCCTGACTAACTCGTGCTAAGTTTGGCGTCCCACGTAAGGACATACCTCTGCTCTCAATAATTGTAATTATTTCTCTGTCTTCCCCATTGGATCCTTAGCTCCTCCAAGGTACATTTAGGCTGTTTAGTAGTTTTATCTCTTTTAACACAGTGCCTAATACATACTGCATTCTGAATGTGCATTCAATCAATAAATGAACAGAAGCAAAGACAGCTAATTGACAACTGAAGGATACTGTATAAAATACCTGAAAAGAATTGAACACCTTTCTTCCCAAAGAATAAATTATTCTAATAGAGTAAGCAAAACGACTTTCATAATGTTATCATGAAACATATGTTACTTGGGATATTTTAGAAAATGCTTGTTCCAAACAGGATGAAGTTTAACTTAAGAGGATATGAAATAGTTTTTCAGCCCAATCTGAAGCAGAGAAAGGCCCTCCAAGAAATATACCAGAAAGTCAGAGAAGTGACTGTGGGCAAGGGGTGCTGGCTTTGTTCACTTACTTGGAGAAAATTACTTAGATACACAAGACACCATAAAATGTAGCATTCATACATAATCACTTTTCCTTCACAGGTCACTAAGAAAAGCGGGTAAGTGGCAGCAGAGTATAAGAATGGTTTCAGCAAACAAGGTTAAGCTACTGACACTCTTTGAATCAGGTTTCCTTAATCATATATTTGATAAATGTTTGTAGAGTGAATTAATCCTCCTTTAGCTGTTGATAAGAAAATATTTAAATGCCTTGTACTAGTTAGTACCTTAAATAGGCGCCCACAGTAGTTAAAATGTAGTGTTCCATAAATAATTTTTTAGAAAACAATTTAACACCATTAAAATATTTTTATATGGGAGGATTTAATTTCATCTAGAAGTACAAACATTTATAGAAGTGTTATTTAATTTTTTATCAACAGATTTATCGTAGTGTAAAGTGTTTTCCTCCACGGTAGGCTTCTACAAGTGAACTAGAAAAGACGACCATTAGATATCTTGGAATATGGAGCTTCACAAATCTGCAATCCCAGAGCAATAAACAGCAACGATCTTTTGCACTATCAAGCAAACCTCTGGTTTATCTCTTAAATAAAACTTCAATTGGTATTTAAAAACATACTAAGAATTCTATACTTTTGTACTGTTTTACTTATTTGTTTTGAGAGAGAGTTGGGGGGGGGGAGGGCAGAGAGAGGGAGAGAGAATCCCACAGAGGCTCCATGCTCAACTCTCAGATGTGGGGTTCGATTCCACTACTGTGAGATCATGAGCTGAGCCGAAATCAAGAGTTGGATGCTCAACCGACTAAGCCATCCAGGTGCCCCTGTACTGTTTTACTCTCATTAAGGATTAGGGATTTACTGAACTTGATGCCATGGAAATAGCTCCATTTCTTTTTTTTTTTTCAACGTTTATTTATTTTTTGGGGGGACAGAGAGAGACAGAGCATGAACGGGGGAGGGGCAGAGAGAGAGGGAGACACAGAATCGGAAACAGGCTCCAGGCTCTGAGCCATCAGTCCAGAGCCCGACGCGGGGCTCGAACTCACAGACCGCGAGATCGTGACCTGGCTGAAGTCGGACACCTAACCGACTGCACCACCCAGGCGCCCCAATAGCTCCATTTCTTCAAGGTGTTCTACTTTCTCAGTAATTTGTTTGATCTTATCAAGGAAGTCAGAAGTAACAGGTCAGTTAACAAGTCAGGTAGTTAGTGAGGGTATGGTGAGCTATCTTCCCAGATGCCCACACTAGTATTTACTTACATGTGGCTAGCTAAACATGCTCTCTCCCATACTGTATTTGTGTTGATTCAAGTAAGGCTACAATTAGAGACATTAGGATGATTTTTTTAAATGTGAAGTGTTATAGACAGATTTAAAAAAGTATGGTTTCCTCCCCCTGAAACAACCATTGAACTTAATTTGGTAATTCCCAGGCATGTTGTCTATACTTTTACTAACTATCCATAGAATTGACATGTTTCTCAACTTTCTATCAGATTGTACCTAACAAGATCATTCTCTGTAGTCTTTTTTTTTTTTTTTTTAACATTTATTTATTTTTGAGAGACAGAGACAAGAGCACGAGCAGGGGAGGATCAGAGAGAAAGGGAGACACAGAATCTAAAGCAGGCTCCAGGCTCTGAGCTGTCAGCACAGAGCTTGACATTGGGCTTGAACCCATGAACCATGAGATCATAACCTGAGCTGAAGTTGGACACTTAACTGACTGAACCACCGAGGCACACTCATTTCTCTGTAGTCTTTATTACTCAGAGGCATGTGTCCTATCTTCATCAATTGGCTGTACACCTTCATACTCGGTATTTAAGCTGTCTGGGTTGTGGTTTCCTCTAATAACATGAATAATGTGATAATTCAAATGACATGAGTGAATAACAGGATAATTTCTAAAGTTTCCTTTTGCTCATACAATTCCTATATGAAAATAAATGAATCTTTAAAGAACACATATATTATTATGCATATAATTATTATGCATATATTACATTTTGTGGGATACTAATATGGAAATCAATTTTAAAGGCAAGAACATGCAAAGCTGAACCTAACATGGTAATTTGGTACCAATAAATGCCACTTAAATTTATATATAACCTTGTATATGAAGACATCTCCAAACTTATTCTTCACATTTATAAATACATCGTTCTTCTAGATGCCAATTGGCAAAATATATATGTACTAGTTAAGAACTTGACCTCTAGACAACGATACATCCAAATTCAAATTGTGACTCTATTTACTGGCTGCATGAAATCTGGTCAAGTAACTTGACCTCTCTGACACATCTATTCCTGCTTAAAAAAAAACTTTTTTTATATTTATTTTTGAGAGAGTGAAGATGAATGGGCGAGGGGCAGAGAAAGAGGGGGGAAAGAGGATCTAAGCAGGCTCTGTGCTGACAGCAGAGAGCCCCATGTGGAGCTTGAACTCAAACTGCAAGATCATGACCTGAGCTGAAGTCAGACACTCAACCAACTGAGCCACACAGGCACCCCTCCTCCTTTAAAATAAAGATCATTTAGTCATTTTAATGTCAAAGGATTGCTATGGTGGATTTTTTTTCTTGCCATTTTAATAGACTGCCAGAAAATAATTTACTTCTTCAAATCTGTGAATATTGGTGGATAATGGAACAAAAAAAGTCTATCTAATCCAATTAAGCAATTCCCCCCCCCCCAATTCTAAGTTACATTAAAGATATACTTAGCTTAAAATCAAAACCAAGAAAAGGCAAGTGTTGGGGAGGATGTGGAGAAAAAGGAACCCTCTTGCACTGTTGGTGGGAATGCAAACTGGTGCAGCCACTGTGGAAAATGGTATGGAGTTTCCTCAAAAAGCTAAAAATACAACTACCCTACAATCTAGTAATCACACTACTGGGTATTTACCTCCAAAATACAAAAGCACTAATTCAAAGAGATACATGCAATCCCTATGTTTGTTGCAGCATTATTTATAATAGCCAAACTATGGAAACAGCCCAAGTATCCATTGATAAATGAATGAAGATGTGAAATAGATGTGTATATACACATATACATACACAATGACATGTTATTTAACCATAAAAAGGAATGAAATCTTGCCATTTGCAATGACATGGATGGAGCTACAGTATAGCTGAGTTAAATTTTAAGTCAGAGAAAGACAAATGCCATGATTTCATTCATATGTAGAATTTAAGAAACAAAACCAACAAGCAAAGGAAAAAGAAGGGCAAACTAAGAAACTCTTAACTACAGAGAAAAAACATGGTTGCCATAGGGGAGGAGGTTGGGTGGATGGGTGAAATCGGTGATGATTTAAGGTGTACACTTGTGATGAGCACTGGGTGATGTATGGAATCGTTGAATCACTATATTATACACCTGAAACTAATATAACACTATGATAACTATACTGGAGTTAAAATAAAAAGCTTAATAAAAACAAGGAAAAGAGAAAATATTAATTACACATTAAGGTGTATTTTTTAATTTTTTTTTTAACGTTTATTTATTTTTGAGACAGAGACAGAGCATAACGGGGGAGGGTCAGAGAGAGGGAGACACAGAATCTGAAACAGGCTCCAGGCTGAGCTGTCAGCACAGAGCCCGATGCAGGGCTTGAACTCACGGACCGTGAGATCATGACCTGAGCCGGGGTTGGCTACTTAACCGACTGAGCCACCCAGGCGCCCCTTAAGGTTTATTTTTTTACTTGCTTTCTGAAACCTGATTCCATTTAGTGGCTTTTTTGTTTATTTTTATTTTAGAGAGAGCGTGCATGAGTGCAAGAGGGGGAGAGAGAATCTTTGTAAGTTTTTAAAATTTATTTTGAGAGAGAGAGAGAGCACGAGTAAGTGAAGAGCAGAAAGAGAATCCCAACCAGGCTCTGTGCAGGTTAGCACAGAGCCTGACACGGGGCTCAACCCCAAAAGCCTGGGATTATGATCTAAACTGAAAACAAGAGTCAGATGCTCAACCAACTGAGCCACCCAGGCACAACCACTCAGTGGCTTTTAAAATAAATACTAAATGAATATTGCTTGTATATGCATCGTCTCCAAATGAATTTTTTTCCTTTTATAAGATATAGTAGTATAAAGATGATTTCTCCTTATATTTGCTTTATATAAGCAACTGATTTTTCAAAATTAGAATACATCAAAAGATTTTTTGTGAAAAGATTCAATGTTATCATCAGAAATTCCCAGATAATATTTCATTTGCAGGGTTATTTGCTCATTTTGCGATTATGTGTATTTTATGTAAATCTAAGTTTTAATTTGTTTTCCTCAACAGTGTTAGGAAGCATTCTGATAATATTATTATGCATTGATGACAGTAGTTCCAAAATGGTCATTCTAAATTCAAAAGAAAAAGATATGACAAAACAAACACTGGTCATCTATTCATAGAAAATCTACTGTTTTTCTGCATTCTATGTAGAATTAAAAATCCTATATAACTCAAGTTTCTACCCTAATAATCTCTGAGTAATCATCATAGCCAGGTTTTGTTTTCATGGTTCTCAAAAAGATCATCATGTCTTACCATGTTTTCACCCATATGTGGATCCTGAGAAACTTAACAGAAGACCATGGGGGAGAAGAAAGGGGGGAAAAAAAAGTTAGAGAGAGGGAGGCAAACCATAAGAGACTCTTAAATACTGAGAACAAGCTGAGGATTGATGGGGGGTGGGGGAGAGGGGAAAGTGGGTAATGGGCATTGAAGAGGGCCCTTGTTGGAATGAGCACTGGGTGTTGTATGGAAACCAATTTGACAATAAATTATATTTAATAATAATAAAAAAAGATGTCTTAGATGAGACCTGGAGGCAGTTTTACCTAAAAGAGGAAACAAAATTAAACTTCTTAGCATATGAAGAAATATGATTCCTTCTTTCCTCACATTATTTCTAAGCTATCATTTCTGATGGTTTGTGCTCTGGCAGAGGGAGCATTTCCACCCCCAACCAGTATCTGTCCAGATCTGTCTGGCTCAAATATTACTCTTCTATGATGCCTTTCTTGACATCCAACTTGCTCCCCACAAAGCTAATTGCTCCCTTCTCTATGCCACCTCTCTACCTTACATTTACATCTTTCTTTGCACTTAGGTCACTGTTACAATTCTTTTTTAAGTTTATCTCTTTATTGAGAGAGAGAGCATGCAGGTATGTGCACACAGCAGAGAAAGGGAGAGAGAGAATCCCAAGCAGGCTCCATGCTGTCAGCACGCAGCCTGACACAGAGCCAGATCTCATGAACCGTGAGATCATGACGTTAGCCCAAATCAAAAGTCAGACGCTTAACCAACTAAGCCACCCAAGTGCCCTTGTTGTAACTAATCCTTAAATGAGTATTTCCATGCAAGAGTGTTATCTTTTTGGAGGTAGTGTCCATGTCTTACACATTTTTCGTTTTTCCCCCCTTTTCTCCATTCCCAAAGAAACCCTGGTACATGTTAGAAGTTCAGGCATTTTCCTTGAACTAACAATTAGGTATACTTTGAGTCTAATTTTTAGTTTTAGGAAGTTTATTGTTAAACAGCAAGAAAGGAATTTCTTAAAACTTTGTTTGATGAGGTTTAAGAGCAAGCATCAACCTGTTTATGGACCTCATTACTATGGCAACAAAGCATAAATAATCCTCTATCAGTCGGCATGTACTGAGCACTGCACTATCTCATTCCTAACTTCACCCAGCACTAGGAAAGCAGCAACACTCATTTTCCAAGAGAACCTTAGGTGCATTTAAGTGCATGTAAAGCCCTTGTCTCTGGTAGAACTAAAATAGAGGAAAATGGACCATTGAAAAGGAGTCTCCTACTTTCGAGTTAGGGATAGGAGAGCAATATATTGTAAGCACTCAGTCTTCTAGGCTTCTGTTAGCCTCTCATGTTTTTCCTGTTTGAGGAGTAAGATCTAACCGCCTGAGTTATACAAGGAGAGAAATTTGAGTTTCACTAATGTTATGCCCGTCCTAAGGGAGAGTGCCTGAACCATGAATGCATCCTGCCTTGGAATCAGGGTCGGTTCTAAAAATTTAATTTATAGGCCTCTTTACCTTTATTTCAACCACTTTGTATATGCAGACTACAACTGAAAAGCCCAGATTGGGGAAGTTAAGAAAGACATTTAAATAACTCTGTCCTTGGCTCATTCAGAGACCATCCAAAACAAGAATATTCTTCTTTATCCTGTAAAAGTTTGATTTCGAGACAGTACAGATATCATGAAATTTGTACCAGTCTGCACTAAATGAGAAAAACAGTCTGCATTTTCTGGCTAACTTTATTCAGTTTTTTAACATTAAAATATACTTCCTTTAAATGATGTAACAACTATAGCTCTAGCTCTTGCGTGAAATGAGAACCATGTCCTAGGGGTAGAGGGAGTCTGGGTCTCTAATGAGTGTAGAACAAAACCACTCTCCCAGCCCTGGAATGCCTCTGGATTTCAACTTATGAGAGAACTAAACTCCTAACTGGTTTAATCCACTGTTAATTTTGTTCTCAACTGCAGCCAAGTATTATTTCCTGGACCCCTGTAATAGGAACATTTTCTGAGACACACTGCGTTACAGTCTTGTGAGGAGACCAAACTTATTTTCCATATATTACTTAGAGGCTGAAGCGCTCTGCTTGAGGAAAAACAATCCATTAAAGATGGAAATCATATTTTAAGAAGATATTTACCTTAAATATTTGGTATATAATAAATGCATTAAGATAAATGCTAATGATATAAAATTTATAGAATGTTTATTATCTAATACTGACTGAAAAGTTTTATCTACAAATTCTATTCTTATCTGCATACTAGGATAAGATAGGGAGAAAGATTCCTGGTTACCATGAAATGTGTATGTATGCAAATGCTGTCAATATCTTAAAAAAATTTTAATATCTTAAAATTTTTCAATATCTTAAAAAAAATTTTTTTAATGTCTACTCAGTTTTGAGAGACAGACAGAGCACGAGCAGGGGAGGGGCTGAGAGAGAGGGAGACACAGAATCTGAAGCAGCCTCCAGGCTCTGAGCTGTCAGCACAGAGCCCAAAATGGGGCTCAAACTCATGAACCATGAGATTATGACCTGAGCGGAAGTCAGACGCTTAACTGACTGAGCCACCCAGACACCCCTGTATGTATGTAATTTCTAAAGCATTGTGACGTACCTTTTTTTTTTTTTAATTTAAAGTAGGCTCCATGCCCAACACAGGGCTCGAACTCATGACCCTGAGATCAAGACTCTGGTATCAAGAGACACACACCCTACTGACCAAGCCAGCCAGGAGCCCCAGGATTCTAACATATCCTTAATACAAAGCACTTCACTTAAAATACTCCAGCAAACTTTTAATTGGCAGCAGGATCTATATGTTTTAATGTTGAATGCCCACAAAATCTTATGATAGGTTAGACATCACTTATTTTACCCAAAGCAAAGTGTTATTTCTAATTTTTTCTAATAGAATTTATTAGTTTTCTTAAGATACTTTTCTTAAACAGCTAACATAGGAATACTTAAGTGTCCCCATCAGAAATAAAAATCTGGACAATTACTTTAAATATATGCTTTTACAGCATTTCAAAAACAAATCTTAATTCAAACCAATACCTCTAAAAGGAAATAAAAAATTCAGTTTAGTTTCAAGAGTTTGCATATGGCTGAGAAGGCAGGTCACTTTTACATTTTAACAACACACACTACTATATAATAAATACAAAATAAAGAAATAGTGATAGTTATCATCAAGGATGAAACTATAAACTTTAAGAGACTGCTTTCTGAACCGTCACTGATGCAATCTGAGGATTCTCTATTTCATTTACAAACACAATCTCTGTAGTCAAATCTATCATTCACTTTCAAGCCCCAACATGAGAAGTGGTAGGTGAATATCTATAGGAATACAATTTATTGTCTGCTCCTCCACTCAGAAGTAACTGCGTAAAGGGAGAGAAAAAAAAAAGCACAAACATATAAGTAAATATAATTATTTCATATGATAGTTAAACACAGTTAAATACCGATGATTCTGATTTCCAGAAGGACTTAATGGATAAGCAATTAACTCTCATTGAGAGTTCATACTTAAATGGACCCATTATATCAGTTTTCACTACTATATTATAATACACTATATTAAAACCATAAGAGACTCTAAAAAACTGAGAATAAACTAAGGGCTGATAGGGGGTGGGAGGGAGGGGAAAGTGGGTGATGGGCACTGAGGAGGGCACCTGTTGGGATGAGCACTGGGTGATGTATGGAAACCATTTTGACAATAAATTTCATATTAAAAAAAAAAAAACTTTAAAAATGATCACTTGAATTTGGTTGGGGTGTGATACACTACTACTGTACTTTCCAAGAAACATTTAAGAAATATAATAAAATTTAAAAGTTTGAGGGAAGATATAGTTTACCTATTTAAGAAAATTAAGTTTTATAGGAAAGTATATTAACTATTTGCAGGTAAATGGATATTACAAATTATTCAAGTAGCTCTAGGATCTGTATTTGGAAAGAATTCTTAGGCAACAAGAGCTAATATTTATACGTAAAAATAAGTAAATTGTAATCCTTTAAGCAGACTTTATGGTCTAGACTTATTCTATAAGATTTTTTGTAAGTAGAAAATACTTAGATCCAGTAAGTCTGAAGGAGCAAGTTTATGGAGTTAAAGCAGTTCATTACAATACTAGAGAAAGAAACTGCTTAAAACTTTCCAAATTTTACTACTCCTAACAGTAAAGGACAAATATGTTTCTTCTTTGAATGAGATGTGAGATTTTATGAATAATATTAAGGGGAACTTAGAATACAGAATTATAATTATCAGATATATTGAAAGTAGTAACTCTCTAAATATAAGCACCAGATTTATTCTTTTTTCCTTTCCCCAAATAACAAATTCTTACCCCTGTGTCTGTCCAGTCTACACTCAGAACTTTGTCTTCATGAGCAGCCAGATCATAGAGAGGAGCCTTACAACTGAAAGATCAAAGTATTACCATGTTATATGCAATTCAAAGTATTAAAAAACATACATGACTAATCACATATAATTTTCTGAAAACTTTACCGACTTTACCATCCTTGCCCCAATAACCAGTTAATCTTAAAAATCCTGAGTATTTACTTGATTGGCTCTGTTGATTTTCCCCTATCATTAGCAGAATACAGAGATTTATTGCAATAAATATTCAAGAAAAATGCTATTTATTTATAAATATTTATTCACAATTAGGCCCATTTTCATATTCCTTGACTATTTTCCTTTTACCCTCAAACCATGACTTTATACATCCTTTGTCCATCCATATGTATGCTGATAACTCTCAAATTTGTATCTTTAGCCCAAACTTCTCCCCTGATTTTGATGTGTATATCCAATTGCCTGACATGTGGTTATCCCATGGGCACTACAAATTTATTTATTTTAAAAAAATTTTTTTTAATGTTTATTTATTTTTGAGACAGGAGCGTGAGCAGGGGAGGGAGCGAAAGAGAGTGAGGGAGACACAGAATCTGAAACAGGTTCCAGGCTCTGAGCTTTCAGCACAGAGCCTGATGTGGGGCTCGAACCCATGATCCGTGAGATCATGACCTGAGCCGAAGTCAGACACTTAACCGATTGAGCCACCCAGGTGCCCCCAGCACTACGAATTTAAAATAACCAAAACAAAACTCTTGATCTTCCCTCATAAACCTGTTTCTTTTACTCTTTCCATCACAGTAAGTTGTACCACTAATGGCCTGATTGCGCAGGCAGAAAATATGGCCATTATTTCCTGATTCCTATCTCTATATTCCATCCATAAGCCAATCCTGCCAAAGAGTGGTCTTCAAAATATACCTAGGATCCAACCTAGGAACTCTCTGCTTCCATTCTTCCCACCCTATTTAGAACCCACAAATCCTTCCCCATAACATTTAGAATGGAACCCAAATTTCTTAGCTTGGACCTTAAGGTCTTGCTCAGTATACTACTACCTGTCTCATGTCCTGCCATTCTTCTCCTCGCTTACTCCACTCCATCAACACTGACCCTTTTGGTATTTTATCAACATGCCAAGATTTTCCCTACCTTATCTGCTGTTCTCTCTACCATGATTTGTGCATGGCTGATACCTTCCCATGTTCAATTCACTATTATAAAATCACCTTCAAGAATAGCCCACCCCTAAAGAGGCGTCCCTCTACTCTGCTTTACTTTCTTCATAGCACTGCTATCAGAAACTATATAATTGCTATAGCAAGTATCCAACTAAATGTAAATAACCTTCTAGGTATTAACAAATCACGCATCATAAGGTAGTATCAGGATGTTAAAATGCAGATTTCGGTAAACAAAGAACAGGTATTTGATTAATGCCTCTCCATTCTACCTGTAAAAATATGTAAATACACTGTGTATGCATTTCACTGGGGACACTCATATATACTAGTAACAAAAAACTTTAGTATCTAGTTATCTTTTAAAGTATGTATTTCTATGGGGCCTGGGTGGCACAGTCGGTTAGGCACCCGACTTCAGGTCACGATCTCAGTTTGTGAATTGGAGCCTTGCGTTGGGCTCTGTGCTGACAGCTAGGAGCCTGAAGCCTGCTTCCAATTCTGTGTCTCCCTCTCTCTGCCCCTCCTCTGCCCACGCTCTCTCTCTCTCTCAAAAATAAATATTAAAAAAAATTTTAATATGTATTTTTATTTAATTTTCTATTAATATATAATTTATTATTTGTGCCATTTATTATAGATTGTATTTATTATATAGATTATAGTGCCATTTATTTAGAGACCATTGCCTTCTACTTTTATAATATCACATTTATATTAAGGTTCAATATAAATTTTTTCAGAATGCAAAAAATAACCTATCAACATGAACCAAATTCCTTTGCTCCTGGCTTTTCTTTTTGACACCAATATTTATATCAGGTCATAATCAAAACTCTTTTTACTCTTCTGCTTTTGGATAATCTTTTCAGCATTCATTTCATTTTCTCTGTATATAATAGTTATTTCAAGTATCTTCTTTGTAGATCATAAATAGGATTTACCTTCTTGTATCCCACAGTTTCACAATGTTATCTAAAGAACCTGAAATCAGCTGCTGCTCATGGGTAGGAGACCACTTTAATGATGTGACCCAGCCTGTATGTGAGGTTAGGGACAGCGACACCAAAGAACCATCTGAACAAAATTAAAAAAATAATAATTATTGAATTTTAGAAGAGAAATAGGAGAACCAAAAACAATATTTGTAGAAAATTATCTTTTTTTATACACATTTCTAGTGATAGGAGAAACTGATGTTATTTACCCATATTTCTCCTCTAGGATTTTACACACCTCACCTTTAGTTCGGGGATCCCACAGCCTGATATGCCTATCTGTACTTCCAGACGCTAGACGTTTACAAAGCGGAGAATAGGAGATACAATTAAACACTCTACTTCCTGTCTGAAAAACAAGGAGGAAAGAACATTTAAATGGTGAGCCAGAAATAACCATCTCTAGAAGCTCAGAGTTAACCAGAGTCACTGGATTTTGAAGTCTTACCAAAGTTGACTTAAGACTGCCAGACTCAACATCCCACACTCTAATTGTGTGGTCCCAAGATGCACTGCAGATTTCTTCAGCATCTGACCACAGAACCGATGAAATTGCTTCTTTGTGCCCAGAGAGGGTCACTATGGGAGTCTAGAAATGAAAAGATACCCAAAGGAAAGGCATTTTTAGTTTAGAGTAATTGCAATAGTAATAGTATTTACTTCTGAAGCCCATACAGCAGATGCTTTAGCTTTTATATCTTGCCTTATTTCTTCTTTACAACAATCATCCAAAACATATATCTGATTTGATTCCATAAATGAAGACAGGGAAAGTGAGAAAGATAACTTGCTCAAGGTCATACAGTTTATACATGGCAGACTGAAGTTTGAACCCACATATTACTTAAAGTTTTGTAGTCTTTCCTCTACATCCTACTGCTTTTCCATCTGTTCTACTTTTTATTTTGAGAAGTATTAATATTAACACTAACTTAACACTTTCATATGTACATGTTACATGTAGAAGTTAGTTGAAAAAGATCTGGGGTCAAAGAGATCTAGGTTTGAGGCAAGGTGCTGCCATTTTCTTCCTAACTCTTCCAGGTAAAAGTATCTCAATAGATTACTCTCACCATTTCTTCAGCATCTTCTAAGTTATATTGTCCAATCTTTAAATAATGCCCATGGTCCATTTATTAATACTACAAAATCTCTAATGTTTTTTCTCAATTAAAACCCCCAAACTAGGTGTAATATCTATCTTAAAGAACAAGTGAAACAGAGAAAGAGTTCTGAAATGGAAGACAGTTAATCTACGTTTGTAACTGCTATATTTAACCTCCTTAAATATCATTACCTCATCTGTAATGTGAGTGGCTTATATTAGATTAGATATCAGCAAAGTTTCTCGGTAAAGGTTCAGAAAGTTAAGTATTTTAGCCTTCTAATGTCTGTTGTATACTCTTGTTTTTAATACCACCTAAAATCGTAAAAATCATTCTTAGCTCTCTGTAATACAAAAATAGGTCACAGCCAAATCAGCTGTTAGGCTATACTTTGCCAACTCCTATACCAAATGATCCCTAAGTCCAAACTTCTAGCTCTAGAATTTTCCTGAGAGAAGTAAAGAAGCGTAATAGAGGAATGAGGAACAGAATGACCTCGGTTGTGATCCAAAGCAAAATAAAAAGGTAAGAAAGATAATCCAGCAGAGACACTGGGATAGAAAACAGCAAGGTAGCGGTGCCTGGATGGCTTAGTCAGTTAAGCGTCCGACTCCAGGTCATGATCTCACCACTTGTGAGTTCTAGCCCTGCGCTGGGCTCTGTGCTGACAGCTCAGAGCCTAGAGCCTGCTTTAAATTGTGTCTGTCTTTCTCTGTGCCTCCCCTGCTCACACTCTTTCTCTCTCTCAAAAATAAATAAACATTAGGGGTGCCTGGGTGGCTCAATAGGTTAAGTGTCCAACTTTTGCTCAGGTCACGATCTCATGTTCGTGTGTTCGAGCCCCACATCAGGCTCTGTGCTGACAGCTCAGGGCCTGGGCTGCTTCCGATTCTGTGTCTCACTCCCTCTCTTGCACTGTCTCTTTCTCTCTCAAAAATAAACATTAAAAAAAATTAAAAATAAACAAACATTAAAAAAATTAAAGAAAGAAAACAGCAAGGTAAAAACAAATGGGCAACACAAGTTTTAGGGAATGATAAACTGTTCTCTACCTTGATGATGCAGTGGTTACATAGTCTATGCATTTATCAAAACTCAAAAGTTATACACCAAGAATACAAAATCAATGTACAGAAATCTGTTACATTTTTATACACCAATAATGAAGCAGTAGAAAAAGAAATCAAGGAATTGATCCCATTTACAATTGCATGAAAACAGTAAGATACATAGGAATAAACCTAACCAAAGAGGTAAAAGATGTGTACTCTGATAACTATGGAACACTTACAAAAGAAATTAAAGGGGACACAAAGAAACGGAAAAGCATCCCAAGTTCACGGATCAGAAGGACATTGTTAAAATGTGTATACTACCCAAGCAATCTACACATTTAACGCAATCTCTATCAAAACACCACTAGTATTTTCCACAGAGGTAAAACAAATAATCCTAAAATTCGTGCAGAACCACAAAGATCCTGAATAGTCAAAGCAATCCTGAAAAAGAAAAGCAAAGTGGGAGGCATCACAATTCTTGTATTTCAAGCTATATTACAAAGGTGCAGTCCTTAAGACATTATAGTACTGGCACAAAAACAAACACATAGATCAATGGAAGAGATTAGAAAACCCAGAAATGGACCCACAACTATATGTTCAACTAATCTTCGACAAAGCAGGAAAGAACATCTATCCAATGGAAAAAAAAAGTCTCTTCAACAAATGGTTTTGGGAAAATTGGACAGCAACATGCAGAAGAATGAAACTAGACTACTTTCTTATACCATACACACAAATAAACTCAAACTGGATGAAAGACCTAAATGTGAGACAGGAAACCATCAAAATTCTAGAGATCACAGGCAGCAACCTCTTTGACCTTGGCCTCAGCAGCTTCTTACTAGACACATCACCAGAGGTAAGGGAAACAAAAGCAAAAATGAACTACTGGGACTTCATCAAGATAAAAAGCTTCTGCACAGCAAAGGAAACAATCAGCAAAACTAAAAGGCAACCTTTGGAATGGGAAGAGATATCTGCAAATGACATTATCTGATAAAGGATTAGTATCCAAAATCTAGAAAGAACCTATCAAACTCAACATCCAAAAAACAATAATCCGGTGAAGAAATGGGCAGAAGATATGAATAGACACTCTTCCAAAGAAGACATCCAGATGGCAAACACACACATGAAAAGATGCTCAATATCACTCATCATCTGGGAAATACAAATTAAAACTACAATGAGATACCACCTCACACCTGTCAGAATGGCTAAAATTAACTCAGGAAACAACAGGTGTTGGTGACGATTCGAAGAAAAGGGAACACTTTTGCAATGCTGGTGGGAACACAAATTGGTGCAGCCACTCTGAAGAACAGTATGGAGGTTCCTCAGAAAGTTAAAAATACAACTACCCTATGATCCAGTAATTGCACTAATAGGTATTTACCCAAAAGATACAAAAACACAGATTCAAAGGGGTACATGCAACCTGATGTTTATAGCAGCATTATCAACAACAGCCAAACTACAGAAAGAACCCAAGTGTCCATCAACAGATGAATGGATAAAGAAGATATGGGGTGTGTGTGTGTGTGTATGTGGATGAACATAGGGGAAGGATAAAAATAAGAGAGGGAGACAAACCATAAGAGACTCTTAACTACAGAAACAAACAGGGTTGCTGGAAGGGAGGTGAGCAGGGTGATGGGTTAACAAGGAGGGCACTTGTCTTGAGCACTGGGTGTTGTATGTAAGTGATGAATCACTAAACTCTACTCCTAAAACCAATATTACACTATATATTAACCAACCAGAATTTGAATAAAAAATAAAAATAAAAAATAAAGGGCCAGCACTTAAATTACACCATGTAGCACCAGAAATCAACAAAATGATACACACTTTTTAATAGTAACTAAATGTAAACATAAATTATGTGTTAAATAAAATCAGTTATGGCATTAAAAATTTGGCCATATTGAGTGCTGGTAAGGATGTAGAGTAACTTTGATTCTTTTTATACTTTCAGTGGAAGTATAAACTGATATAACCATTTTGGAAAACTTTTTGCCAGTATCTAACATTTGAAAAACTCAACCTGTGCATACCCTGAGACCCAGCAATTCTAGTTTTGCAATTCTACATATGCAGAAATTACTGTATAAGTACACCAAAAGAAAAGTAAAATGACCAAAAAAATTTTTTTAATGTTTATTCATTTTTTTTGATAGAGACAAAGCACCAGTGGGGGAGGGGCAGAGAGAAAAGGAGACAGAATCCCAACCACGTTCCAGGCTCCAGGCTCCAAGATATCAGCAGAGTCCAACTTGGCACTTGAACCCACAAACTGTGAGATCATGACCTTAGCCTAAGCTGGCACCCCTAAAATAACTTCTTTTAATGTTTATTTTTGAGAAAGAAAGAGCACGTGCATGGGGGGGAAGTGCAGAGAGAGAGAGAAAGAGAGGGAAAGAGGGAAAGAGAGAGAGAGAGAGAGAGAGAGAGAGAGAGAGAACACGCCAAGCAGGCTCCACACTGTCAGTGCAGAGCCCAACATGGGGCTTGAACTCATGAACCATGAGATCATGACCTGAGCCAAAATCAAATCACTTAACTGACTGAGCCACCCAGGCACCCCAAGTATAGGAGCTTTCTTAGCAACGTTATTTATGGTAGCCAAAACTGGAATCAACTTAAATGTCCATCAAAAGAAGAATGGATAGGGGCGGCCTATCCATTGGATTAAGCATCCAACTCAGGTCATGATCTCATGGTTCCTGAGTTCGAGCCTCGCATCAGGTTCTGTGCTGACTGCATGGAGCCTGCTTGGAATTCTCTCTCCTCTCTGCCCCTATCCAACTCATGCTCTCGCTTTCTCTCTCTCAAAATAAACAAATAAACTTAAAAAAAAAAGAATGGATAAATTCTGATATAGTCAATGCAAGAGGATGCTATACATTAATGAAAAGAACTATTACTTGCAGCAACATAAAGCGAATCTCACAGATTATCACCTGAAGTTTAAAGATTAATGTAAGGGGACACAAGACAGAACAGTGATCACCTTTATGGGCTACCAATTGCAAAGCAGACCAGAGGGAGTCTTCTAGGGCGTTGGTAATTCTCTATGCTTTATTTGGGTTGCGATTACTCGAGTGTATGTTTGTTAAACTTCACTGTACACTTAACTGTACGTATGTCAAACTTTAATTGAAAGAAAGGAAAAAAAGCTACCTTCTGAGGGATTAACTTCTCTAATTCAAGAAATCTTTTTCTACTCAGATATTCTTTAAAGGTTGACCAGAGATATCCATCAGTAAATTACCACTTATCCAATTGGTGAGGCATTTATAGCTTTAACTTAAGACTAAGTGATAAGGAAATTAAGTAGCTGCCAGATCATTCCTCTTAAAATTCAGCAGTCCATGTTTAAATGTACTAAGAAATCATAAACCACTTCTTTCAGTTGGAACTGGTTAAGTGCTATTTTTTATTACATTTTATGTGACTCTGATTAATCATTTTATGATCATACCTTATTCCTCCTTTTCAACCGTTTTTATAAAATATTTTGTTATTTGTAACTACAAGAAATAATGTGCAAATGTGTTTTACTGTACATTCATTACAGCTGTGAGAAAATGAATGGAAAACATGTCTTCCTAAACCTGATTCAGTATTGTCCTTCTCATTTTGCGTATAAACTTGGGTCAGATCATATTATGACAAATATTTTCCTAACAAAACAGAACAAATAAGAATATGGGTGAACTTTCTGACTTTAATCTAACTGGACTAATAGCTAAATGACAGAATCAAACTCAAATTAATTTTGACTTTCTATTGATTTAGGAGATATAATTAGCATTCCTAGTGAGAATTATATTCTCAGTGTATGAAACAATATCATTAAACAATCGAGGTATTAAAATGTTTCACTTAATTTGGATTCAAGCTTTAACAATTAAAAGATTCTACTAAAAACTGCATCATGGGATCAAATATAATAGCTAAATAATCGACCTACCAATCTGTAAGCCTGGCTAAATACCACTACATTCAAAGACTCAGATAAATGTAGCATACTACAGTATTTGTAATAAAAATTTACCAATCTACTATAAGAAAGCCTAATTATGGTTGACAAAGCAACGCAAGAAAAAGGGAAATTTAAATAGAAAAGATTAAATTGTCATACATTTGTCAGTACAGACCTCAGCTAAATATAGTAAGTTCTCAAAAATACTTACCCTTGTCAGTCCCAACTGCTCTGTTTTCTGTTTCTTTCTTGGTCGATTTGTGGATTCCTCCATTTCATCTTCTTCATCTGTAGGAACTGTATCACAGAGAATTAGATTTGATGTTTTAAAAATTTAGGGTAAATATTAATTGCAAACAGTTTTAAAAGAATTCTTACATTTCTGGGTATATGTTTTCTTAACTGGTTAGGGAATAAATATTTCTCCTTATTTTGGTTAAAGAAATTTACATATAAAAACAATACCTGGGTTATTAGTCTTCCAAAAGGAGAAAGCAAAAAATAGAGTACATTAAAATCTTAAAGCCTAACCAGTTTGATATCGTGCTATGTCTTTAAGATCATTATGAATATTCATCACTTTACCATATCTATGAAAAATTGCTTACTATTCGTTATAGGAGAGTTCTTTTTTTTTTTTTAACACTTTTTTAATGTTTTTATTTATTTTTGAGATGGAGAGAGACAGAGCATGAGCAGGGGAGGGGCAGAGAGAGAAGGAGACACAGAA